>NC_133597.1:600000-900000 GCF_964106895.1 Numenius arquata
TTATTGCACCCTGCAGATAGAATAAAACACTGGGTTTAAAACCACTCTGACGCCCAGGGACAGCCTGGGCTGGCTGAACGGCTCTTCAGGGTGGGTTGCGTTACGAGGACAAAAGCATCGTGAATCATAAGGTTTTATGAATATGCCATTTCGTATAATTTCCTAAAAAAAAAGGTGAATGACATCCTGCTCATCAGCAAAGCTCACGGCACGAAGGGAAGGACTGGGAGAGCACAGGGCAAACCGACGGCACGGAGGCAGCGCCGGGGACAAGGGATAACGAGGGAAGTCAAATTCCACTGCAATACGCCCAAAGAAACAACAGCGTCATCAAACGGGGGTAGGGAATTGGAGAAGAAGGAAATTCAGCTGCCACGGTCTTGGTTTCAATCTGAAAGTGAGATAAGGAATTGACCTTGTCCCTGCTCAGCCGGGCGATAGAGCCGACCCGCGGGCTGGGGGGGAGTGATGGGCAACTGCCCACCCGGCACTGGGAGCCCAGCGGCTCCTTCCCCGTGACCAGCCCGGCAACAACCGGACCTTTGAGAGCACGGGTTTGCCTTCCTTCACCCCAAACCTGCACAGCCACAGGGACGCAGGACGATGCCGCGGGAGCAGGGCTGCTGCCGCCCTTCAGACTGGTCCCAGTACACCCAGTACCTCTCGTCTGACTCTAAACCCCAGCGGGATGAGGTTCTCACGCTGGCTCGGAGCAGTTTTGGGTTTGTTTCCTAAGGAAACATCAGCGAAACCTGCGCTGATCGGCAAGTTACCCACGTAGACACAAGGACACCCGACTCTGAGCGGATCTGGCAATAATTAGCTGCAGAAGCCGGAGAGGTTGTTACTCAAACTTCACATCTTGTTTGGTACCTACCAAACTCTGAAGAAAACATCCAGAAGCTTTGAAATCCCCACGTACAGCCACCAGCTCATCAATAGCTACACATACAGAGGGGTGTTCGTTTATGAAATCTATATTTTAACACACTTTCTCATCTGGAGATGTTCCCCCCGGCACCGGCCACACGCTTATGCCAGCTCTGCCCTTCTGCTTGGGACTCCAAAACGAGGAGGTTTTGGTGCTTCGGGACCAGGCTCCCCCCTGGAGCGGGACCCATGGAGACCCCTGGCACCTCCTGGCAGGGTGAAGAGCCGCTGGTTTCATGCACAGCAAGAAGCCGAGCGGGACCTTCGCCGGGAGGACAGAGGACGGCCACCAGCCTACGTGACACAGCGCCCATCGCCAGCACCCCAAGCCCCGCGGGGCCGGGGGCGACGGGGAGCAAAGAGCCCGGCGGGGGCAGCCCCTCCGTCTCCCACCACGTCGCAGCCAAGGAGGAGGGTGGTGAAGGCAGAGGAAGCAAACCTCCTTCCGAGGGACTGGGTGATCTTTTCGCTCTGACGAGACTCGCCCAATGGAGAGAACGACTTGGACTGCTTTTCTGCCCTGGAAAAGGCTCAATCCCGCCTCATCACCCTCGCCAAAAATCATTAACGGCAAAATCCCAAAGAGCCGCCGCTTCTCGGCCGCTTTCCCTTGCAAAGGGCACCCTCCCCCCGGGCCGGGGCTGGGGAACGGCTCGAATGGCCATCCCAATTAGCAAGCCCAAACCTATTCACGGTAGAAGCTTTCACAGCCTTCATTGAAAGCTCTGCTTTTGTCTTCCCGCCGTCCCTTCCCAAAGCGAGGGCTCATTACCCACGTAGACCAGTTCTGTAATTGCTTGGGAATGCGGTTCTGGGCACAATACCCCGGAGAAGCTGCTTTATGAGGTCTCCTAATGCTACTGAAAACGCCATGAAAACCCCAAACCCAGCTGTCTGGCTCCAAACCAGGGAACTTGGCTGGCCCAGAGAGGTTTCCGCTGCGCCGGCATCGTGTTGCTGCAGCATCACGCTCCCGTGAGGGCGGCATCCCTGGGATGGACACCTCCCACCAGAGCAGGTTGCTCCAAGCCCCCTCCAACCTGGCCTTGAACCCCTCCAGGGATGGGGCAGCCACAGCTTCTCTGGGCAACCTGGGCCAGGCTCTCACCACCCTCACACCAAAGAACTTCTTCCCCACATCTCAGCTCCATCTCCCCTCTTCCAGTGTCAAACCCTTCCCCCTCCTCCTATGGCTCCCCTCCCTGATCCAGAGTCCCTCCCCAGCTTTCCTGAAGCCCCTTGAGGGACCAGAAGGCGTAACGCATACGCTCATGTCTCGTCACACTGATGTATCAGACCAGAGCACCAAAGGCACGGCTCCCAGCGTTGTTCCCCAGACACGTTTTTCCCCGCACAGAGTCCTGGTTGTTTCACAGCCCCTGCAGGAACCAGAAAGAAACTCGGCATCTTTACCTTAATAAGTTTTGGACAAGTACACATGTGAAGGCGGAGAAACAGGGAAAGAGGTGAGAAAACGGTCTCAGAACGGCGGCGAGAACTCGGAACTGCTCATCCATCAGCATCCCCCCAGCAACGGTAAAGAAAACAAGGCGGTGGAATTATCCACATTAATTGCCCTCGTGTGATTTAGAGCGGAGCTCAGGAGAAGCCACGTCTTCCAGTTTCATCTGGAACTGGAGGATAAGGGATGACCGAGGGCAATGAGAGGAGAAATCACCAGAAAAGAGCCTATTTCTCTGCAATGTCTTTGCCCTGTAAGAAACAGGCTCCCGATGGAGCATCCAGGGCAGCCACAGGCCGACTGTACGGTACAACCGGCAGAAGACACAGCACAGGAGAGTCCCTCTACAGGAACTTAAATACTAGGGGTGTCTACAGTCACAGCGCTTCAGTGCCAAAAGCAGTCTAGGAGCATAAAATAAAAAGCCTCTTTGCGAGGCTGCCAAGCTGGAGGAGCCAGCCCTCTGGTTAATGAGGGGAATCGCGCTTCCCCTGCACATCTCGGGATGCATCAGCACCTGATGAACACGGAACCACTGCTCACCACAAAGAAAAGGGCTTTTCTTAGTTCAGTGCATCTTCTGCTGCTGTTATTTTTGCCCCTCGCACTGCGGCATCCCGAAATCCCCTGCTCCTGGGAGTCCCGCTGCCCAGCAGAGCTGTGAGCGGAAAAACAAGGTGCAGCTGTGGATTTGGCAAAAAAACCCCCCCGTAGGGTCACGCTGCGAGGCTTGGGAAGCTGAGAGAACGCGGAGATGCTGGCAGCGATACCCACAGCAGGGGTGGAAGCCGTCCATCGGCTGGTACGACCTGAGACAACCCATGTGAAACCTGCCGACGGGTCACCGGCCACCGGCACGGGCTCCCCAATCCACCTCTCAGCGGCCCCAAAACGCTCCTCCTCAGCAGCAGAGGAGGGAAAAGAGCATCTCCTGGCCCAGGGTGAAAGCCAGCCTCCCTCAGCTGTCTCTACTGTCCCACTCGGCACCAGCACTTCAAGCCTTGCAACAAAAGGAAAAAGAGATAAAGTAGAATTGCCGGAAAAAAAAGAAGGTACACAAAGTCCTTGGGCTGAGGCTCCAGACCTCAGGACTTTTACCTTTTTATTCATTTGAAACAAATCTGACTTCTCCTTGTGTTTGTCAGCGAAGATCCCACCTTTGCATCCCTCTCCCCAGAGGGGGTGGCGGAAAGGAAGGTTTGCTGGAAGTAACGCCCACGGCGTTTGACAGATAGTCCTTCTGCGAGAAGAAAATTTGGGATCGGGTTGCTAAAAGCATCAGGCTGCTTATCAATCTCAGAGCAGCATCTTTAAAGGTCACCAGTGGAAAAAAAAAAATTAAAACTCAGAGACTCATTCTAATTCCTCGCAAACAGGAGCTCGTTTTTCACAAATCCACCCTGCAGTGCTCAGTTCCGTGACCTTTCACTTACAAAGAGAACAGCGGATTCCTGTCTCTCAAGTGTTAACCTCCCTTCTTTCCCATAAATTAAGCCGAGTCTCGGTACCACCACAACGCCCTTCTCCAGCAGCCCCCCTAAAGCGTCCACAAGCGGTTTTTGGCTTGGCTGAGGGTCTTGAGCCCATGGAGTCCTGGGCAAGCAGAAAAAAGCCAAACTGCAGTGGAAAATGCCACAGGGGTCCTGGATGCACTCCAAACACCGTTTCACGTTCGTTAACGCATTATAGGGATAATACGGGCTTCTGGGAACGGGGGTGTTTGATGGTACCCGGTATCCGTGCAGGCAATACAAAGCACGGAAACTTCCCAGCGAGAACAAGACCTGTCCTCTCGAAACCTCCCGGTTTCTCAACATCTACAAAAAACCCCAATCAAAACCGGAGTCAAGCTACAGAATCTGTGGAAGTGGAGCCGAGAACCATTTGGAGGACAGAGCCGTCTGTGGAGTCCGCCGGGGAGACCACAGCAGCCTTCTCCCAACCCCAGTCCATTCTAACCCCTCCAGACCGCAGGACCCGAAGCAGGAGCACCCCAAAAACCGGAGTCCCTTTTTGGGGGGGCGGTGCTAACCCGTGTTCCCATCCAAGGAGGCAAAGGAACAGAGTTATCACCTCCCACGATATAGTACACCCACAAAGGGGCTTAACGTGATTTGCCTGGAAAGCCACGTGCTTAACACAATCGTTACATTTTGGCAGCTAAAAAAGTTGGCGCTGGGAATATAGGTTGGTCTCCTACTCCTGTGCTTACTCATAATGATCTTTATTGGCTGCCTGATCTTTGCCTACTCGTTTGCACCGCTCCGTCTCCTTCACGGGAGCAGAACACAGGCGACATTTACCACTGCTGTTTTGCAATCACCTCTTATTTCAGCTGAAGGTATCCGAAATGTCAGCGTGGGATCCCACCCACTCCCGCTTCCTGCCCACCTTCGTTCTGGCCAGAAACACTCGTGCATCTCCGCCGTGCCTCACCATTCCTCCCGCCCGACGCGTCAGCACGAAAAGGAGCTCACGCCGGCCTAGAAACCATCCTTTGGCCTGGAGGTGACGAAAGGTGGCCCCCCGAGGGATGGGGTACCCGTCAGCATCCCCCGGCACCGGGCTGGTACCCAGCGGACCGGGCCGGATGCTGGTGGAGAACCCGAAGCCAAGCTCCAGCTGCTCATCTCCCAGGCTCGTCAGGGAGACCGAAGTGAAGAAAACACTGTCACACTCCCCTGTGTGCTCCGGCGGGTCTGTTCTGAACATTATGCACGCTTCCCCCCTCCCTGACACGGACTGTCATCACGCCGCTAATGCCGGTGTGATTTGCCAATTTATCCGGCGTCGCAGGAGCAGGATGGGGGCTGCTGCCTCCTGATGACTGCCACCAGCGTGACAACGGGATTTGACTGTTAGCCACGAGGTCAATCGGCTTCCCGGGAGCTGAGTCGGATCCTCTCTCCCACGTAAAGCTCCACGAGGAGTCCCTCAGCTCGCATTTTATAACGTAAACCTTTCCCAGAGCCACGGGAGCTGGAGACTCGCTGGAGCCGGCCGAGTGCCTCTCCGCCGGGGCCCCGCTAAGAGAACACGAGCGCTGCAGGAACCAGGGTAAGAAGTTCACAAAATTCCAAGTACTCCAACAAATAGAGAGCTGCAATCCGTGACCGTGCTTCTCTGGGTGTCCCCCTCCTGCTCTGACCTCCCCTGGGCATCCCCCACTCGAGGGTCTGCGGAGACCCGGGGGGCACAGGCAGACCCCCCCGTGACCAGAGGTGGGAATGGAAGGGCAAACGTTCCCTTCCATGGGACCAGGATGGCAGGAAAGGATCCCTTGGATCCCTTTACAGGCCGATGTAACGGAGCCCTGAGCATCCACGATCGCTCCTGGCTGCTTCCAACTCTCCAGCAAGTGTTTAACACAAAAAACCACAGCACGAAATGGGGCTGACGGGAGGTTGTGTCTCCCCCCGCTCTGCCGACAAGCGGATTCTGTAAAAATATCCCGTATTCCTCCTATTGCCAAAAATGGGGAACTAGTAGCAGCCTTCCCTCGGCTCTCCCGGGGGCGGCGGGCGGTGGGTGGGCTCCGCGGAGCTCTCAGGACCAACACCACCGGGGGTTTGTGAGCCAGGAGACGGAAGCTGAAGGCAGCGCGTGGGGGGCGGTGGGACACGTTCTCATCGAGTTTCGCAGAGATCTGCCAGATGAGAACGTTCCTCTCCACCCCCGGCCCTCGGAGCCGAGCCAAGGATGAGCCAAAGGCTTCGGTGGGAGCTGAGCATCCCGCGTACGGACCGGCAAAGCCTCCTCTCCCGACCCAAGGGGCGACCTCAGCTCCAGAGCTAATTCCCTTCCGCGTCCTCACCAACGATGATCCCAGCCGCCGTGTCACCACCGGGCAAGGCCACGCAGGGCACAAGCCATCGCGCTGTGCAGAAGGGAGACAGCAACCGGAAAACTCGGTAGGAGAAGAGGAAAAAACCTCATTTTATGAATTTTGGCTCAGTCGTGTATTTCCAGCAACTCCCTCCATCCCTGTCTTTACCCCCACTATTTTGTACCAGCTCCGCGCTTCTACTTCTGACTTTGTCCGGAAAATATTTCTGAGAAGAGCCTCTGTTCGCCTCCCTCCGGGGCACCGCAGACGGTGTGTGCCGGACGCAGGGAATGGCACGTACCCGTCGGCCCTTCTCCCCGCAGCCATTTCTGCCCCGGGTTTACCCGCGGGGGGCTCCGGGTCTGCATCTCGTGGAGGGACGTGATGCCACCAGAACGCTGCTGTGGGACGCGGCCCCCCGCCTGCAGGGCTCAGCTCACGCCTCATTTCTTTACAGATCTAATTACCTCCAAAGCTTTTGTCTTTGCTTTTCCAAAAAAAGTATATTCCGTCTTAAACGGGGAATAATAAGGGCAGCAGAGCTAAACCTCTAATCAGTTTGGAGACACCACAACGCTTAAGGAGAACTGATGAGAAACTAAATAAAAATGCTTTTTGGCGTTCAGACCCGTTCTGTTCAGACCTTTCGGTTCTCTTTCACGCTTCCGAGCTCCAGCACAACGGTCTGTACCGGGGATGCCTTTTGGGTCAAGAGGTTTTGATGTTCCTTCCCAACCGGTGGCCTCGGATGACTGAAGACGGCAGAGAGAAGCAGGACCGCTCGCCCGAGGGAGCTCTAGGGATGAGTCTCCGCCGCAAACCCCGCTGCGCTGATGCCGAGGTTCGGCCTCCTCTGGTTACTGCACGTAAAAATCAAAACCACTACAGATTCTGAAAATGGCAAAGGGCAAAAGCGAGCCAGGAACGGCTCTGATGTACCCGCGTCCCGTCGGCATCGTGTGGTGCCGGGAACCGGGACACGCTCACCGTCCCCCTCCCCGCAACCACCCTCTCCTGGAGACGGAAACAGCCTCCCGTCTGGAACTGGCCATCCTTTAAAGCAGGCAAAGGAAAAAGCTGTTTTCACAAAGTCTCCAGAAAGAATCAAACCTGGGAAAAAAAATACCCCACCCAACACTTCAAAGTCACCTCTGGACAGAAGCAGCTGAAACTCCTTTCTGATAGAAAACCGTGATTTCGGACGAGCTGCCTGGAGTGTGTGGTCGATGGAAACCTAAGAGCTTCACTTTCACCCGGCTACGTTCCCTTGTAAAGAGGGAAAGTATCACCTCGGCTGCTCGAGGGAGAAAAGCACCCGTTTGGCACCAAGTGAAAAGAGTATGAGTCTGAGTAATTGCAGGAAGTTGTACTGGACTCCGAACAGAAGCATTTGCGGCAGCATCGTTCCCTGCCCCAACATATTTTTCCATGTAGAAAAATACAGTTGACGTGGTTTATATTTGAGCGTTTTTTGGCCAGGACACGTTCGCTGGAGAGAGGTGCTCAGCGAGCGTCCCCCCAGCCAGCATCTGGGACGTCTTGGCTCTCCCTGGGACGTCGACTCGTATCGATGACCCCCCTCCCAAGGCACGAGGCAGAGACGACGTCGGCGGGGCCGGGCTCCTGCAGACGACGGGCTAACGCCAAAAGAAGGGCACTGGCCAGAACGCCAGGTTGCTTCCATTTCCACTTGGGCACGTGCCTTCAAAAAGTTTCCATCGTAGGAGAAGTAATAATCAATTCTGCTTTTCTTAGTGCAGTCGTAACCCTCTGCTCCGTTTCCACAAGAGCTACTTTCCCTTTAGCAAGGGTTATAAACGCTGATTTTTAGCGGGATTCGCTGCCTCGCCCGCCCCAGCTTCACTGGGGGATGAAAGCCACAAAGGTGAAAGAGTTTCCCAACTGAAATTGTGAGACCGGCCTCAAAAATAGCACCGCCTTAACTCCGGCAGTCAGTGAAAAGCCTTAAAAGGCGTTTAGTTTATGTGAACTCTTTGAATCAAATGACTTCACTTTTTATCACCTCCAGTAAGGCTGAGCAGCAACAGAAAAACCTTTCAAACACAGTAAAAAAAAAAAAAAGTTCAGAGTGAGATGATTCTGGGTGGTTTTTAGTGCTCCTCATCTGGGTCAGATGTTCCCTCGCCAGAGCTGGAACGTCCTTAAAGTAATTGCAAGAGTTTTTCCTGCCTTTTTAAAGAGAAGGTGGGAATAAGGCAGTGATCCGGGGTTAACGTTACGGAGAGGACAATTTCCTTTCTAGATCTTTAGAGAAGCGATCCACAAGCGCCGTGTTTAACCCCCCCACGCGCCGGGTCGGTGCAGGGGGTGAGCCCAGCCCGTGGCACCGTCCACGCGCCCCCCTTCGCTGCTCCCCGAAGCGGCCAGAGGCCACTGCCGAGGGGCACGGCCGGCACCCCCGAGCCGCACACCGCCGCTCCGAGACGTGTTAGTTCATTTTACGACGCCAGAAGTGCTGGGAACCAAGCTCTACGCAGAGAAATACTCCGGAAAGGCGGGGAGTCCCCCATTCCCAGCTGGAGGAGAGCTTCAGGACGTGCCTTTACGGCATTAACCTGCATTTCCGCAGCAGCCGGAGCATCTGGGACACCCCCGCATCAGGCTGTGCCGGGCGATGCCCAGATCCCGGCGGGATTAATCCCGGGAACGCCAGCAGCTCAGGAGGGAAGGCTTCACGCTCTCTTCCCTCCCAGCTGGGGCTGCTCTTTCAGCCCCCAACGCCACAACGTGGTTACGGGCTGGGAGAGGAATCACCCGCTGCTTTCAAACAGGAGGACACGGCACAAAACCAACCAAAACCACCTTTCCGCTGCTGATGGCTCCTTCCTGCCCCCCCAGCGCAGGCCGAGTGCGCAGGACACAGCACTAGGTTTGGGCATTCCCTCCCCAGGGAAACCAAAAGCTGGATTCTGGGGTAAGAAAGCAGGAATAAGGGCATCCCCGTTGTTGGGGGAGCACCCCCACCACCACCAGCAGCATCCCCCCGTGTCGGGGAGGCTTTGGGAAGGGATCCGGCGGATACAAGCCCCGCTTTCTGCTGGAGACCGACCGAGGCGAGGGGGACGTGGCGGGGAAACGGGGCCGGTGAGAACAATAAACAGCGGGTTCCCTTCGCCGTGCCGGACGCGCACAACACGCTCCTCCGCCATCCAAGGCTGCGATTTAAGGGAGGAAGAAAGGATCCTCGCCCGCCTGGAGATAAACTTAAGTAAATAATGTTTGCCATCATCTCCAAATGAAGAATGACAGTTAAATTTTATAATCATCTTCACAGCTCCAGGACTTACTTTATATTTTCTCAGGCTCATGACCCAGGGGTTGTCATAGCAACGAGGAAATCCTACCTTATCAGCCTCTTACATTTACATTCCTTACGGCTGCTTCCCTTTATGAATTAAATCCATCACGCTCTTCTATTCTCCAAATAAGAAGTTCTTAGGATTATCTTGCAGAAACAAGGATCAAATGCTTTGATTGAAACACTATGCAAAAGCTAATTCACTGGTGGTTTTCTTTAAGGGAAGATTGACTGCGCCGCAAATAAATGGCTCCCGTCCAAGCCTGCAGTTGGCAGCCTCTCGCCACAAAAAGTTGGGAGAGCAGACACGGATTTTGCAGGATGTTCCCGTTGGTCGAAAACGTTTCTACATCTGGAGGGCGAGAAGAGCATCTGCTCGGCTGAGAGAGCATCTACGTCTGAGAGCTCCGCAGAGAGCGAGCTTCCCGGGCACCCAGGGGGTCACCGCGAGCACGAGTTCATGGGCAATTATAAGGGCATCATCATCACCCACAGCGCGATTAGACCTGCGGATATCCTCCCTGCTGTGCCCGGGGCTGTGATCAGCATCACCGGGGGGCAGCAGGACCGGACCAAGGGGCTGTTACCCCCAGAGGAGGGGGAAATGGTGAAAAAGGGACAAATCCTGATCTCTGCACCTTTCGTATATAAAACCCCAGCCACACGGTGACCCCGGCAAACCATCTCATTCAGCTCATTATCTCCCGCACCTCGACTTGCTTTATGTGGATTTTCTTAAAGATTTTTAAGAATTACGCAGCTGTTTTCTCAAGCACAAAGAAAACGAATCGCTGGAACCCAGGGGTGGCAGCCCAGCTCCGGGGCTCGGCATCCCGACAGCCAGGGAAGGTCCTGCTGGTCCTGGTCTCTGCTCCCGGAGGGAATCCCAGCTCCTGGCCCCCTCCAGCAACGAACCCAACTTTATACTTAATGTACAGAAACCAACGCAAATTCAGCGCTCCAGAGAAAGAAATATCAATAAACCACCAAATAAACGTGTGTCACGTGTGTTGGCTTAGAGACAGTGGGACAACCAGCCTGGGTGTCTCTTAGTTGCTCCGAACACACAACCGAGCACAGCCCTTGTGTTCAAAGGCAAGAGGCCACCAGGAAACGGCATGAACTCTCGTTATGCAGATTTGGGGGAGGGGGTTGAGAGCGCTTAATTGTTTAAATTCAATTCCCCCCCATTCGATGAGTCAGAGCTCAGTCAAGTATTCAGACAGAACAGCAACGACGCTCATCTCTGTTCCAAACAGCACAGCGATAAAATAAACTTTAAATCCCAGAATGTTTTCTGCAGGAGTCTTTTGATTAACAGAACTCTTATAAACTGTAATGAATTTCATAAAGGCAACTCTACAGTTACAGACCTACAGGCATCAAGAGTTTAATTTAGTTAATGTACTTTTTATTCATTATTGGTCCTCCACAAGAAGCTGATCACAACTCGTAGAGTGCATTGCTTAATTATCCGTGCTGCACTTCTTGAAATGAGCCCTCTCGGAGCTGCCTGTCAATACGCGGCAGGGCAGGGGCCGGGATCGATCGAGGAGCGAGCGCCGTGCCGCCGGAATGCCAACGACCGCCCCGCCGCTCCGTGGAGAGTGCACCAAGCAAAACAATCAGAAACTCATCTCAAAGACTTCCAAACCCTTTCTGCTTCCAGCGATACCGTCTTCCGCCTTTGCAGAGGGCGAGCAGCCTCCAGAACCTCTCCTGATGCACGCTACATCTGAGTTTCAGAGCAAACAGCTCCCCAACGTCTCGTCTGGGCAGCTTTAAGCCAGAAATATGTGTGGTTTTCTTGCTTTATCTCTTTCTTCCATATTGCTACGGGGAGGACAATGGAAATGTGCGTTCCAGTCCTCCCCGGCTCCCTCGGGCCCCCAGGAAAGGCGGGCTGAAATCACAACTGCTCCCTCAAGGGCACCGTTTACCTACACATCCCTAGTGACGCTGAGATTCAGAACGGCATCGGGACCACCTCAAAATCAGCAACTCAATAAGCACAAATTATGGTCCCTCCGACATCAGTGAACACAGATAAAAGCTGCATTTACAAGGAGAAAAGGCCCTGGGAAGCTCTAGGAGTGACCTAACGCCGTTCCATGGAGATCTCTCCCCCTCCACGCTGTGACCCTGCCACCGACGTCTTCATCAGCTGCTGGGTTTGACCATCTTATCTCTCCTTTCTGGGTGACAAAGTGACGCTGTATTTCGGGGAGAGCGACCGCAGCCTGACGGGCGGCTGAGGATCCCTTGTGCGTGTGGAGCCGCGTCTGCAGGGATGGAGCACGACGACCTGCCTTTGGTCTGAGACCTGGGTGGTTCCAGCTGTTGGAGCGGGGCCAGAGGGGGCCATGGAGATGCTGGGAGGGCTGGAGCCCCTCTGCTGTGAGGGGGGTGCTGAGAGAGTTGGGGGGGTTCAGCCTGGAGAAGAGAAGGCTCCGGGGAGACCTTGGAGCCCCTTCCAGTCCCTCAAGGGGCTCCAGGAAAGCTGGGGAGGGACTCTGGATCAGGGAGGGGAGCCATAGGAGGAGGGGAAGGGTTTGACACTGAAAGAGGGGAGATGGAGATGAGATGTGGGGAAGAACTTCTTTGCTGTGAGGGTGGTGAGAGCCTGGCCCAGGTTGCCCAGAGAAGCTGTGGCTGCCCCATCCCTGGAGGGGTTCAAGGCCAGGTTGGAGGGGGCTTGGAGCAACCTGCTCTGGTGGGAGATGTCCCTGCCCAGGGCAGGGGGTGGCACTGGGGGGGCTTTAAGGTTGCTTCCAACCCGAACCATTCTATGACTCTACACATGGTGGGACCTGGCGAGACTGAGCATCCGCCGCCAGGGAGGACAAGGGCAGAGCAGGCGCAGGATCTGCCAGCGCCAGCCTTTGTCGGCACCTCTTCGCTGAAATATTCACAACGAGCGGATCAATAATTAATGATATAATATGATAAAAGGTAATCCAGTGTTTGAAGTCCAAGCTTAAACAAACTCCCCTTCGGCTACAGCACTGCGAGGTCTTGCATCCTCGAGATCCTCAGCGCAATGGAGGAAGGCAGAAAGGGGCCGTTGTCGGGGACCGACACATCCCCGCTCCCACACGGCCCCATCCCTGTTGGAACGGGAACTATTTGCAGCTACGACTTAAGCCAGGAGCCCTTTGCAAAGGGACACTAATTCAATATTAAGTAACGTAAGTCAATATTCTTGTTTCCCCTTTCATCCTTTCAGCCAATATAAACTAATACAAATGATAATGACACGTCACCCATGACCTCTTAAGTACGCTCCTCATGTTAGCGCTCTAATATTTATTCTCCCCTTCAAGCAGACGACTCAAGTTGAGTGAGAATTTACTTTGGGCAAAGGAATACCTGAACTGCATTAGTGCGATCCTCCCAACGTGCCCGAAACAGCAGAAGCGGGTTTAATGCCCCATTTGAAGGTTATATGCCAGGATTTCCAACGCAAACCCAGCACTTGGCTCGACCAGCCCGGGCTGCGACTCGACCGCGCGGAGCAGGAGCACGGAAAGCTGATTTCGAGGGGATGGGATCAGCTTCATTGCCATTTCTGGAGCGTTTGCCAAAGGTGTGTCAGAGCTGGGAATGCGAAGGGCACCGCAGCGACCAGAGACAGAACTTCCAGCCTTGTAAGAGGCAACCACAGCCCGCGCTTCCTCGGACTCCTCATCTGCCCGGAGCCATTTAGGGAAGCTTAAAAAGATAACTATCTAAATAGAAAAGGTATCTACATTGGCAGATACCTCACGGGCACAATGAGCGCCAACTGCGCGATGCGTGTGAAAGAGAAAATCAAGTGCCCGCCTTCCCCGGCACCCACCCCGTATCGCCGGCTCCTTCCCAAAGCCGGTCGCCACAAAAGCGGCTTGTTCTTCGCACAAAAGGCCACAACAGCGCACAAGAAACCCCGCTGATCCTCAAAAGGCACGGAGCCAAGGTCAGCCAGGCTCCGCGCCAAGGCTCCGGCAATAAACCATCGGCTCCGCTCTTAAGTGGGGAAAGCAAAAGACCTTTTAATTGTAGAGCTCCAGAAGTCTTTCATATTAATTTAACGTTCACCTTGAAACGGGAGCCTTCTTCAGACCCTCAGCAGAGCGCGGAGGACGGGGGAGGCCACCTTCAGAAAGGCGGCATGCTCTTTCCTAACGCTTAACTGCACCGTAATCAAGATTATACCGGAAAGACCACAAAATCGACACCCTGAAGGCAATCATCATCGAGGCAGCCCCCCTGCCAAGGTCCTACAAGCCCTCCTGAGCCTTCAGACCCTGCCCCATCCCTTCCCACGGGAGCATCGGCACCGCACCTGAAGACCTCCCCGCACACCAAAAATAGTCACCGTGGGAGAGACTTTGTTCGGAAATTGAGTGAGAAAGTTCATTAAACGATAAAAATTCCAACCGTGCTACCGGGATGTAAATTGCATTCGTACCCGGAGCTGACATCTTAAACAGTTTAATTTAGGTACAGCTCTTAGCCTCGCTGGGTGTCTGCAACAGAAACAGATGCCTTGAATCATTTCAAAGTGTGCTCCTGTCAGAAATGTCCTTTCTGACACCAAAATCAATTTCCTTCTCCTTTACTAACTACTTTTCCAAAAATAGAAGGGGAAAAGTTGCCTCAATTTTATCTTTTGTGAGTGGTACAAAACGTGCTCTCGAGCTTGGAGGGAGAAGGTGGCCGCACGTGCGGCTGCGGTAATTAGCACTATTTTGATAGAGCGACCGGCGACGAGGATGAACCTGATCCATCTTCATTACGGAGATGTACGAACCTCCGAGGAGCCCGGGATACGGGCAGACGGCGGCTTCCCCGCAGCCACACCGGGGTTTCGGCACCAGGCGGAGGGACCGGGGGTGGCCCCCACGGTGGGGCAGGAGGGGACCCCCCCGAGCCCCCTCCCGGGCTCTGCGGGAGCAAACCCAACGCACGGGGCTGGGATCCTTCCCCGCTGGTGGCCACGCGAACACCTCAGCGGTTCCAAGGAGCTCGCTGGGCGCGTGTGAGCAGCCCTGGAAATCGAGCCTTGGCAGGGCGTCCGTAAATCCAACTAAACCCAAAGGCAGGGCTGCGGAGCCGCGCGGGCGGCAGAAGAGTCTCCAGCGCTGTAAGGACCAAACAGAACCCTCACACGCTGCCGGGTCGCGCCGTTCCCCTGAAACGGCACCAACAAAAGCATCTCCCTGTTCCACGGGACTGCTTTTAACCTGGATGCCCTCTCCTGCCCAGGCTGCTGGGGAGAGAAGGAATGGGGAAAGTGCTGCTTTTCCTCCCTAGATTGCACTCAAACACTAAATGTCACGCTGTGTACATGCTGTTGGGTTTGTCGTCGGCACCGAGGAGCTCACCCCCCGAGCCAGGCAGCCCCTTCCAGCTTCGCTCCTCAGCCCATCTGAAACCCATTCCCGTCTCCCCACCAGTTCCATCACCTTTCCTCCCAGCAGCGATCCTGACCTCCCGGGCAGAAGCGCTTCCAGAGGTGTCCATAAAGAAGTCCCAGCTGGGAATTTGGCTTTTCTGGTGCCAACCGGCCACTGAAACGCCAGGAGAGCGACCTGGCACCCGGAGCTCTCGGGAAAGCCACCCCCAAGTTGGGGACAATGAGACCCACCGACCCTTCTCTCATGCTGGAAAATCCACTCGGGAGCCCCCCAGAGAGCCAAGAGCAACAAATAAGGAGGTACCGGGTCACACGGAAAGAACCCTGGAGGCTCCCGAAAGTCACTTGCCTGTGTCAGCATCGTGACTATTATATTTACTGCATCCCCATCCCCAGTTCCCGGAAAACTGTCCGTCGCCAGCTGCCTCCCACCAGCACTGCGAAGCGCTCCGTTAGTTTAACTCTTGCCCCTCGATGCACAAAAGTATTTTCCAAGCTGCTCCGTACAAACACACCACGCCGGGCTTTACCGTCGGCGCTTACGCGTCCACTACAACACGCCCACGGATTCTCCTATTTCGGGTTTAACCTCTACAACGGAAAGACCTGCAGCGGCTTGTGTTGTGAAAGGGAAACACGATGCGGGCAACAGAGCTTAGGACAAGCAAAGCTACAAAATTAAAACCCCAGCCGGAATAAGGCTGTGTTCCCGAGCAACGGATCCGGGGGCTGCAGCCGAGCGATGAATCAGCCGCGTTCGGGCATCTGCGCCTCCCCTCGCCGGGGCGGGGAGAAGGGGCCTCCAGCAGCCGGGAGCGCTCCCCCGCAGATTTTAAGTTTATTTTTCCTCGTCCGCCCATTTCCCACCGGGCAGAAGGCTAATGACGGCACTTCATCACGGGCGGCAGCGGGTGTCCGCATCCATCCCGCGAGCGTGAGGGCTGTGCCACCGCGTCCCCGGCCACCGCCGCCCCCCGCGCCTGGCGCGACGCCCCTGGACGCAGCGCCCCGCAGCCATTAGTCACCCGGCGCCTTCATTAACAAACTGCCCTTAATTACAGCGGTAATTGCAAAATTATTTCATAGCAGCAATTATTCTTCTCAGCCCGATCCAGGCTATTTAAGCGGGACATTGTCTCCGAAAATGGCAAAAAGCCAACCCATCCACAACCGAGAATTTGCTTTAATTGCGGTGCGCAGTTCCGAAACGTGCGCCCAAACCGGCAGCGCTCCCCGTGACAGCGGGACACCCACTACTGGCGACCACCTCGGGACACGGGCTAATGAGGAAACAGCTCATTAAACCAGCCAAAAGGTCAAGGGGGGACAAAGACCCTTCGAACCCCAAACTGAAAGTTTTCTGCCGTAACCGTTGATTTTCCCGCTTTGAAGTAGGATCCCGGATCTCCTCACAAGAGCAGGAGACTGAGACGAACGGGAGATTCTCTCCGACGAGACTACGGCCATGTTAGAAACTCCTCATACATCATCCTTACAACAACTTCACCGCCAGTAAGTGGATCTATTTCATTTTGATCATTTCAAATACTCCATTAATGAGAAAAATTGAGGCATATTAGTCAGTGATCTAAAGTATGGGCAAAGTGCGAGTTCAGTGCCAGGTTGCGAGCAATTCCCATCTCTGGTGGCCTTGGGGGCAGGAAACGGGGCCAGTTCCAACACATCAGTGGGAGGAACCTCAACTGGAGGTCAATGCCCATCACCCTGCCCCGAGAACCACGGTCCGGCCGGGCTTCCTCCATCGATTCCACACCCTTCCTCGCTTCAACTGGTTTTTACCCTCCTCTGGAGTAACTATGGTACGTGCACGCGTGCAGAGAAACACCCAGCACAGAACATTTCATGCCGTGGTCTCGGTTTAGTGGCCAGCCCAGCCCAAACCACAACATCTAGTTGGAGAAAAAACAAACAGCAAATGAACCTGCCAGGAATTCGGCTCTTCTTGGTTCTCCGAGTCTGAGCGCCCAACGTACGACAACGCGTCTTTCATGTCTGGCCCCATTTAGGTACGTAAGCATCGGAATAACACAACCTTTGATGCTCTGGGTGCACCTGATCCACAAGGAGTGCCAAAATTCCCAGTTACTGGTTTGGCTTCTCCTCACAATGCTGCTAATAGAGCAAACTCATCAGGTTGGGAACTCCTACAGCAAGACATTTCTAAATATTGAGAGCTGGGTTATTTTTTTGAACCTGTGTCATTTTGGAAATCCGAGGGTAATTCATTTGTCAATTTTATGAGAAGAAAGTATCGAGGGTTGCCTCCACTCAGGGCAGTTAAACAAGAATATTTCCCTGCAGAATTTCACACTCAAACCTTGTGGGTGAAGGGGAAGGGGAAGCCGATGACTCCGCTCGTACCGACGGGCAGCTGAGCCGCACGAGGCGGCAGTTTGTCCAATGTCACCCAAACACGGTGGCCAAACAGGACTGAAATCATCGTCACCCACCCGGGGAAAGCTGTGGGAAGCGGCGAGGTGCAGACGGCCGGTTGACGGCTCGACTGACGACAGATACCTCGCCACAGACACATGTTCTCAGATATCTCAAATATCTCAAATCACAATACGCTCACGACCGCGGTGTTACTGCACTTCTCTGTCAAACCAGAGACATTCAATAATCACCCAGAAAAGCACCATCTGTTACGCCTTATTGCTTAATTAAACTAAAATACAGAACTCCTTAATTCTCACAGCTCATAAAGATAAAGGTCATCACGCAGCTTTACTCTCAGGTACCCTGTACATAAAACCCAGAGGTTGGAATTCCTTTTGCCCAGACATCCCTCAGACACCCTCCGACACACAAAACCACGATTCCAGCAGGGAGACACCAGTGACACCGGATTGATGGTGTGACTTTTGGACCTACAGCCGGAGTGGATGGATGGCGATGCCCAAGATGTCCCTCATTCCTTCGGCAGGAGCGTGCCAGTGTTTGGGCTACGGTGGGCACCCCCTTCCTTGCCATCCCCACCCCTCCGCGCTTGGGCTCCCAGCATCCAGAGGACACCAGCCCCAAGACCTGGCACACCGGGACCAAGAAGCGTGCCGATCCATAGCATCCAAGGGAAAGCTTTTGCCCAGGATGTCCTGCTGGTGGTGTCCCACCAAGGTTTGAAAGTTGCCAAGCACTTGGGCATCCTACGTCCTTCCAGCCCTCCCTACAGGGACAGCCCAAAGAGAAATCTGTGATATTGAAAAACTACCCCGACATTGGCACCGCGTGCGCCTGAACGGCCGCTGAGCCACGAGCGAGCCAAGCGCTCACCCCTCGGGAACGGGACGGGAACCGAGAGGTTCCCCCGGAGACGCCACGGAGGCGGCGGCTGCGCTTCCTTCCTCCTTCTTCTGCGTTCACATGCAGAGAAAAGGGAAACGACCGTAAATGCGAAACGCGACTGAAATCGCATGGGATGGCACCGGCAGGCGCCGTCGCGTCCCCGGGTCCGGCTCCCAGGACAGGCGGGAGAGGGCCCGTCCTGCCCTTCTGTCACCGTTTCTATGCGAAAAGGGGTTTCCAGCACATTCTCTCCTCTGACGCCCCTGCCCGGGGTAACGGATGAGAATAACCCACCCCAGCCCTCTTTTCCCTGCACGGACAGAGCCAGCTCCCGTAACACTCCGCTTCCCCCAAAGCTGCTCTTTTCCAAAACCTTCCAGCACCATCGCTGCTCTCCGCGGAAAGACCTGCTTTGTCTTTCAACCGTGAGCCCCAGCGGAGGCCTCGCTAACGCCAACCCAAATTCAATTACTAGCTTGTCAGCCTTTGCACGTTTCCTTTTCCAGGCCGGGGTTACAAGGAAAGGTGAATTAAAACCTCTCTGATGGGTAAGAAGTCTTGGGGCTGCCACGGCACCTTTCAGGAGCGCGTCCGAGCGCTTCACACAGCGATGGAGAGTGATGAGATGCTTTAGGGAGCTTCTCTGAAGGATGAGGACTAACAGATGGTTATCGTGCCATTACGGGGGTTTTTATCTTGCTTTCTGCTTCCTGTAGGTGGAGGCAAACTCCTTGCTGAAGAGAGGAGGACGTGCAGGAGCAGAGCTGAGAGGTACCTGCAGCAGCTGCGGGAGAAGAGCCAGCGCGTCCCTCCTGCCCCGACGGATGGATGATGTCTCCTGCTGAAGAGCATCCTCCCCGGTGCCCCCCCGCCCCGTTGTGCCGGGGCAATTCCCGCAGCACGGTCCCAGCGTGGGAACTCCCACACGATGGCTCCCAGGCCCCAGCTCTGGGCAGCCCCCCGAGAGCACTCCGTGCAGAAGACCATAAATGCTGCCTCACAGAGCCCGTGGACCATCCCACCATCTGGGCAGATGCTGTTTACCTGCTCACCCCACCGCAAATCACAGATTCTGCCTCCCTAAAGAGTTCTGCCCCCGTCATTAGGGATGTCCTGCCTTCGCCCCCAGCGTGGACGGGCTTGTGGCAGCAGAGATGTCCCGTCCTCCAGCCCCATCCTCGGCCCAGGAGGATCTGCATCAGAGCAGCAGCACTCGGCGACATCGGAGGGATGCTTAGCAGCCACGTCTGGGACACACGGCCGTAGCCAAACCCCGGGCACCGAAGGTTCCTTCCCCCTTGGAGCGATTAAGCTGGCTGCGAGCGCAACCACGGCCCTCTAACGAGCCGCCTCACCTCGCCCCTCTTCTCCACCCAGGCTTTAAAATTTAAAGCTCCAGCCAGCTCGACGTGAATAGATGAGCGAGAACATCAGACTGCTCTCAGTGTAGGTGCAGTGCTTTATATCTTCATTAATACTGCAGCTTCTCCCTTCTCCCCCTCCTCCTCCTGCAACTGTCCTCGTTTTATTTATATCTGCAGGATACACCACTCCGACGCCTCCCGAGTCCTTCTTTGCCCGGAGAAACGCTCCCCACCACGGGACGGCCAGCTCTCAAGGACGCTAAGCCCCCCGTTATCTGGGGTGAGCTGCGCTAATTGCTCCTCGCCCCATTAAGAGGGGTGTCAGGGAGCCGTCAGTCGGTACCCCGCACCCAGGGGGGGGTGCGTGGCTCCGAGCCACGGGGAAAGCCACGGGAAAAGCCACAGGGAAAGCTCCAGCCCCAAACCCAGCGCCTGTGATCGATGCCTGTGCCTCTAGAGGTATCTTAACGTACTGATAAATCAGTGACATCCCAGGTGCGAGAACACGAGCAGAGCTAACGAGCCCGGGTCAGCCCCGTAAAACCAGGGGGGGTTCGGTCACCCCTGGGAACGCTCAGCACACCAAGGCGACCGGCCGCACCGCCCAGCCGGGGTCCGCGAGCCCCCCGGTCAGCCGGCGCTTTTCGGACTTGATGAAGAAAATTAAATTATACAAATATTTCGCTAAACATCTTTTTAAGCCTATTAATATTAATGCCGATTCTGCCTCTTATGTGCCTGGCATTTAAAAATCCATTTTAAGATCTCGAACTAATTTAAGATTTACATCTAGAATACCAATTAGCAAGCAAGACTCCCCGCTCCCTGTTTTGCCTGGCACCCATCTCTGCCCAGTTAGTCTTAGATGTCACTCGGTGACACTTAAAGAAGATGAATATTAAAAGCATGCTCTTGCTTGCAAATGTTTTACAGCTTTCTGGCCACCGAATTTGTTTAAAGCAGCAATTATACTGAACAAACAGTCCCTACAAGACCAAAGTATTCTGTTCCCTTGCACGTCACCACGGAACTGGCACACTGATATGCTTCAAATTAATATTCAGAATTCCGTACTGACGAAAATACACGGAGTTGTGCGCGTGTGCAGGGGTGTGGGTGTGTTTGCTGTTCGGGGGTATCAGATAGAACCACACACGAGGAGATGAGAAGGACCCGGTTCGCGTGCGACGGCCCTTCCTTCGCCTCCTGCTCCGCTGAACCGCTCGGATTTACGCACATTTTTATTCATCCTAAAAGCCACTTCTCCTGCAACCGTCTCACAAGACACGCAGCTTATTTTTGTGGCGGGAACCACCCAGAACACAGGAAAAATGAAAAAAATCATCTTTTCTGAACCAGATATCCAAGAAATCAAAGATGAGCAGTAAATGAGTATAGTTTAAAAACTAGTACATCTAGAATTAAAATCGGAAGAGGGCTCTCACACTACCCAGCCTCCCCATTCGCCCAGAACCCTTTCCCAGTCTCTCTCGGAAGACTCGGTCAATATTCCCGAGCCGGAGTCACCGAAGTACTGCCAGCTCATGCCATTTCCCTTCTCGTTTTCCAGCAGCCCCAGAACACCGTGTCGCTGCCGCTCTCCCGCACTCCCCCTCCCAACAACTCCCATTAATGAGCATTAATGAGCTGCTCCCCCTTTCCTTCCAGAACCTTTATTAACAAGCCGGTTTAACAACAATCCCCGCGGCACCTCCTGGGCTCCTCCCTCCAGGTACCATAAATTCTCATTTAATATTATGCCAATCTGTTTCCCAGTCTGTGCAATAAGATCCAGTCTCCAGCCAATCTGGAGTATGACGGGATAAAAATACCAAGTTTTGCTGGAGTTTCGACACGCAATCGCTGAGGGAGCGCTGCAAAATATGCAAACTTCAAGCACACAGGCTGGTTCGCCTTTCAGGGTTCAAAAGAAACCCACCTCCTGGGGGAAATAAATAAAATGAAATTTAAAAATCTCTCCTCCGTGCAGCTGGTGCGAGCCCACAGCCCAGCCCACCACGCCGGGGTGGTCACACACAGCAAACTGCAGAACGGGCTCTAAAAAGGAAGCGACTGCTCAGCAGCAGCTGATCATCTCAAAGAGCAAAATAAAGGCAGCCCAATGGCATTATTCTGCATTACCCTATGCTTTCTGCCCTTTCAAAGTTAAGGCAGAGCGGCACACGAGGGCTATGATCAGCCAAGACCTCCGCTGGTGACACTGCTCTGCCTCCCAAGCCCACGGCAGAGGAGCAGCCCCCAGGACTGAGATGCTCGGGATCTACCCGGACGGCACGGCAGGACACACAGCAGACACTCATTGGGAAGAGGAAGGGGAACCCTGTGGAGCCCCATCTCCCCAGGTCGGGGGGCTTCGACACCCCAGAGCCCACCTGGCTGCTCCTCGGCCCCATCGTGCCCAGTTTCAGCCCCAGCCTCCTCCTCGGCTGCCGGGGAAGCCACACGCCGCTCCAGCGCTCGGGCTTCCTCCCTTTTATCTCCCATGACTCATGAGCTCATATCAAAATATTTTCTTTAGGGCTGGCAAAATCTGAAGCCAAATTTTCCTTCCCTCTTACAAACGACAGCACACAAGCGCTGTAGATGCAGCCAGGGAGCCACCAGCGCCACTTCTGCATCTCAACCCAGCCGCTCCTTCCTCATCCATCTCGCACACTAGAAGATCACACCATGTATTTTGAAGGGCAACACCCAATTAACATCACGCTAAATAAAACTTCATTTCATGCAGAAAAAAAGCGCGCATCAGCAAACCTCACGGACCTCGCGCCGATGTTGCCTGGCTCGAAATCAAGGCAGAAGGATCCAAAGAGCAATTAATACCGGGGGAGAGGTGGGATCCGCACCCGGAGCTCTGTGCCGGCCACATCCACTAGCGCCCGGCAAAGGAGAGGAGCCAGGTGGGATTCGGGGAAGGGGTCCGGCCCCATCCCACCCCTGGCATTGCTGAGGACACTGCTCTCAGCTCCATCCCAACTCCTTTCTGTTCCTGGGTGTCCTTTCTGCTGCTCCCGCCTGGACCAGCCAAGGCTCATCTCCTTGTGCCACTTGTGCTTTAAACCAGACGTCACCCTCCTCTTCAGCCAGCAGCCACGTAGATAAAACAAGATATTGCTTGAAAAGATACTCAAATAACATTTTGCTATTTGCTCTCTGTAACAAGCCATCCTGAGCGTGGGAGCAGACAGCTCGCCCTGGCACCCAGGGGCCCATCCCAGGCCAGAGGGACCGGCCCAATCACGGGGACAAGGGCATCACCCCCTCCGCTCCCCCCGCCACATCCCCCCCAGCCCGTTCCCCTGGCAGGAACACCAAAACTCAGTCTTTCTCCCTGGGATGATTTGCTCCTCCTCCCACCGAGGCCCCGCAGCAACAAAAAGCCGCCGACATAAAGTTCGTCAACCGAGTTTGGCTTTATGGCACCAACGAGATCAGAAAACAATTCTCTATCTTCCTGTCAAGTGGGATGTTTCAATATCTAACTCAATGTTCCCAATCGAAAAATTGATGAATTCAGTGAGAAGCCCATGTAATATCTTCGCTTTATATCCATCTACTAAGGGAAGAAATTACAGCAGCCATTTGTCACGACCGTCATTCCAAAGATAAGTAACAAATGAAATAACTTTAACTTACCTTGAGAACTCGGGCTGCCGTACAAAAGAGCTGCGTGTGCAGGTTCTACCCTGATATAATAGAAGATTGCTTTAATTTGATTACTCGGGAACAAAGTTAATAGAGGACCTAAAAACCAGTGCCAATTGATCATACTGGAGAGCCAGGGCTACGCTTTGCTCAAGAATGTTATCGGTGAAGCAGATAAAAAACATATCAATTGTTTAAGAGAATATAGAGAAGTCATAGTTTTCTTCTAAACAGTAACACGGAAATAAGATTTGGGTTGGGGAAACTCAAGTTTCAATATTAATTTGAAATACTGCACGCACGCCTTTTGTTTCAAAAGCAAAGAGCACAGGTAGGTTTTATTTTTAAAAAAGCAAGAAGCTTAATGGCACCTGCAAAGTGCCGTTATTTAATGAGAAAATTCCCAACGTGTCTTTCAGCCACGGCACCTTTCAGCCAGGACATTTGCCACAGGGACATTTCTGGTTGCCCAAGGCCCTTGCTGGCACCCGGCCCCTCTGGGTCCCTGGCCGGTGGCTCCGTGCCCGCCGTGACGGCAGCTCCCCGTGGCCTTGACTCGCCCCGTATCACAGGGACGGTATTTGCCCAGGTGCGTTCCATTGCAAGGCAGACGCGAGCACCTTCGAGCGGCTTCCGAGGAGAGGACAGGACAGCAAGGCTCATTTTCCAGCCGCGTATCCAAGCCTAACAATCGCCACGCACCTCCGCCAGCTACGCAGCCGCTCGAGAGGGCTTAATTCCACAAGCCATGGGGGCTGTTTAATCCGGAGATGCCACCGACGTCTCCGTATTAGAAATGCAAACCCGCTGGTGGCAGATGAAAGGCGGGAGAACAATGAACAGTCAAGTGGCAGCAGAGATGGGAGAGGAGACGCGGCTCCTCACCGGCCGGACCACGGTGGCCCATGGTGGGAGCCATCCATGAGGGGTTCTTTGGAAAGGACCGGTTGGCTGCGAAGGAAATCCTGCTGGGACACAAGGAGATGGCCAAACGCATCTCTGCCCCATCCCTGGAGGGGTTCAAGGCCAGGCTGGATGGGGCTTTGAGCAAGCTGGTCTGGTGGGAGGTGTCCCTGCCCATGGCAGGGGCTTGGAACTCGATGATCTCAAAGATCCCTTCCAACCCAAACCGTTCTACAATTCTACGATGTCAGGACTCACCCCCTTTGCAGGGGTCCGAGGGGGAGGCTGGGATCCCGCTTCGCCCATCACCCATGTCCAGGAGCAGTTGAAGCATCCGTGGTCTCGTTATTTGGCGCAGAGCTCACAACTAGCAAGGGTCAACTAATTTGCTTGTCCAAATGGAAAGCCAGGAGTTGAAATTAAATCTTGAGGCTCAACTGCCTTAAAAAATCCCTTCCCCTGAGGGCTCAGGTTTGAATAGCCATCACAGCACAGCAAAACAATTAATCTCTGCTCAAACGACCAACCGTGGGACTAAATGAGCTGGGGAAGAGCTGAGGAGGGTTCTCAGAGGAGCCGCGGGACCAGCACGCCCACAGCCTGCCCACACTGCGGCAAAGAGGCCGATGCTCACAATTCCTCATCAGCAGCGTTCCTGAGATTGGCTCTGCCCCGTCCCGAGCTGTACCAGCACCCCACCTCTCTAAAGCAGAACCCCACCAGAAGTCCCCCCAGATGACGGAGAAGCAGAGATGGGGGCACAGCCCGAGGAGAGGGAACAGTTTGTCCCCAGATTCGTGTCTGGACAGGACCCATGATGACCTTGAGAGTCCCGTCTCCATCTGGCACCTTCCCAAAACCCTGCCAACAAACACAGCAGCGGACGGGTAGCTCGGGTGGATGAAGACCCGGAGCAGAGGGTGACCTCTCCGCTGGGCACGCTGTGGTCCCACTGTGCGGCACTGAGCCACCGCTGCGGGGCCAAGAGCACGGTGGCTTCCCAAGCCGGCCCCGGGCTAGCCATGGGGCAACCGCCTCTGCCAAGGGCTCATCGCATCCAAAAATTGGGCTTCTTGTCAGCATCGCTTTGCGAAACTTCACATCTGAAGCAGAAACCAAGGGCAAAACTAATCAAAAGGATAGAGACGCTACGGCGGGAACGGGCGGGGGGGGCAGGGGGCTTCGCTCGCTGCTAAATTTAGTCCGATTTTCATCTGCCTTGAAAGTGCCAGCACTCAGCAAGGAATAGAACAAGGTTAAGGAATGTGAAGTTGAAAGCGGATGTCTCCGTGTTTATCTACAAAAGCAGCACAACTTTTAACGGCATCATCCCCAGCGAGCGCAATGCCGCTGGAAACAGCGGATTTGCATAATAAATCCCCGCGTTCTCCGCGCAAAGCCCTGGCAGGGTGTCAGCATCCCGCAGCCCCCCAGCCCCTGCCAAGCCCTCCCAGCACGGCTTTTCCTCGCCGGAATCCTCCCGACACCCGGGATGCATCCCTGCCTATCCCAGAGACTTCACCGTCTGAGGAGGGTTCCTTTTGTCACCTCCTGGGACGGTCCGAAGGCAACAAAACACGCTGCTCCCGAAGCCCTGCAGCTCCAGGGAAGTTCACCAGGTCCAAGAAGACTCAAATTTCCCAAGTAAACTCGGGAAATCTTCGCTCTGCAGCTTCTCCCAACTTTTGAGGGGAGTCTACTACATACGGCTACTGTTTTCTCCGCAGCACGTCTCATCCCACCCGACAGAAACCCAACAATCCCACCTAAAATCTGCGGCCAGGCCTGAAGTCGTGGTTAAGCACCCAGTATCATCTCGGGGAGAAATCCCGGGGGACTCGGCAAAGCAGGCAACCGGGAATCACGACAGGCTCCTGACTCATCTGCGGCATTTAACGAGAGAAAGGCGCCGTGTGAAAGTGAAATGGAGCCGAGAGCCTTAATGAGCTTCACTCAAGATAAGAATGCCAGCACTTCTCCTCCTGCAGAAACGAGACCAGCTGCAATAAAGTTGCCCAAATAAAGAGGTTTCTAGTGTTATTGATAAGTTTTACAAGTTTGTTAATAAAGACTGCAAATTACCAGGCTGAAACCTGTCATTTACTAATCAAATTTAAAACTCATTTTCCTCCTACAGACGCCAGATAAATTATCAATCCCTGTATATCACAATTAGTTCAGAAGCAGTCTGAGGGAGGGCAACGGGAGGAAAAGGCTTCCAGAAGATTTCTCACAAACCCGTACGGAGGCAGATCGTTTTCCCCAGGGCTGTGTTGGGGGAAATTCCGCGGATGAGGAAGTTCGGGAACTCCTGTCCCGGCGCCGCTGCCCGTTTTCAGCGCCTTAGAGGGAAAGGGCCACGCTCCTGCGACACTTCACTACGGCGAAGAAAACCCACTCCTAAAATTAGCACATAAATCAGGCACAAACATCCTTCCAGACTCGCAATCAACTTCGCGCTTACCCTCCTCCACGCATTAAATTCTATTTAATGGGGGCTTGCATTAGGGCTTGCATTAAATTCTATCGGGTATTTGTTAACCGCAAGCCTCGCTCCTTTGTGACTCCAGCAGAGGGGCCGGAGCAGCCACCGCGCTGCAAAAGGCATCAGGATGGCTGCAGGAAAAGCGAGGTTGATTGGAGCGCTTGGAAGCGTTCCTTTAAAATCGAGATCGAGGGATAAATCCTTTAGAGGCTGGGATATTTACCTCGCCGCCTTCCAACCGCAAGGCACCACGGGGAAAGGAGGAGGATGGTGAATGCAGCATCAGCTCATAAAAGCAATAGTGTTTGCAGCGAAAATAACCCCGCGAGCCAAATGGCTCTTTGGGAAGCGCAAACAGCTTTAAGTAGAGACTGCACATATATAAACTTTTAATTAATACAGCGAGCTTGAGCCAAGCTCTATAAAACGTGCTCCAAAGGCTCCCAGATCCACCCAGACGCGCGTTTCGGAGGCAACGGGCACCTCCCCTGGGGTGTCGCGGACCCAAAACCAGCCCGTCCACCCCCTCCGCCACCGGAGCGGCTCCAGCCGGAGGGAGAAGCCCATAAATCCGGCTGAAACTTCAAGGCTCTCGGGGAAAGACACCGAACCCAACACAAATACAAACTTTGAATCAATACGCGATGAAATATAAACAGGCCACAACAGGCTTTGCAAATTAAACAGCGCGTTTCACAGCGTATCAGAACTCGGCGCATTAATAATTAGCATTTTCTTTGTTTCAAATTCAATCAATTTATATCACCCTTCAACACTGTTTAGCCAAAGCAAATAAAAAACAAGGAAATCACATTACTTTTTCCAGTCCAGACAGAATGATCTGGATATTCACGTTCAAATTTGCTATCATGGATTAGCTGAAGGCAATTACTTGACTTGTTGAATTCTTTTACAATAATTTAAAAAGAGAACTCAAGCCTGCTCTAATAAGAAAAATGAAATCCCATTAGCTGCGTCTCCAATGTATATTAACATTTCTTTTGTTTAGAAAGGTTAATATCCCCAAACAAAGGAGCACAGACTGCCTGTTAAAATAATTACATCATGACATTTTGGAAAGGTTGGCAGATAGGCATGGTTTCCAGCAAGGAAACAAACAGAATAAGGAGCCTTTTAAAAAAAATTACCCGGATCGCTTGAACCATGCAAGGCATCGGCGGCTCCAACCGCACCAGCTCCTCAAACTTTCCCTCCTGCCCCAAAGGAACCGCTTCGGATCCCAGCACCCGGGACACGGAATCCGGGTCTTTTCCAGGCACGTGGTTTGGGAAGGTTGAACCTTCAGCAAAACATGCAAAAGCCCCAAATCCGCAGGTTTTCCCTAAAAGAGGGAAGCAGGCTGCGTGCCCCCGCTGGCCAGAGAAGCCCCCCAACACAGGCAACGTTCCAGCAGCAGGAGATAACGCTTAGTGAGTAGAAACCCCCAAACAAACACCTCAAATACTGAGATTTGAGGAATTCTGCTGGAGGTGGGACCAATCTCAGCTCCCTGCCCGGATCCGACGGCGCGAACCCCCCCCTTCAGCTGGACCACCCCCAGAAACCCCCCCCATATCACCTCATTCCTCACTGCAAACAGCTCTTGGTCATCTCCCCATCAACAAATTCCTACCCAGGAGAGTAAAGAAATGCTCATTTTCCAGCTGGGATGCGGCACCTTTGCAGCAAAGAAACACCCCCCCCCCCCCCGTCCTCCGCCCCCCTCTCTCCGGGGGGGTCTAATGGACCCCAGGGCTTTGGGCCACCTCTGAAATCACGTTGTGCTTCCACGCCATTTGTGGATCCTTGCAAAAAATCAGTTCTCTTCATCGCCTGAAATATTTGCATATTTTAAAGTGTTTGAAAAGCAACAAATGTTACAGTTTTCAAATGATTTTGGAACGTGCACGTATAATTAGCCCTGTCTAACAAATCTGCTCCCGACTGCAGTAGTAAACAACTGAATTTAAGCCAAAACCTGTTTCAGAGGCATCAAATGTCAAGGTCTGACTCCTGTTCTAACAGCCCGGCTGAAGCCTGGCAGGTAATATTTTCTCGGGGCTTATTTGCTCTGACGAAGCTGTGTTAAAGGAAAAGATGCCCTTAATTCAGCGAGCGCCTCCGCGCAGTAAAAGGCGCCCTTTGGCTCGCGCAGCCCACCCTGGCGATTCCGTTTCCCCCCGCAACGCTTCAAAGCCGACATCGGGACTACAAAAATCCCACCAAACCTTCCCAAAGAGCCACCACGAGCCTCCTCTTCGGGCGCCTGCCCGAGCAATTAATGTATTGCCGCAAGTTCACTTCGGCCATCAAGGTTTAACGGTTACTTAAACAAATCTGCTCGCGATTATAGCACCTGATTGGCACCTAATTTTGAGCCAGACCTGGTCTGAGACCTCCCGTGGAGGTGCTGCTCCCGCTTGGTGGCACCTCAGGCTCCACACCAAACTCTTCCCATGATTTTCTTCCCACACAGACCCATATGGTGACCACAAAAGGGCTCGGAGCTGAGAAGCTGCAGGTCTCCAGCCACGTGGCAGCTTCAATAAGTGACATTAATGCCCCTCGGAAAGCGGGACAGCCTCCAGACTGGAGATGCCCAAGTGGCCACCACGAAGAGAAGATGCGCCCACCATTCGTAACAAGGCAGTAACACTCCGCAGCTTCCTCGCTCGTTATCTCCCAAGGAGAGGAGACTCTCCATGGCAAGCCATCCGTGACACAGCCAGAAGACCAAACCCTACATCCGATTTAAGCAAGGGGCTCCCGGTGACCCCGGGTCTGCTCCCAGGGTGGGGGCTGCAGGAAAGGTGGGACCCCCCCACTGAGGTGAGACCAGTTTCCCACGGCAGAGCCAAACCCCGGCTCCACCAGGCCCCCCCCCCCCCCAGACGGTGACACCCGGGGTGACGCCAGGGACACGGTCCTCAGCCCCCTCCCCTTCCAGTTCTGAAATTAGCCGAGAGAAAATGGGATTCCTGCCGAAGCCTGTTCAACACGGCTTCCGCGAGAGCGGGACACCACCACGCTACACCGTACGGAGGTTTAATACCGATGCTGAAAACCAATCTTTTCGTATTGCCCCCTCCCCGGGACGGGAGGAAAGGCTGCCTTCATCCGACAAAGGTCATGTTTGCATTTCTGGTAAACACAACACGTCGTTTTTCCCTCTCCATCCAATATGCTCAAGTGAGTCACATCTGGCTGACTTGTCAAAAGAGAGCGAAAGTTTGAAGAAATGGTGTTCCACAGATGTTACTGCCTAAAAATAGCCTTTCCACAAATGATAACAATTTTCCAGCTCAGTGGCCAAATATACTGCTCCAAGGCACGTATTGCCAACCGAGATTCACTGCAGATGGCAACTTAAGCAACTTCTTTCTCGTCCTATTAAAACTTCTCTCTCCTGCCACCTTCTGCGAGCGCACCCAAATTAAATCACTCCGGAATTTCAAATCCCACCCGAAAGCCCACTCTAGAACTCCATCTGATGGGATAATCCCCCCCCGCCAGGGTCCTCCTCGGGAGCGAGCCCCTTCCCCACCAGACGGGACCTCCTCCTGCCGCCCTCGTGGCAGCGCCGCTCTGCAGAACCTCCGGGTAAATTCACTCCTCTCAGGCGACTCTCAGCCACAACGGCAGGGCAGAGCGACGGGTTCATTACCGTTTATTAGGAAATTAAAGACCTTTACGCTGACAAAACCGTTGTTGGAGAAGCACAACCCAGGTTCCTCTCCCGTTGGTGAAAGCCTGGGGAAGAAGGACCAGCAGGAGCCACCCAGGAAAGGGAGATCTCGGAGATTTCTCAGCCTGAAATAAACAGTCTCGGTCACGTACGTCGCCTCCAAGGAAATACTCCTGCTGTCTCACCACATACCTGAGACCTACCTTTCGTAAATATAAAAAATATTCAACGCTCCTTAATCTTCCACTTTCCAAAGAAGTGATTTTCAAATCAGCTCCCTGTAATAAAAACAGTTGTTCTGCTACAAATTCATCAGCAGAAGAAAACTGCGGATTTTGCACTTTGGGACAGTATCTTTCAAAGGCGCATCTTTAAGAGGGACACAGAAAAATAATCACATTACGCTGTCAGCCAATAAATACCGGAGGACTAAAGCACAGACAAAGCAATTTCTGCAAACTCTGCTCGGGCTGCTCCTACAGTTATTGATAACAGGGAAACGGAACGCGAACAGCGTCAGGCCGGCAAAAATAGGGAAAATATCTTCCGGAAAAAATTCTATAAAATGAATACTGATATCCCATTGCCATCTAAGTTAAAACTCTGCAGAGGATAAAAGTACTTCAAAACCCGATGCCTTTACTGTAGAAAATTCTTTACATCCCATGACTAAATCATAAAGGCTGGGGTGGTATTTCAATCTCCGATTCTGCTGATGCTCCCAAACTGCGCCCAGCCGGAGCGGTTCCCGCCGTCAGCAGAACCCCTTGACTGAACACCGTGTCATTCCGAAGATAAAGTGTCCGGGAGGCAATTCACCGGCTCTGAAAAAGGAAAGAGCGATGACCTCAATCCCCTTAGGAAGGCTCTCTCCCTAAAACGCCTTCAGAAAAGGAGAAAAAGGGATTCTGCAGGAATCCATCATCTCCTACTTAAGGAGCCAGCCTTGGCGCCCGCCCCGCTGCACTCCCGCCTGAAATTACCCAGCATTTAAATTCACCCCCTCCCTCCTGAGAACCCAGTCGCACCACGACCACCAAGACGACCGAGACCTCAGCAGAAGGGATTTTTTTACTCAACGCGACCCTTTATGTTTTGTTTTCCGATTGCTGCTTAAATCTGCAAACCTGATAACCCTATGGAAAGAAGATATTTGTTAAATCTTTCACAAGCATCAATTTAACTGACGGGAAGCAGCAGATATTTTTCCTCACCGCTGCAGAAAGAAAACATAAAAGAATAAAAAAAAAAAAAAATCCCGCAGCGGTTCTTTCCCTCCGGGGAAGATGGGCATTTGATATTCCGAGTATTTCCCCAGCAAAGGGGTAGGAAAACAAAGAGGCAGCGTTCCCGGGATGCCGCAGAGGAAAAACCCTCTGCTCCGGCTCCTCGGGTCGGCTGGCAGGGGCAGACCCACGCCGCGGGACAGACGGACAGGGGCTGGAAGAGGGGCGGGAACCACAGCAGGCTCTTAAGGAAGGTTATTCTGCTTCCCGTCCCCAAGCCTCGGGCAAACACCCGGCACCACGGGGTGAAACGCCTCCGGGTGGCAAATCCAGCCTGCCTGCTGGCTACCGCTGGAAACCCACTCTTGGTTGCCCAACGCGCGTTTCTAATGGGCGGCAAAAATCCATCGGGCTTTTTGGGAGGCTGTTCGCAAGCCAACGGAAGGGAAGAGGAAAGGAAGCAGCGTGCCCAGCTCTTGGTAGCCCCAAGAGCGTGTCGTGAAGCCACGGTGGCCCCCGTGGTGGTGGCTCACGCGTCCCTGAGAGCCGGGGAGCCGCAGGAGAAAGAGGGGCGCCCAGAGCAGAACACGCCAGAAATAAACATCTCGGGGAGAAAGTTTTGAAGCATCTCCTATGCCTGTCACATCCAACCGCTCTGCGGAGACAGATGGTCTGGGCTTCTATTAGCGATGAATAATGAGATGTGAAGTGAAAGGTGCGAGATGCTATTTAACCTTGCTTCCCCCCAACATCATAAGTCTTGAACTGTACAGCATTTGATATTTTTGTGGTTATAAACCACCGAGAGCTGCAATAATCACGAGTTAGCTACGCACCAGTTAGTTTGCTATCTTTAAACCCAAATTTGTTCCTATTTTAGCCTTCTTCAAACTGGCACGAGCTGAACCGTCTGCAGTAAGACCGTGCACCGGCCAGCTGCAATTAAAGGGAGGTACCTAACGAGCGTCCCAGCGCCCTGCCAAGCCGAGCCAAGCCGTACCCACCACCCCTTCACCCCTCACGCCAGGTTATCTTTAGCTTTCTGGGAAGACATGACCTGAGCGCGCAGAGCTTGCTCAGAGGACACGGGAGAAGAGAATGAAAGCTCTTCAAACACCTGAAGGCAGCTGCCAAGGAGAGGAAGATCCATCGTTCCGCGCCTACGAGACAGACCGGGCCAGTTCCAACAGGCTGAACCCCAGCACGGAGGGCTTTTGCAAGGACAAAGGAGTTAAAGAGCTGGGTTTTTTAAAAATTTCTATATTTATATTTTGGGATATTTTTATATAAATATATATTTATAATTTTTTTTATATCATTTATATTTCGGGAGCAGCTGACAGCAGCCCATCAGGAACTGGGTGGGTTTGCTGATCCCACCCTGGGCATCTTGGAGACTGAAAGCTCACCTTCAGCTCAGCACAGTTTTACCTAAAACCGGAGGCCAGGAACCCACATCGAGAGAATTCACCAGCTTCTGCACCTTCTGACTTCAGAGCCGCCAGGTGACAAGTGTCACCTGCAGGGATGCTTCGGCCAAACCTCTGTGGACGGCCAGCACCCAGCTCAGCTCTCGGGACTTAAGAGCGTGATGTTTGCACCTTGTACTGGCCGGGACTGGCTCACACGCACAGGCTGAGCGATCCAAACCCTCAAGCGACACGCATTCTCCAACCTTTTTGCCTCCCACCGGCAAATCAGCAATTAAAGGTGCTACGAAGGCGGCTGCGGAGGCTCCCGCAGCGCGGCTCCGCGGCTCTGCCCCGGGAGACCCACACCACGCAGAACGACAAGGTCGGTGCCAGCTCGGCCTCTGCCACGGGCTGAGGAACCCACAACAATTTATTGTCCTTTAGTTAATTATTCTCTCACCCCGTGACCCCTCCCCAACCGGGAAGGGGAATCGGGGAAAAACAAGGAACAAGGAACGGGTCCAGCGGAGGGCCACGAGGATGATCAGAGGGATGGAGCACCTCTCCTATGAAGACAGACTGAGAGAGCTGGGGTTGTTCAGCCTGGAGAAGAGAAGGCTCCGGGGAGACCTTATAACAGCCTATCAATACCTGAAGGGAGCCTACAGAAGAGCTGAAGAGGGACTCTTTGTCAGGAAGAGTGGTGACAGGACAAGGGGCAATGGTTTTAAATTGGAAGAGAAGAGATTTAGATTAGATATAAGGAAGAAATTCTTTACAGTGAGGGTGGTGAGGCACTGGAACAGGTTGCCCGGGGAAGTTGTGGATGCCCCATCCCTGGAAGTGTTCAAGGCCAGGCTGGACAGGGCTTTGAGCAACCTGGTCTGGTGAGAGGTGTCCCTGCCCATGGCAGGGGGGTTGGAACTAGATGATCTTTAAGGTCCTTTCCAACTCTAGCCATTCTATGATTCTATGATCATTCTATGATTCTATGAAGGAAACCCAAGGGTTGAAATATAAATAGATTTAATAGGATAAGAGTAAATAATTAACAATAATACTAAAGAACCAGTATTAACCCCAATACTAAGACAAGATATACAAGAATTATCCCCAGCCCATTCCATCCCAGGGAGCCGTGCACCCCCAGAAGGGACAGCCAACGGGGGACCCTGCGAGCCCTATGGCTTTGGAAGGGAAGGGCTCAGGGCTCCGGCACCGGGGCAAGGAGTTCTGTGGACCACAGTTATCAAGGCAGAGAGAGAGAACTCCTCAGCAAACTTTCTAATTTATACTGAACGTGACGTTCGTGGTATGGAATAATCCTGTCAGCAGCTTGGGGCAAGTCCCTTGGGCCTCTCCTCCTCGTCCCTGCACCTTGGAACCCGCACACCACAGCTGGCGATAAAGCAAGTATTTTCGCCAAATCAGACACTAAAGTCTCCTAAAAGTGCCGTTTTCCCCAGCATTAGAAGAGACTTTAGTGCAAAGTGAAATCAATGCCGGAGAAATCAGCCCAGGCCAGCCCCCTCCCCGCGTGCGGGAACAGCCCCCGGCACATCTGCTGCTCCTCGCATCCGAGCAGCACGGCTCCAAGAAATAAATCACCTACGACTATTTAAAACGTTTTGTTCAAATTAATGGGCTATTTCATACGAAAGCACGCTCCCCAGAGTCGTGTGCATTTGCAAACGTGCTCGCATAACCGGTTTTTAGCAATTTGTAGGCAAAAATTTGGCAACATGATACATTTACCCGGGGAATACGCATTATGTTTCCTTAGATAAACACACATAAATAGCTATTCCCCATCTCTTTCCAGCACCTCCCTTTCCAGCCGAAGCAACGAATAGCCAGAAAGGCTGGTTGCCGTCACCGGGAGGAAGGTCAGAGCTGGGGAAGGGGGTTTCACCTCCTGCCCTGCCGGGACCACCAGCCACACGTACCCGGCTGGAAATAACCCCGGTGGCCCTCAAAACCCACTGCTAATGAAGCTGCCCGCAGCATCCCTCTGCCCTTTCTCTCTGCATTCCCCTGACGGTAACCCACGGCATCGGGCTGGCTTCCTCTTGTCTCTGTTAAGAAGTGGGGGTTTGCAGGAGGCACTGGCGTTTCTGTGGCAATCCTCAGGCTTCCACAGATTGCATCGGGAAATGAGTAAGAAACCGTAAACATCCTCCTCGGAGAATGCCCTTCCTCCAAGAAATGCGCGTCTTCGATTGGGCAATTAGTCACAGGGAAATGGAAGTGAATAGAGAAAGAAGAGCCTGCATCTGCTGTGAGCACGTTATTAATATCAGGATGCTTTCCTCCTTCCCAGACGAGGGTCGGTACCAGTCTCGCACCAGTGAGAGCCCAACTGGGAATCCCCGCTGAGAAAAGCGGCAGGATTCGCTGGGATTAGGGATGACTCCTGCTCCGGCATTCCCGGTCCTGACACTGCCAAGACACGACAAGGGAACGCTCCATCCATACACACAAACATCCACATATATATATATATATGTATGTGTATATATATATATACACACACTTATTTTAACAGCGGGGGGCCCCAGTAAGTAAAATCCTTTCTTCAGGGCAAATAAAAGCCTCTTGCAGGAGCAAGTCTTTAAAATCCAATTTGCCAGGACAAACAAAGGCATGAAATACAGCGTTACCCTCACACAGACATTGACATTCCTTATTGTTAATTTAAAAAGGGAAACAACTTTTCTTCTTGGCAGATGAACGAGAGGTCTCCGGGTCCTGGGCTGCGTTCGAAGCCGAGGTGTTCTGCATGAAAGGTGCTTCCTAAATACCGCAGTCAATATTAATAGGGCTTTCAGTCTCCCAGGATTGGAAGCAAAAATTAATCCAGTTTAACAAAGTCTGAGGCCATAGTGTGCCGCTATAAACTCTTCCAAGTTCATCTGAAGGTAATAAATAATTTAACAAGGCGCTTCCTACCTGTTCCGTGCCGGAGACTGCGAGAATGCCAAACAAAATGTTTTTTTTTGCTGTAGTATCTGCTGCAAAAATTCCATTTCCAGGCCGCCTGACATTCAATACTGAGATGTTAAGATCTGACTTATCCCTTTCAAAGCAATCTCCTCGCTAATGCATCTCTCCCCCCAGCCCTCCCCCCGGCTGATCCCTTCCCTACAAAGTTGCTCATGATTCAAGCAGATAATTTCTCTCTTTAATCTAGACTCCAGCGGAAACCAAATTAACTTCTCAGCGCCTGGAACGGGAAGCCCTGCGTCAGAGACGGCGCCTTGGGGGGGCGAAGGTTCTCGGACGTGCCCATCCATGCCGAGGGGGTATTTACGGGAGCATCCAAGCGCTCGACGTCGGGACGGAACCCCCCCGGCTCTGCCTCTCCTCCCCACGCAGACACCAGCCCCAAAAGCCACAGAACTGGGCAATTTGAGCAGCAAAGCGGGTAAAACCAAACGCAGTGATCCACGCAGCAAGGCAGCCCCCGTGTCCCGCACCGCCAGGGGTGGGGGGACCCCGCGCTGGTGTCCCTGCCCCGCACACCGCAGGAACGAGACCCCGGGGAGGAAGCAGGGCTGGGAGGATTTCGGGGGATTTGCGTGTTCCACGGCTGGGAAAGGAGATGTGGAAAGGCGAGCAGGACCAGCAGCAGCAACTCATCACAGAGCCTGGACCTCCAGCCCTCTCCCATCGCCCGGCTCCTGAGAGTCCGTCCGTTGTGCTCAGAAGATCACTTTTTAAAATTTGATAAACCAAACTCGGTTAAATGTCACGTTTCACGTCCGATAATGACAGCTACTCACGTACAAAACTCAAACGTCAAAAACGTACAGGGAGAGCATCCAGGAAAGCGCCCCCGTACCCCAGCCATGGAAACGCCCGAGTCAAGGGGTTTGGAACAGGGAGGGAAACAAGTGTCTCCTCCATCCCCTTCGCCCTCGGGACACCAGGGGGGTCACGCAGGCTGGTGAGCGGAAAAGAAACCCCCCCAGGCTGCAGGATTAGAGGCTTCTCTCTTTGCTAAGCTGGTGTTTTGACAATAGCTTTTTTTTATGAGACATTTGTCATTAACAAACTTTAGACAAGGTTAATGAAAGTTCTGTCACTTTAATGTCTCGCCTGCTTTAAATTACAGATGTCATCTGCCATGACTAAAGAAAGGGCACTGAGCAATAATACCATAAACTATCGTCTCCAGGGACACACAGGTAATTGCAGAGCTCATTAAAAAACTGTTTTAATTATTAATTGACCGTGTCAGAGTTGTCCTTTGAAGTCAGTTTCAATTTTTTCCCTTGCAAGCCTGATGATTCCAAGCTGACCTACACAACTTTCCTACCCCCTCCAGGAACCAGGAGGGGAGGTCTGGGACCTGGCTGGAGGCACGGACCACGTCTCGACAGCAGAAGCGTCCACACGCCCAAACGCGCCTAAATCACACCAGGGCTAGCATTAAATAGAGATCTGGGCGATGAAGGGAAAAAACATCTTGAACATTGGCCTCTGAACTCCGAGAAAGAAAGAAAAACTAATGGTTGACAAGCCGTGGACAAAAACCACAGGAGGAGTTTTGCTGGTTCCTACTGCTACAAAATCAACTGACTTGAGCATCTCTATTGAGGCCAAAAAGTCCGTTTCAAGCTGTGGGACCGGACTTTGAGAGCTCCCTTCCAACCTCAGTGACTCTTGAGACTGGCACAGTAACGACGACCAAAAAACGGGGTGGAAAAGCCATACTGAAAATCCAGCTGGTTGGATTGAAAACTTGTTGCTTAAAAGAAGCTATACCGGTGTTGCCACCACCCAAATGAACAGGGGAAGGGTGGCCGAGACACCGACACACAAACACAGCCCCACTGGACGTTCGGCCGTGGGTCACTCGGAGCCCTACGGAAATTAAAGCACAACGTAGCCCAATAGCGCGTGAGATCAGGATTGTCGCCTCCCTTCTCGTGTCTGTCCAAATGAGGACAAAATAACTGAACGCACAGGATACGCAACAAGAGTTTGGAAGGAAAAATCCTTTATCTCCAATTAAAATAACCACAACCAAGAAGAAAACCATATTAACCCTTCACTGAAGTATAATCCCCTCCGAGGGCTGCGTTAGCAGAGAAATCCGGTCTCTTCAAGAGGGGGGTTTGACCTGAGTAGGGTTTGGGGGTTAATTATTTTGCAAGTTTGGCATACGTGGAATAAAATGAACAAACACAAGCATCCAAACCACCGTCCTGGCACGGGAAGGCCACGCCGACTTTGGGTCTAAGCAATGGTTAATACTTCCCCTCCTCCAAATCACAGCAACACCAGCGATTTGAGAAGCAGGTAAAGAAGATCAAAGTACAGGCATCAGACGCTTTCCCTAATTGCCAAGTGCTAGACTGGGAGGAAAAGAACAAAGCTTCAGCCGCTGCGGTTACGGGGGGAGCAGGAGAACATCCCACCAGAGGTGACCGGCCGTTCCTGCACCCCCAAACCGGAGCTCGCGATGCCAGCGCTGGCAGCTCCTGCTCTCGCTCCCCCCGAACCTCCCATCGCGGCACAAGACACAGCTTCCTGTTAACGTTTGTCTTCCGCACTAATTAATTCTACAAGGAAGCAATAAACACAGCGGCTTCTCCTGGCTTTACCTTTTAAAGCCCGTCCTTTACACGTTGGGGACAGGAGCGGTCTCTCTCTTTTGATGCTCTCCGGGCAGAACCAGCAAACCCACCCTCCCCGCTCCGGTCGCCTGGAAGCATTTCAGAAACCCACCCCCTCCGAGACGATCCCAGGGTCCAGCCAGGTTCCCAGCTCCCCTGATTCAGCGCACCTCGCGTTCTCAACGCCAGCACCACCTTCCCGTCGCCGCTGCCGACGCGATCTGGCTTTAGGAAAAGAATATTCAAAGACAAAAGAACAAGCAGGGTTGGCTTTGAACGGGCAGATGTTTTTGTTATTTTAAGCCAAACCAAGCATTTGCCCACAACCCAGACTGTTTGGTGCTGCGTTTGCCAGCCTGGTCAGCAGAGCACAAGGGGAGCAGAGCCCTTGGGACGTGTCCCCCCCCGCCCTCCGCCAGCACTAAAAAAGCTGGGACATCACCCGAAAGGCGTGATTCCTGACCAAAAGACATTCAAACAAAACTTCACGAATTAGGCACGCCATAAACTGCTGCTTCCGTATTAACACATGTGCAGTAGCACAAAACCCACCGTCTAAAGTAACTTACAGGTAGGACTCCGTAAAACACACCCAACAAGCAAGCGGCTCGTAGGGGTGGTTGTGAATGGCAAGGTTTAATGAAAATCACATTTTTATCTCAAAACTATATAAACCCACAACCAGCATCCCGGTGCCCTACGAGCTCCCATTTTACCCGGCTCTTGTTCAAGTTATTTGCCAGCGTAATTGAATCCTTCTCCAAGGGTCTTTATGCTCCGTTCTGGTTTGGGGACAATGCTGCTGAAATGCATTCACCATCCATCTTTCTTAACGCGCTTAATCTAAATAGAAGACTCCGACCCGAGATTGTGCGTTTGATGGATAGCTCGCCTCCTCTGCACAGGGTGCCTTAAACGCCTCCTGCCGCTGCTCCCAGAAACCCTACAGAAAACCTGCCTCCACAGGGATTTTCACCTCTCCTACCGAGGTAGCTATCGCGTACGCTTATTACAGCAGCGTACGATTAAAAATAGATAAGGTTAAAGGAGCTGCCGGGTACAAGGCAGGGATACGAGAAGGCGCTGAACAGACCCGGTGTCGTAGGAGACTTTCGGGATTTGAGGCTGCAGAATTAACCCCGGCCCCCCCCCCCCAGTCACCCACGCGGTGGTGGCAGTGGTTCCCTGACAGTGAGGACCCTCAGCACGTCCCCAGCATCAAGGGCTGGCTTAAAAGAGGGAAAAAAATGACATTTTAAAAAAAAAAAAAAAAAAAAGCATTCTCTGTTCACTTCTCAAATCGGGCAAATGCAAACGTTCCTCTCCCGCCTGCCTTGTGACAAAACCCAACACACGCCACAAAGTCCCCGGCAATTCCTAAGGAAACCCTAAGCGCGCAGTTAGCGGAGGTAATAACGCTGGTTTATGCACTTAGATGCAAAATTTGGGTAGCAAAAAGGTATTACTTCTGAACCAACAAAATCCATTACTAACGCCACACAGTGCCCAGAAGTGCACTTTTATATAGCTAATATAATTTTCTATTAGGAGAGTAACTCGGATATTCCTAATAAAAAGCATGTATTTTCCCGCCTCAGAGGGGCCCAGAGTCCCGCGGGATCATAGCACCTGTTACTAAGGAAGTGCAATCCTTCATTTCTGGGTTATGCAGACCCACGCGTTCCCAGCTCTCAAAAAGCGCGTCTTATTTCGCACGCAAAAAAGCCAAGAAAACGCCTGCTGTTCGGACCACAACGATGTCGCCCTCTGGAACAAAGAGGTGGTGGTTCCCTGTGTCCCCGGGACGTCCCACACCCTCACTGCTGGGGACCAAGCATGGGCTGGTGCCCGAAGCTCGGGGATCCCCGTCCCCGGAGATCACACCGTGTTATCTGTGCTCGTCGAGCATCTTCATCCGCGAGGACGGACACGAGGCCAAAATCTGCGCAAACTGGGAGCCTGGGTGCTGAGCCCTGGCTGGTAGAGGGGCAGGAACCGGCCGGGGACCCACAGACCCCAGCGACGCACCTCTGATGGAGCCGAGACCTGCTGGAGTCTTCCTGGAAAAGCCGATTGTGTCAAAAATTGAGCAGCACACACTTCGTAAGGCAAACACCCAAACCCAAGGCAGAGCTCACGGCTTGTTTTGCCTCTTCTCCTAAAGACCAGCCACCAGGGACCACCAAGAGCCCAGCCGAGGGGAGTCACACTGCAGAGAGCCTGAGCCCCAGTCGAGTCCAAAGCTCAGGCAAAGGCAGGGAAGGCTGCAGCAGATTTATGCCTTTCCCATGAAGGGAAAGAAGCCCGTTTATCCCCATCCCTCTGAGCCACGATTAAAACCACCTTCCATGGTGTCGGAGCAGGGTCTCGCATGGAGCCCGTGCCCCTGGGGTGCCCGACAGCACCTCGTCGGGAGGGTGAGCGATGGGACACCGAGAACCATTGCCCTGCCAAGCGTGGGAAACGCCAGGAAACAGCTCCGAGGGGAAGGAAAAATAAAGCCAAAGCGGCAAGAACGACATGAAAACATTTTTAATTCTGGGAACAAAGCAGATAGGCCACCCTCCTCTCATCCCCCTAAACGCTCATCCTCGCTTCCACAGCACGGGGAAGAAGAAGAAGAAAAAAAAAATTAAAAAAAAAAAAAAAAAAAAATCTATCAGGTCAATGTCCTACATCAATTTTGCAGCTTCTCCCCAGTCGATGAAATAGTTAATTATAGTTTTTCTACTGGTTTAATTCAGTTAGAAGTCAACCACTTCATTTAATAATTTAGTTGAAACATGTCCGCACGAGAACATGCTAATTTCTCATTCAGTTTTCAAATTGAATCAATTTAAAGGCTGCCAATAATACAGCAGCAGAAACGCAGAACCCCCACAATTGACAGTAAACCAAAGTTAGTCCTTCTTTATAAATTGACTATTGTCTCAAAGCCTGTGAAAGAAATCAATGTACATCACTGCCTAGAAACTATTAACCTATCTGCGCGAGGCTGTAATAATTGAGCACAATTAGACACACAATTCAGAGAATTCATCAAAACGAACAGAAATAAAGACATTTTCCATTTAATTCTCGTTCCTTTTCAGAAGGACGTCGCCTTCACCGCAGCCTCGCGTTTCACTGTTTCCTCGTGGCGTTCGCAGCCTTTACCGGGGATTACAAAGGACCGTGGGCGAAGCGGCACGCGGGGTGGGAAACGCCGAGGAGGAGCCCACCTCCACCTTCTGCCACAGACCCGCGATCCCGAGACGCGGCTTCCACGCTCGGATGCCGGGAACGGCACGGACACACACCGACAAGCAGCTGATGCGCCCCGACTCGCAGCCAGATTGGCACGTAATGGTCCATCGCCGCCGCCGGCCATTCCCTGAGCGTTCCCATCATGGGAGCCTCGGGAACCCGCCCCGCACAGGGACCTGTGTCACGATGCGGATCATAAAGCCCTTTTGGCCCCCAGCCTTCCTGCTCTTCCGAGGCAAATTGTCCCCGTGGCAGCCCGGCGTAGCGGCTCAGATGGGACTTCTTGTACCCAGCAAGCCATAACCCATCACTCCGACCTCTCCTCCCACCCATCCATCTCCCGGGGCCATCAGCACCATTTCCCCCTGTCCCCAGAACCCCTGGCACCCAGTCCCAGGTCGCTTGCCCAGACAGACTTCAGCACGGACATTTCATCCCACCAGCCACTGCCTCACCTCTGCGCTTCCCGGACTCTGGAAAATATCCCAAGTCAGGTCTTTGGACGCCCTGAAGACCAGCCTCGTCAGGCACTTCAGAACCACAGCCTTTTTGAGCCAAAACGATGTCACTTGAGGTGGGAAGTCATCTTGCAATGAGTTTAGACCAAGTACTCCGCTGCAAACCTCAGTGCTTTCCCACCCCTTTTTTCTAAAAAGATTTTTACCTACAACTCATTTGTTCTACAAGTCAAAAGACGGTGAGCAAACGCGGCATCTCCCATCTCCAGCCCTGCTGCCAGCTTGATTTTGTCCTGCCTCGCTGCCCCCGCTCTCCCTCGCTGCTCCCGGAGCCCAGGGCTCAGCACACCGGCACGACCACGGAGCCGAAAAGCCAGAGGAGATCATCTGAAGAGCATTTGTCGGCCGTGTCCAACCCAGGGCTGCCCATCAGGGACATTTCCAGGTGGAAATGCCACCGCTTGTCGTCACCCCTCGCCCAGGCACTGCAGATGGGAACCGACTGCTCTTCAGAGGATGTAACCCCAAATTCCACTAACTTTGGATCGTATCCTTAAAAAAGGTACTTATTGCATCATTTTAAAGCACCGTCACGGTTTTGGACACAAGCAGGAAGGAGTCAAGGCAAAAGCAGAAATCATTGCTTCCCACTTTGTATTTCTTTTCACTTCCCCCTCCATCTTCCACGGAAAAAGCTCAGGAAAAGGTTGCAGAGCCCAGGGAGGAATACATGACCCGCATCCTCGGGCTGCCTCCCTGGGGTGGGAATCACTCAGTTCCACATCCTCATCCTGCCGAACACCACAGGTACCGGGCAGGAGAGAACCGACGGAAGACAAAGGGTACTGGGGACGCCGGCGCTCCTCTTCCCATAAATCTACTTCCTTTTATATTAAAGGAACTCATTGATAGCAAATGCATTTTTCAATATCTCAGCCAAATATAGAACGGCGGAGAACTCGGCCGTGCGTTCCCCGGGAGGGAGCGGGCAGACGCAGTTACACAACAGCAGCGGAGCCAGGATGCCCTACTTCCAGAGGATATTTTCCTGCTGTACTTTGCCTTTTCCCCGGTTTGCAGAACAGAACCCGCTGAGGATCCTCAAAGTGGAGAAACTTTCCCAACACGGGAAGAAGCGCCCAAATCCCCCGCGGAAAGCGTTCCCGCACCATCGCGTCACAAAGCTGCCCTGCGAAGCCGCCGCCGGCCGCAGTCCACGCCAAACTTCCACTCCTCTCGCTGCACAGGCAACAACGGAGGAGCAGGAAACCCTGCAGAGCTACGGCTGTTTTCCTTCTGGAGTCGCAGATTTCTTAAGGCTGTTCTCAGAGCATCTTGTCTCGTGCTCAATACTTCTCCTTACAGCCTCTTTTTTTTAAGTCTGTCTCCAGAGGGAGAATTCTTGTTTGTTAAAACCTAACGCACGTGTGTATGGGAGCTCCCAGCCAAACCGGTTTCAGAGCACAATAGGTGAGATGCAGGGGGTTGTCATCCGACTCAGCTTCATCTCCGCCTTGCCTTGTCTATGCAGAGATAACTTGGGGGGAGCTGCAAAAAACGGCTCAGCCCGGGGTTGTCTCAAGATTGCATCACAATAAGAACCGAAACCAAATGGAGCCTTAACTCCCTTAACAAATAAAATGCCCTGAGTCCCATCCCACCACTAGTCCCATGACTTTGAGTGCTAGACATCACAAAATTGGCAACAGAGACTCGGCCATCGCACCACCAGAGGTAAACATCCCAGATAGTGTAATCCACTCAGGCATAATCCTGCACCCCCACAGAATTAGGAAATATAAACCGCAAGGTTTGAGGAGAAAAATGGGGGGTAATCTTCCAACGATACAGCTGGCCTGTAGGAGATTCGTCCCCCCGCCTTGTCCAGGACGCTGTACAGGGTAACTTCCCAGGGATTGAGCGACCTTACCTGAGAGAAAGGGTAAGTGATAAAGAAACATACGTATGGTATATGGCATGCTATTAAGATCGTGATTTGTGCACTCTTTTAAGGTATTAATATCTAGCGCGCTTGTGGTTTGTGTTGTTACTTTTCGGGATCACTTGTAGGTTACAATAGTGTATTCCGTGAATTGATTTTAAATTGCAATAGTGTAATCGCCATTGTACACATAGAACTCGCAATAGTGACGTATTGGACCTGTGAGTGAAGTCCAAATAAACTGTTAATTTGAACCTCTCAGTGAAGTCCTTTTTCCCGTTTCGTCACAACGTGAAAAGCCGTAACAGAGCAGACAGCGACGGGAGGGGTGACGCTGCTGGCAGGACTTTATGGTTTGCGGGTCGCAGAAATCTGTGCTTACTCTTCTCTTCCCCTTTTACCAACCGCAAGGGGAAAACGAGGCTTAAGCTCTCCGGAAGGGAGAGGGCAGGGAAACTGCTCGGAAGAGGAAGGGGACGCCGAAGCACACACTCTACAAACCAGTTGGCCCCTCGCTCTATTCCCAGCAAACCCCTGAGGGGCAGAGGGGGTGCTGCTCCTGCGGGCGCCGTCCCTTCCCACCGCCAGAAATCCCCTCAATCGGGGTTTTTCACGCAGGGAGATTCACCCCACCTCTGCCGCCGGGTGGGCAGCTCGGACTCCGACTCCTGCCCTCCCCTAGCCCTGTGGGCCACTGTGAGGGGCAAGGTGGCGAGCCAGGGCATTGCCCACCTGCCGTGTCCAACGCCTGAGCCGCAGGTACCCGCTGTGACACCGCTACGGCCACTGGCGCTCAGGGAGGCTCAAGCTGCGCAAAGATCTTATTGGTACCATAAAGGATTGTATTAAAAATACATGAAATACGCAGCCAATCGCGCTTTTTCTACGTGGCTGCGCTGCTTTGAGCACCTGCGAGCGGAGATAACATTCCAGCAGCAGCAACTTGCTGTCTGCGGGGCTCTATTTTTATCATCTTGCTTTGCCACGAGCTGATGTTCAGGGCCCGGTGGGCTCACAGGAGGTGTAATACACGCTCTTGCTCCATGTTCCACTCCTGCAGACCAGGCATGGCGCACCCTGGTCCTGCTCAGCCTCACCACTTGGAGTGGGAAGGAGACCTTCCCTGCGGAGGTCCGTCCCCAGCGCTGCCAGCCACGCTGATTCCACAAATATCCAGTTCCCAGCACCGTGTCCTCACTGGCGGCTCTGGAAGGGACCAGGGAAATGTCCCTCAAACACGTAAGAGCGTTTCCATGCAGATAATCAAACCTCTTCCCTACCTACCCTTTATGCATCCTCGTTAATCCTCTCTGAAATTTTAGCTGCAGCAGTCCGATTCTTAAATGCATCAAAAAACCAAATCATCGTCTTGAAATCTGTGATTCCAGATCACCCTGAACTCACCTGCCATGGGGTAAGGACTGCTGCCCCGTCCTCACCCGAACACCACACGTGGCAGAGAAGAGCTGCCAGAAGCCACGAGACGGAGACGTGGCACTTAAGGAGGGACAAGAGCATCCCCCCAAGGGAATCCCTGAGCATCCTTCCTCCTCCAAGGGGATCCCTGAGCATCCCTCCTCCCCCCGAGGGGGTCCCTGAGCATCCTTCCTCCCTCTGAGGGGGTCCCTGAGCATCCCTCCTCCTCCAAGGGGATCCCTGAGCATCCCTCCTCCCCCCGAGGGGGTCCCTGAGCATCCCTCCTCCCCCCGAGGGGGTCCCTGAGCATCCCGCCCCGGTCCCACCACCGGAGCCAACAAGAGGGGACAAACGGAGCACGGTGGCCCAGGGACACACACACCGGCTGCCGGAGAAACACGCTCCAGCCCCACCTCCTTCTCCCTGCTTTGTTACATCTCCTCGGGGTTGTTTTCCTCCTTTTGATAATCATTTCTAACACCGTCTTTCAGCCCACATTCTCCTCCTTTGCCATCCCGTTGTGAGGTCATGATACATTTGTGACAGGGTTTCCATGGCAACAGACTGACGACATAAACATCAGATTAGGGTTTCTCCGCAAAGCGGGAGGAGCGGGAGAGGGGCTGGGAGGGAGCCGGCTGCTGCTCAAACAAATCTCCTCCGGAATGGCTGTGGGAATAGAGAACATTACTGGCAAAGTAAATTGCTTTTTGTAAAAACGTTCGCTTTTTTTGAAGTTTGCCCCCATGTGAAAGTCTCTAAGTCAGAACCTTAACATTATTTTAATGTACTATTCTGTATTTAATAATCTTCTGCTTCAGACACCAGTCTGTTACCATGGGAATGACAGCCGCACAAATACAGGATTACGGCTATCAAGCGGGAGGAGAAAAGGAATTATGAATAAGCTAGTTATGTTCAATAATTAGCAACTGTCTGAAAAAACTCCAAATCATGAATTTAGATGGATGCATTTATCTCAGTGTTTGAACACAACGATGAGGGTGTTACTGCCGAAAAAAGGGGATTCTAACACATGGCAGGAGTATTTTGACTAAACGGATCGTATTTGGAGGGGAAACTGATCTTGCTCCCGTTCCCGCTTTTCCCTCCTCCTCCTTAAGAGCCCCCCCTCCCCGGACGCCTGGGTCCTCGTGGGAAGGGGGTGCCCAGCGCCCGTGGGGGCGATGGGGCCGTAGGGGTCAGGTCCTGCACCAGTCCGCCCAGTTTAGACCACGAGCACCAGTTCTCCACAGGAAAGTAAAGCTTTTACTATTGTCTTTTTTAAAAAATGGAAGCAGCTTTCTGCTTTAACTGGCATTAGCTGCAGTGCCACCAAACAACTGACCCTGCATGGCACCCACAGCAAAACCCTGTCTATTTAACTAGATTCGTAGGCACAAAGATACCGAGAGCACCTGGCACTCGCTACGAGATGCTCGGATTTTCCTGTAACGTGCCCAGGCCTTTGGAAAAGCGGGATATTCCCCTCGGCGCTCAGCCGGCTGGCGGCGATTGCGTCTCCTCTGGAACGGAGCGCCCTCTCCAGTAACTGGCTAAAGTTTGGGGATTTGGTCAAACGGGGCACTCGTGGAGTTTAAATGTTTTCCTTCATCACGCAGACTCTCTAATTAAAGAGTCGGGTACCGGGGGTGCAGGACAAACCCACGCGGAGAGAGGCAGCCCGTGCAATGGGAAGGGGGGTTTGGGGAGCGCTCCTCCCTCCCAGTGACGGCTGGTGGGACCGGCCAGGACCAGGGATCCTCACACCCGTAAAAGCTGGAGGGAGCCCATTCCTCTCCTCCGGCTTCGCCAGGGAAGGCCCGGGTTTGTGTCTGTGCTGCAAAAAGTTGCATTCTTCAAGCCTGGAAATGATCCGTCGTTTGCATTCTTTAGTCACTTGAGATACCTTCCTCTTTGCATATCTGTTGCTATTAAAATTCCCCTTCCAGCATATAATTCCCTCTACTAGCTTTCCTTGCTTATTAGATAAGACAAAAAGTATTTGGAGAATCTGATCAGCGAGATCTTATTTTTCTCCAGGCACTCCTCTGAATTTAATTCTACATTAAGCATTATTTAAAAAAACAACCCTTCTGCCTCCTGCCTCGTGCTCCCTTTCAACACGCAACCGGGGAACGCTCCCAAGCCAAGGAACCAACCCGTATTTCAAAACCACTCCTTGAAGAGTAACGCTTCCAAACATACGACAGAAACTCAAAAACCAGAGAGGGGGAAGGGCTGGGAGAAGGAGTCCTCAAGTCCTCCTCTCCTCACCCCGGCGGGAGAATCCCAGAAAACCTCAAAAAGCTGTTGAAGTGTATTTTTCACAGGTTTTTTTTTTTTTTTAAATGGGAAGGGGCGATCGGCACTTTATGGCGAGAGGAACGGCTGCCGCCCCCCCCCCAGCGATGGAGACCCCGGTGCCGGGAACCGTGTGTCCCCCAGCCCGTGTCCCCATCCTCACCCGTGTACCCGTCCTCGCCGTCACACCCTGCCACTCGCGCTCCATCCTTCCCACACTTACTAACGACGCAGCCCTCGGCCGGCGACGGCTCCCGACTGATTTCCAGCGTCCGCGCCCGGCGGCCGTCCCCCGTCCCATCACCACTCACACTAACGTGTCGGAAGGGATTCACTTACCTAAAGCAAGCGGGGAAAAGAGAACATTAGTACAAACGTAGCAATTTAGACACAAAAACCTGGAGAAAGAAAACTTTCATTCCAGCCATTCCCTCTGCAATAGGAAGCGGCAGCCAAGGAGGCAACCGGGTTTTGCAGCAAAGTGTCCACAGCCCTTTTTCTGCCCCTCCAGTCCCACAGATCCCGGATCGACAGCTAACCAGTCAATCCCCGACCAAGCCTCTGCAGCCCAGGCAAGCCCCTGGAGGAGAGGTTAATAAATACTGAAACAACCTTTGAGGCCTTTTTATTTATACCTACATACATATTAGCATTGGGATTTGACGAATAATACTTCTCAAATCACTCCTACCATGTCAACGCTCTGGAGTATTAACTTCTCCGTGCCTGAAGGAAATGGGTCAATTTTAATTCTTCAAACAATTCTTGCCGGCACAATAACTCATTCTTCCAGCTACAGATAGCGAGCTGTGCTTCTGCGCCGGGAATCCCAGTCCGCTCCGAGCTCCGGGATGGGACCGGCAGGAGGGCGGCACGGAGGGGCTGCAGCCCCCACCAGAGAGGAGCCACCCGAGGAGGTCTCCCTGCTCTATCACCCCACGGAAAAATCCACTCGGCACCAAAACTAATGGAATTTCAGTTACGGGAACTCTTGAATAAGGACGCTGTGACAAAAGGAAAGGCATTTAAATGCATGCCTTTGCCAACCCTTCATCTCGTTACTCGCAGTCACCTCCAAACGTGCTTATCCATGGCTGGTGACATTGAAACCCCTCTCCCACCACGGGGACGGTGACAACCAGTAACGGACCCTTCCAAACCCTCCCAGAGCAAGACTCGGATATCCCCAGTATCGGAAAACGTCTCAATGCCCCATCCATTAGACAAGCACGTTTGACCTTCTGCCAAGAGGATAACTTTGGCAGGTTCCTTGAGGTCAGTGTTTCTCCTTCTGAGCTTGGGTTTGGGGTTTTTTTTTTGCATTCCTTCTGCCAGCGCCAACTGAGAATGCAGCAAAGTGCGTCACGGGGAGGGAAAATTCCCATTGCTTAAACCTTATGAGCCATGTGCACAAAGAGATTAACAGAAATTAAAGCAGATATAAAAAGCTGCCTGGGAAAAAAAGTTTCCTTAAATATAATACTTCAAAGGCTACGTGTGTTTCAGCGGGGAGAGGAGGACGGCTGAAAATTACCCGACTGGGTGGAGAGCAAACCAAGGTTAACCCAGAACCGACGATGCTGCGCTCACGAAGGGTACGGGGGCGGTGGGAAAGGGCAGGTCCGTGTCCCTCCTCCTCATCCTTCCTCAGCTGCTGCTTTAGCAGAAGGAAGAGCGAAGTTGAGGAGGTTCCTCCGGCCCCTCATTGGTATGCTCCCAGCACAAAAAGCATTACCGTTTTATCTGCTCCACGGTAGCCCTCCTCGAGATGTACCCCCCAGGCGTTCTTGTTGCCTGGCCTACGCTTCAATGGGAAGGAGCTCCAGCAAAACCACCCGCGCAGCATCAGAGCAAACACACGCTAAAAGGGAAAGAGATCCCATCCCCAGATCTCCGCGAGCAACCGAGCCCCAGCTGCCCCCGGAGCGGGCAAAGCAGCCGCTCCTCCACATCCCGAAGACGGGGGGGTGGGGGAAGATGGCCCCGAGTCATTCCCTCCAGCAAAGCTCCAAGTCGCAGCAGGGTTTCAAGCAGCAGAAAGGGCCGAGCAGGAGCTCCCGCGGTCCCCGGCAGAGTCCCCGGGTCTCCCGACACCACGCTTCTCCCGCCCCCCCTCCATCCAGGGCTGGACCTCCTGCCACCCCCGTGGAGCACCGAACCCCCCCACCCGACAGCACACGGGCTGTTACAACGCACTTCTCAAGCGCTAATTACACATAGTAATTACATATTTAATTGTTGCGCATTAATATCGCCTCAGCCTGTAATTACGGCTTATTCGTGTGAGCCTAATCAAGGAAAACCGGCCTATTTGCATAAAAGTTGTAATGGAAAGTATAATGATTTCACTAACAAGACGTGGATAAGAATGCATATCTGTGACAAACACTTTGTGTCAAGAAGAACAGAAAACGATTTTCTTTCCTGAAGATTATTTCAGGCCCATTTAACACAATCTGTACCACTCCGCTGATGTGCGGTATCTTACACACATCAAGTCATATCTGGATAATGTTCCTGACTTCAAATAAAATTTCATTACTATATTTAGTTATAGAACGGTTGGAAATGGTTGCATTGTTAAACTTAATAAAAATTGGAATTTGCGAAGTATTAGGCCATCCTCGGCGCCAATTTTCCTCCTTGCTGTCGGAACACTGGAGCGGTTCTGCCCCAGCCTCCTCGCGCCACCGTTTACGTTACAGCTTAATCTTCCCCATAAAACAAGCAATTAAGAATAAGTACAACTGCTTTGGAGTTCCTGAGGCCAAAGATAAAAATAAATTGCCTTTTATAAATTCGCTTTTTGCAATGGTAAAACAAAAAGCGGTGCTAATTATCAATAATTTGTCACCGCTAATTTAGGCAGACAGACTGATGGGCGCGCGTCGGGATCCTTCCGAGCCCCGAGCCACGTGTGGAAAGGCGTCTCCCCTGTGGTCCCAGCAGAAGGGAGAAAAACTTCCAGCGCCTTGACCATCCTTGGAGACAGGGGCAACACCCGCTCCATCCCTGGATCCGCGTTACTTCGATGGCTCGGTGTGAAGGGGATGGCTCTGGAGCTAACGCCCTCAATTTCAATTCTCTACGGCAGAAAACGACGTGGTACGAACAGCAGAGTCAGGGTGGCAGAGCCCAACCGCGAGGTCAGCAGGGACCAGGGCTGCACCGTCACCAACTGCCTTCGCATCGGGGTCTCCTTCGCTGAAGAGCGGTAAGAACTGCTCAAGAGCCGGAATTTCCAGAGGAAATTACGGGTGTGCAGATCATTTCAAGCCGTTCAGGCAAGGAAACCCAGCAGTAATTATTCTCAGGGGTTCCTGCGCTCGCTGGGTGCCCACCTCTGCAGAGCCGGGGACCGCTCGTGCTTCTGGGGGTGCTCCCAGCCCAGCGCGGTGACGGACCTCTCCTCACCCCCAGCACAGCAGAAGACGGTACAGAGCTGTTCTTACACCGCCACTTCCCATTTCCCCTTTCCCCTCGCAGCTGCAGTGTCAGGGAAAAGGCAAAAGCAGTAAATTAATGCTGGGAGCCAAGCCGAATTTCCTCTGTGGTTATAACGAGACCTCCGGTTCAGCAGAGCTGCCTGTGATTTACAGGCGATCCCCTCCTCCCCCCCAAAAAAGCAGTGAGGCGGTCCTTGGGTTTAAAAGGCTGATTATATATTATTCCATACGGAAAGCATCCTCGATTTCTCACTTCTTAAATGTTATTTCCTTTCCAATTACAACCTCCGCACATCTCCTCTAGTCTTACCTGCTCATTATCGAGTGTGGCTACTTAGAAAACTGCATTATCGAGGGAAACGGAGAATTTCCGGGGAGCGCAGATCGGAGCCGGCGGAACGAGCCGGCTCTTCTGCATCCAGGTATGTAATTTTGAAATCGATACGGCAAAGGCAGCAGCTGCACACAACATCTGGAGAACCTCAGTGTCTCAACGTGCTTCTAGGAGTAGGAAGAAACGTGCCAGTCCCTGCAAGAGGATTTCTGGAGTTCAACAGGCTTTCGTTGTCTCCTTGGCAACGTGCAGCACGACTCAGTTACCAGGTTCCCGAGCAATTGAGAATTTCATTTTGAGCCAGAGGTCAGGACAAGGGAGGGACGATGACTGCCACCAGAAGGATGAGGTGGCAGCTCCCCAAAGCCTGGCCAGGCTGGACCTCCAGAGCTCCGACCGGAGGGCGCTCCTTTCCCGAGCCACGACGACGGGGAAAGGCACCGCTGAATTCCAGCCCATCTGTGGGAGCGCATCTCCGGCAGAGAATTCCCCTTTAATGCCATCTATTGCTCCACCTGCCACCCTGTTTAAATACCGCAGCTCCATCGTCCTCTGAGAACCGAGTCAAACAATTAGCAGGCAACATCTCCACCGAGCACCACGGCTCGGGAGCGCTCTCCGTCACTGAAAAGCTCCAAGTAACAGCCCAGAAAGGAAAAACCCTCTCCAAAGTCTGCGTCTTTGGTCAGTCCTCTGCCCATTCCCTCACTAATCCTCCAGGAACAGAGAGATATGGAACAATACAAAGCGTCCCTGCTTCGCCCATCAAAATGATTGAATCTTGCTACGAAACCGGCTGCGAATGTGGAAGGAAAACCTTCAAACGACACCGTGGAGCAGCAGGATGTCGGCAGGAAGCAGAGTCTGAAGCTGTTAGTGGAGGTGACCCAAAGGGACGCTGGCCACGGCAACGCCAGCGGGGTTTGTCCCTGTCCTCGTGCCAAGACGCAGTTCCCGGGGAAGGATAAAGCGCGTCCTGGATAGATGCTGCCCCAGAATCAGAATCACAGAATCACAGACCCCAGCCCCGTGGGGGTGACCCGGGTCCCACCCGTCCCTCCACCCCGAATGGCAACGACACCTCGGTCTCCGGCAGACGAAGCCCTTTCCAGCATCTCCCCTCACCCGGCGCGTTTGTGTTTTGCCCGTTACCTGTGATGAAACTGTGCTTATAATCTAACCATTAGTTCATCAAGGGAGAATTTAAACATGACATACCGGTAATTAAACTACAGGAGAACCTGGCTAATTCACATCAATGATTAAGAGCCACTGCAGACTAGCAAATTTTACAAGCGAGTGAACATGCAATAAAAATCTTGCTCATTTATTTTGACAAGTGTCACTTCACATTAAAGGTACACTTCACCAGGAACCCCGGGCTGCGAGCGCAGCTCTATTCCCAACGTGGCACCTCGTTAACTCCTAGACTTAGCAAAACATTTTGCCACGTGCCTGACTTTGGCCAGGAGAGCCCGGAGAAGACGGCGGGAACTCGCTGAGGACGGGACCCCCAGCGCCGGGGGCACCTGCAGGGTTCCACAGACAAAATCCTCCTCGTTTTCCACCCGCGCATCCCAAGCGGGCATCCCAAACTCTCCAAGGTTTGGAAGGAGCCATCCCAGAGCCGCACCTGGCTGCCCAGCATCTCCTGGACCATCCATCCCGTGCTCCCCAAGCCCCAACCAAGGTCAGGAGGGTCCCACGTCTCCCTCTGGCTCCACCTGGGAGCACGCTCTGCTCCTCAGATGCTCGCTAATTGCAATGGCTGTTGCAAAGAAAGAGATAATTGATCCAATCTGTTTTGTTTACAGCTTCCCACCAGAAAGACAACCCTGTTTCTGCGGAGCATAATCAATTTCCAAACATTTAATTGTTCAGATGACACATCCCTGCTGCTCTTTTTTTCCTCGTCCGCTTGCCTTGTTAAGGGCAAAAACAGGCTGAGGAGCACTGGAAGTACGTTACTATTTCCCAGGAAAAAGCCTCAAATCCAAACCGCAAGAGTTTCCCGGAAGCGGTCCGATCCGTCTGGATTTATGAAGTGCGCCAGGAGTGCTCCGCTCCTCTTACTGCTGTGTTTCCCAGCTCCCAGCTATTTCCACCCAAAGGGCCGACGTTGGCTGCTGGCAGACGGAGGCTCCCGCAGCACTCTACTGCCGGGCTCAAGGCAACGCTGGAGCCGCAGCCAGCGGTACGTGGTCCCCAAAGTCCCCTCCGACGCCGGGGAAACACAAGCTCTGCCACCCACGGAAGGTCTGCGAGGTCACCCCCCCCCGGGGGACACTGGCTCGGGCCGCGTGGGCTCTGGGTTCCCTGACATTTAGAAATAACGGTCAGTGGTTCGTTTTGGTTTTTAAGTCATACACTTGTCTTCAGAGCCTTTAGAGCTCTTCCCCCACCAGCAGGAGCTCCCCTCATTTGGATTCCGGGGACAATTTCCGCCGGCGTGTGTAGGAAGTGATAACGGAGCCGGTTCCGTCGCTCCCGACTCAGCCGCAGCCTGGTCCCGCTCCGTGGGTCGGGATGCTCCTGCTCAGGCAAAACAAGCCCGGAACCCGCAGCCAAGGAGCCCGTCCGTCACGACGACGGCAGATGATTCAAGCTGACGTGGAAACGCTGCCAACGAGGCCCACGTCCCCGCGGTTTTCATTCCGCGCTTCGGGAAAGACTTTCCAGTTTCAAGGAAGAAGTTTGCTGCCCCCAACGACGCCTCCGAGCGCCCGGTCCCCGCTGCAGCTCCTCGTGGGGGGACCCCAGGCTGGGCGGGGGGGCAGCAGCCGTGCCACCGTCCCCCGAGCCCTCACACACCAAACCGCCTCTTCAACCCGAGGAGCAGAGCTTCAAAAAGCCAGCTCGGCTTCTGCTGGAGAACACTCGTTCTACGCTACCGCCTGAACACATCGTACAGCTTCCCGTCAAGCACTTCGGTACCCGTGGACTCGACGACTTCAGAGATCGGTTAAAAAGAAATATGTTAGAGGAGCCCTGCCAACCTCAAAAAGGTCTTGTGACTCAAAAAGATCAAATCTGATAGAAAAAAAAAAAAAAAAAAACCAACAAAAAACTACTTAAACATTTTTACACAAACCATTTGAAGTCACAAGTTCAAAAATTAATATTTTCACACGCCTGCTCCCAGGCAGATGCCCCGAGGTTATTCTCCAGCCTCTATCCGCAGCTATCGCCGAGTAACACTCCGTCTGCACCCAGGCAATTAACTTCACAATTTCGCTACAGGCACCAGCGGCTTTGAAAATAAACAACGTTTTCAGAGACAGACACGACTAAGGCGAGTACGGGGAGTTCACACACGGGCTCAGAGGTGAGCACCCTCAATCCCACCCTCAATCCCACCCTCAATCTCTCGCCGGGGCCAGCGCACACCCCACAAAGCACCAGCGGAGGAGCTTCGTTACGACGCTTGCGAGCGCTGGCTCCGCCTGGTTTTACACGCGTGCAGAACGGTGCGGTTGCGTCGGGTGTACAAAAATACACGCGAGCTCGTATCCAGCTTTGGAAGGAGCTCAGACGAGGCGCAGAGACGGCGGAACGTGCCACGGGACACCAGCCCTGCCGAGGAAACCCCTGCGTTATCCCACCACCAGCCCGGAGAGGGACCACACCGCGCCAGGGATGCTCGGGCACCGCCGGGACGCACCCACGGCGAGGAGACGACGTTCCGTGCGGTTCGTACCGAAGGCGGTGGTGCCACCGAAGCATCTGGACCAACACGCTGCACGCCCCCTGAGCCGGCGCCGGCTATTTTGGTTGTGTGGAATGGCACTGACGAGCTTTCGTGATATATTCCTTTAGGTTTTAACACCAGACTATCCATCTCCCACCAAACTCACGACATAAGGTTTGACGCCGCTATAATTTCTATATTCAGAGCTCACTGCTTGCCCTACAACCCAACGTGAAATGAAGATGAACCCTAATGGTTAAAAAAAGCAGTTTTCCTGATAAGTTTCCCGGGGCTGCGTTCGGGGGTGGCAGCTTCGCAAGGATTAACTTCCCATTACTGCAACCGTCGCTCTGGCTCCCCCCTGCCTGAAGCTGTCCTCATTCCTGCAGCAGAAAACAAAAGCCTCTGCAGATATCTCCTCCGGGACACCACAAGTCCCTTTTGGCTTTCTCCTGCTGCATCAGACGCCCAGGAGAGTCCCCACCGCGGCTGGAGGTCCCCAGGAGCCCAGACACCCCCAGCCCCGGGGGGGAGCGGCGGTGGGATGCTGTTACGGGAGGGGATGAGGCTGAAAATCCCGCCTGTCCCTCAGGGAACGGGGCCGCCTAACGAGTTTAAATCGCTTGGTCATACTTCAGAGCGACGGCCGATGCCCTTTCGTATCACAGATCCCAGGCTGCCCTATTTTGCACCTTCTGTTTACACGGCACATGGCAACGCTAAGTCTTGCAAAATATTCCAAATTACTTTCAAAGGGGTGAAATGAAAACAGAGGCGGCCGCCAGAAGACATAAGATCTGCCAGAGAAAAATAAGAAAACAGGATTAACCTTCCTCATTGGCAATTTAAGAACAGTAGTAATTGAAAAAAACAAAATCTCATTTTCAGCCTTTAACCCGAGAGGAATAAAAATGTGCTTCTCGTACAGTATTTTTGTCACTCTGTCCCCCAGACCCCAGCCGTGCAGATAAAAAGCCGGCAGCCAGGATCAATAGCTAATTTTTAACATCCCTTTCATAAACCTTTAACTTCCTTCAGTACAAATTCACCGGGACCGTGGCAGGCGTGTGTACACGGGCAGCTTTACTGAGCGCTGGAAGGAGCCCAGTGCTCCCAGTAGCCCTTGCCCAGTAGCCACTGGTTCAAAGCCTGGTCTCATCTCTCCAGGTTGCCAGAGAAGCTCGGCGGTTGCCACGCGGCCACCGGGAACATCACGGGCATCTTTGCCATCTTGTTCGCTCCGCAGGGGAGCGCTCCAAACTCCCCGTGGCATCGGGCTGGGCAGAACAACTCCCTCCGCGCAGTCATTCCCGTGCAGTGTCCGAGACGCAGTGATTAATCATTCCCGCTTCCTCGGCTGACACATCGAGGTGGGGAAACGACATCCTAAATGAGCAGAGCTGATTACCTGGGAAAGCAATTCTTCAAGATAGCACGGCTAACTAATAGCTCCATCTGCTACAAAAACACATTCCTGAGCCCCAGAAGCGGCGGCAGGATGCAGCTAACAATTTCCTTGCACCTGCCAAATTTGAAATTGTTCGTCACAAGTCGCCAAGAACGTGGGGGGAGGAGGGGGCCCTTCACCGCTTCTCCCCATCACCCTGGGGATCTCTATCAGAAGGTGTACAGGGACTGGGGACGGGGAAGCTGAAGGTCAGATCTGCATTGAGAAAAACCAGCCCTGACATTATATATTAAAGTTTTGCCAGAATAATCCTTTCTTTCTCCATCTCGCCCATCCCTGCGTCCAGGCAGGTTTAGGAGCATCTGTCCCCAGGGATGGTGGTGTCGGTCCCCGAGGTGGCAGCACAGACGGTGCAAGATGCCTTGTATTGATGAACCTTGCTACTAACGAAGCCCATCGCGGTGGGACGCTCCGAGGAGCAGCAGCTCCACTCCGCAACGGCAACAGCCACCCGGTGCCCAACACAGCAGAGCCACGGGCCAGGAGCCCCCGCGCGGCTACGAAACCCCGGCCATGGGCAACCACCACGGCCAGGCCAAACCCAGCCCACCAGGAGCCACCGCCCCCAGTTTCCATCCCGGCCAGAAGCACTGCCGCCGCAGCAGGAAGCGGCCATCCCGTTTCCAAGTCAAACCAAATTTTAATAGGGAAAAAAAAACCCAGAAAGACCAGCGATGCTCGTACCCACGGCAGCGGGACACGGGCACCTCTTGCCCATCACCACCAAATTGCGGCACAGCCTTGGCTGGACCTTCACCGGGCATTAAATACCAGCTCTTTGCAACACACATCAGCTCATAATTAAAGTGCTTCCTTCTTGTTTTGCAAAAATAAATTCAGTAAATAAAGTCTTACATTCAGGAGCTCCAGCTCCATATATAAAATCAGATAAAAAGCCTCCTGAAATAAGTTACAGGGAGGACAAATACGTACATTACAGACTTCTGTGGTCATTTAAAAATACATTTTTACAAATCCTATCCAAGGCACAATCACTTCTTCGCAGATTCAGGAAGATTTGCGCAGATATTAAAGCAGCAAAGTAGCAAATACTCCTCTTAGTAGGTCCCTGTCCCTCTGAAGCCACTGGAGCTGCTGACGGGCCACAGGACACTCTACATGTCAATTTTGTTTATTTTTTTTAGAGTATGTTGATAATTTATCTTGCAAGTTTGTTGCAACTATGACAATTTCCCACACCCAAGCTTTGGGCACCACTTTCACCGATACCCCGAAATGAACAATGCGGTGTTGGAGAGTCTGTCAAACACTTCTCAAGGTTGTCCCTTGGATCATAACAGTAGGGTTCCTCCTCTTCCCATTCCCCTCTTCCCCTTTTGAAATCGTAAGTTTAGGTCTCTTCACCCAAATGATTTAAGAAGCTGAAGAACGAGAGTTCTTGCCAAAATCCCACTACCTGCAGAGTCACCATTCCCATGACCAAAGATACCTGATAGAGTACTGTGGGAGAACACCACCTGGAGAAGGTCTCATGGAGACCGACCAACATAATGCACCTCAAAGCCTATTCCTGAACTTCAGAGGAAGCCACCAGGGAGTGCCAAGTCCCCTTGGCTCTTCATGAAGCCCAAGCTCAACAGGGCACTACAGGAGAGTTTCATAAATCATCTGACGGTCCTCTCAGATCTACGTTCATCTACCTTTCTTCTTCAGTCAAGGCTCTTGAGAAAACCTTGCCACAAATTAAGCTACGACTGGAGGTGTGATTATCAAGGACGGCACACACCGCATTTCCCAAGGAGGCACAGCTACCCCCATTTAACAATGGGGTTTTTTGTTTGGGTTCCATTTGCCTTATTTATTTATTTATTATAAGGTTATTAAGCTACTTCTGGGAAAAAAAAAAAAATCCATTAAAGAATGGCATTAGATCTAATGGCTGGTCTTGGAAACCCAGGTTGAGGCTTCATTTGGAGAGTACACTCAATTCTACCATGAGACAACCTGGGGGGGGGTTGGATTAGATGATCTCTGAAGGTCCCTTCCCACCCCTACACTTCTGTGAGTCTGTGATTGGGTAAGACAGGCAAGTTATATTTAACATTAATGCTCCAGCAAAGTTGTTTATACTGGCACGCTGTCTCACCAGCTCCCATCACCACAAACCCATCAAAACATTAAGATATTTTAGCACTTCCAACCGCCTTGCTCTCCTTCCCTTCGCTGCTTCCTCCTCGCGGCGCTCACCCAACGCATCGATTTTCCTGATATCCCTGCCACGCTTCCATCATGTGTCAGCAAAAGCAAGGAGCTCTAAATTAGGAGCGTTCGAGTCATTGGCTGGCTGTGTTTTATTTATCGCATTTGTAAAATAAGTAAATTACCGTGGTATCCAGTTGGATGATAGAAGCTCAATCACTTAAGAAATTAGCCCATTAAATGGAGAACCGCAAGACCGCAATCTCGGATTTGCTTGGAAATGCACTTCCAACCTGATTTAATGACCTCTGTGTTGGTTGCTCGCTTCCAAGCGAGATCCGAAGGGTTATACGCTTCTGTAATTAAGACAAGAAAACTGCGCGGGCAAAACCAGTTTCCAAAAATTACTTTGCTTCCATCTAAACAAATCTGTCGCGTTTCCCTCCGCCTGGGAGGGAGGGAGAAAAACGCCTCGGGAGCAGAGATTTCATCATTTCATTCAAAAGTCACCATTCCCATGTTGTGCTGTTGACAGCTAATTAAGTCCTCCCAAGGTAAAACACGTCATGTTTTCAAGGTGCTTGCTTGTTTTAAAAATCCTGACCCATATTTCGCTTACGTTTTATTAATCAAGGAAAAAAAAAAAAAACCACCATTAAATAGGGCATTTGAGTTTGCTTAAGCTGGAACCCCAGCACCCTCTAAGTAGGTCACTAATCACATTTGGGCTTAATTTCGCTCGATTCTATTTCTTGGCACCGCCGAGTATCGCCCCGGACACAAGCACTTACTCTGCAGTTCGGGCGATTAGACGAGAAACCCCGTTTCGCTCGGTAAGCACAAAAGAGGTGGGAGCCGAGCAAAGGAGACGCAACCGCTGAGGCAGAGCATCCCCTGCTTCTCCCACGCCGCCCATCGCCTGCCCCGAGGCCAGCGGGACCCAGCGGCGCTGAAAGCGGTATTTTTATTCCAAACGGCTCTGGGGAAAAGCCCCAGGGTTTGTGCCGTTACGGAGGGTAACTACAAACCTTCCTGCAAAGGTATCGCCCGCGAAGGGTGTTTCCTACGGCGGAGAGGGCGGCTGCGACAGGAGGGTCGCTTACAGCTCTTTCCAGCAGCGTCCGTGGCAAAGCCACGACAAAATAAAATCTGTTCCCACACGTTCACCTCAATAAACACCTCAATTCAAAGCAATTCGGAGAGGCTCGTTTATTCCTTCCTACACCTATGACCAACGCTATTTCACGCTTTCTACACGGCCCGGCCACTAGAACAGCCGAGACGTTATTCCCAGCCAGATCCAAGCAGATTAAACTAAAAATAACGATTCCAGAAAATAAACATTTCAAGCCAAAAATCACCGGACGCTTGAAAGCGGCCTTCAAAGCGCCATTTGTCAGATCTAACTGCTTGGCTGTTTTTAGAAAGGTATAGAGTGAAGAGAAAATATATTGAGCGGCACCTCAATATAAGAACAGCAAAGCATTATCCCGACAGCGTGTCCCCAGCAGTTACTGCGGCAAAGTGCCTTTTCTTCATCTCCCGCGAGCCCCCGTAGATAATATTTCAACAATAAGCGCACATTTCTCCCGGTGGTACAGACACACACCGAACGCGTCGGGAGCGGTGCCAGGAGCTGAGAACCTTTTCCCGGTGGGTTTTTCAGGCAGGAGCCAGGGCCCTTTTCCCGGAGCGGCTCCAAATCAATGCGGCTCCTCGGCCACCCTCCAGCCCCGCTAAATCACTGCAAGGGCAGACCCTGCTGAGTTACAGGGCCGTTTCTTCCCCTGCCTCCTGCCATAAACCAATTCCACTCAAGGTAACCCAAGCTCAGGGGTGAAACGGAGCAGGCGGGAGCGACGAGGCGAGCTGGGCAGGAGTTATAGATCACACTCCACAGGAAAAAACGGGGTGAAAAACATGGCACCGTACGGCCAGGAGGGCACCCATTCCACCCACCCATTCCTCTCCTGCCGGCCTCCTGCCTGCTGGGTCCAAAGGTAGATCCGAGCAAGACGACGACACGGGTCAGCCGCCGGAGCGCTGCACCGCGGAAAAGCTTCTGCAAACAAAAATAAATGTGTTTACTTTCCCAAATCAAGGGAACTTCGTGTCCTCTTTGTGGCAAGTTATTCAGAGATGGTTTTCACACGAGGCTGTCAAAGAGAATTTGAGGTTTGTGGGTTGCACAGCAGGATATTTTTTCGGGTATCTGGTGGAAGTGATTGGGCTGGAGGTTGTTTTTGAAGTTCTCTGATTTGCTCACACTTCCCCTGAAGTGACCTACAAAAGCAGAGGGGAGAGGGAAGAACTCGTGCTTGTTTTCTCTAGCTTACTGCTGTCAAAGACACCTTAAAAGCTTTCAGAGATATTTTTCCCCTCTCGTTTCCTTTCTCCGTGTTGTAAATTCAGGTCATGCCTGCATTTGAAGATTATCAAAAGGCAAACTGGAGAAACTGTCTTCTCTAAAGCAGCAGCAGGGGCTGCGCTTTGATGTCCTGGGGGCTCCACCGGCGGCACGGCCACCAGGAGAGCCCATTGTCCCAGCTCTGCCGAAACCACACAAACCACGGAACCGACGATCTCAAAGGGGGAGCCACAGGCAGGGATCGCCGGTGAGGATCAGGAGAGAAAAGCCATTTGATTTTCTCAGCAGCCTCCTCTTTGTGTCAAATGCACAACTCTGGTGCGGGGATGACACCCTGGGAGAGCCGGTCCGGTGACCCTCGGCATTCCTTGCATTCCAGGTACAGATCCCAGGGGATAACAGCAGTCTCCAGTCCTCGCCAAGGTTCTCCAGTCCTCATCAAGGTGCACCAGCCCCATTCAAGGACAAACCCCACTCACTTCCACGAGAAAGGCACAAACCGGAAACACGGACGGCTCCGAATCACCGCTCCAGGACCAACTTCCCAAACTTCCCGGCTCTCGGCTGCAGCCGGGCGGCTCAATGCCGGGCAGAGGACACCCCAGCCTGCCTTTCGTGTCCTCTCCTCCGCGCTGGGGACAGAGGATGCGGGAATCCTTTGCCCTGAAAACACTCCATTACTTTAATAGGATTACGCTTGAGATTGACAGTGTTTAGAACAGCCCCCTGGATTTACGAGCCCGCCGGCACTGCGGGCGAGGAATTTGAATGCAAAGATCTCTTAAGTTTAAGCAAGTAACTGGCAGAGAGTCAAGTCCCACCCTCCCTGGCCTCGGGCACAACACTAAGTTTTGGAAAGGAGTTCCCAAAGTCAAAGGTAAAGTAAAAGGTCTCAGGCAGCCTCAGACACCCGGCCCTCCCAGCGACGTCCCCGAGGAACACAAGGGCAGAGGAGCTGGAAACCGCAGATTAATCCTCCCTCGTCACACATCCCACGGTAATGGGGGGATGGTAAACCACGTCATAAACTGAGGGAATGCGGAGTCCAAAACGACATGGACCAGGGTAGCTCCTCTGCTGTGCAAGAAACACCCCGTGGCACGAAGCGGGGGCGCATTTAAATCCAGGACTGGTGCTGCAGAAGGACACGCTCCTTTTGGCAGAATTCAGGTTATTTACTTGAGGGGGGAGGGAATTAATAAGAGAGTCCTACCCGCTATTTACATAAAGCTGGCCACACTCAAAGCCCTGTGCAAACCCTGATCCTCCCCAGCCCTCGAGGAAGGTCACCGTTGCCCTGTGCCCACGCCAAAGAGACCTTTGACATCGCTGCTGGTGGTGGCTCCAGCCACCCCAGCTCACCCTACATCAGCCCCCCCTCTGCCACCGTCCCAGCTCCCCCCGACCTCCCCCGTTTCAAAGCCACCTGCTATAATGAAGGAAAACAAATGTAGATCGTCCAAGAGCCGCCAGGCTGGCGCCCTGAAAGCACCGTGTTCAGCCTGGAGAAGAGCAGGCTCTGGGGAGAACTTGGAGCCCCTTCCAGTCCCTAAAGGGGCTCCAGGAAAGCTGGGGAGGGACTCTGGATCAGGGAGGGGAGCCATAGGAGGAGGGGGAAGGGTTTGACACTGGAAGAGGGGAGATGGAGATGAGATGTGGGGAAGAACAACTTTGCTGTGAGGGTGGTGAGAGCCTGGCCCAGGTTGCCCCGAGAAGCTGTGGCTGCCCCATCCCTGGAGGGGTTCAAGGCCAGGTTGGAGGGGGCTTGGAGGGACCTGGTCTGGTGGGAGGTGTCCCTGCCCAGGGCAGGGGGTGGCACTGGGGGGGCTTTGAGGTCCCTTCCAACCCAAACCATTCTATGACTCTATGATCCACACTGGAATAAAGGTGTCTGACTGCATTCCCAAGCTTTTGGATGAGAAGACCACGTCCGGAGCCTGCAGTGGGCACGGGCAGCGCCGTCACCTCCCGGGGTAAGGCAGCGCCTTTCCCAAGGCACCCTCTCTCGCGCCGGCTCCCCGAGCACTGCCAGCAGCAGCACGGCTGCCAGCTGCTCCTGAAGCCTTCTCCGAGCTTTTTTTCCCCTTGAAATGCAACTTCCTGGCACCCCACGCTGCGAGATACAACCAAGATAGGGGAAAGGCACGTCACCCCTTCCAAAGCCGCGGCTCCTCTGAACAGGCAATTTAATGCTCGCTTTGTGTTCAAGCTGGGGGAACCAAACAGAGGAAAAGAAACATGTACAGGCATTATCGTGCTGGCCCGCGACCAAAAAGGTAATTAAAAACCTCCCCCTGAACAGGTGGTCAACAAAACCCACTATTAATGCCTTGGATTGCCAAGCAAATGTCTTCCAGCTCACCAGCAGGGCCAGCCAGGGACCGGAAAGCGGATTTCTGGGCTCCCACACCTGGCCCGGAGAAAAATCCCTATTTATCTGCTGCTGGAGACGCCAGGTCCGGCCGTGCTGGGGACAGGGACAGCACGCCCAGCCCATGCCATGGCTCATCGTGCTGGCCACGGGGCTACCAGAACATCTGGCCGGGCACGGAGCAGCCCGGGTGGCAAACGCCCGGCCAGTCATTTAGGGAGCAGAGGGTCAATGCAGCAAAGTGTCAGAACCACTGGCCAAGATAAAAGAAACGGTGGCCCGAGTCAGATCCCGCGGCTACGGAGCAGATTTGATTCATGGCGAAGCCAGAGTCATTGCAATACTCTAAGCTTTTAAGGAAGAGGTCTATTAAAAGATTGCTTTCACTATGAAATTCAACCGGAGATACCTTTTTTTTCTTGTTGAGGGCAGCGAATTGTCCACGTCATTTTCGGCCTCCGCTGTAAACTTCCTAAAAATACATACTTTTTCAGCAAAGCGCATTATGTGGAACAAGGTTTGCTCAATTCCCCGGCCGAGGCGCGGGGAAGGGAAAGGCTCGGCTGTGGGAGCACCCACAAAATCAAATCCCATCCGGCCATTTTACAGCAGGCACCTCCGCAGCAAGGAAGGCTTAAACCCCAGAGCTGGAAATTTTAAAAATCCACAACCCTGGTTCAGGACAGCCAAGCACGGGCAAAGGTTGCCACGGAACACCTCGGGGTCCCTGTAAATGGAGGATTTTCAAAACTAAATTAGAAATTATCTAATACATCTGATCCTATCTCAGAAACACAATAATCTCCTTCGGCTCCCTCTCTACTATCTTGGGTGCTTATACCGGGAGGAATTTGATTTGTTCAGATGGATTTTTTTAAAGGCAGAAGTGCACTTTATTCCAAAAAATGCCACCTTTCAAGCCTGCCCAGTTTTTGAGGGGAGTTTATAACTGCTATTAGCCTTGCAGGTGTTTTGATCATTTTTTCTGCCATTTTTCAAGGGGGAACAGGAGCTTTAGCTGCCGCCTGGAGAGCGCGACGCTGGGCTGAACACCCACCACCACCTTGTGCTTCGGGGCATCTTCACCCCTCACAGAACGGGACCAACGGGCCCTTCTCTGAACCGCGGTGACGAAGAAGCACGAAGTAAAATTCGATGCACTGAAATAAATCCTACCATACCATATATTTTAATAATCTTCCTAGCACTTCATGCCAGGGCTTTCTCTTGAATAGTACTTTTAGCAGCTTCTGGAATTGTAAAGAGCATTGTCCTGAACCTGGAACTGCAAAGACTAACAGTGGGACTAGAAAACAGCATCAGGTGTGAACTTCTCCACGGCAAAAAATTCAAATAATGCAGCCTGCAATTAGATATCATTTCTCTTTCATTCCAATTCCATAAGACAGAGAAATAACTTTCAAAGAGGAGATGAAGTGCCTTCTCCCTGTGAAACTTTATATTTCTATATATACTCGCTCGACAACTGCAGCTGAAACTTGACAAGGTCTGTATTTTGCAGAGCGAGGCTCGGACCGTCCCCAAGCCAAACTGGGAGCAGTTTGAACACACAAAGCTGCTGAAGAGCGACCACAGCACCAGACTTCCCACTGAAATGAAGGAATCTCCACGTCCTAGGAGAACCAAGATGCACAGGAACATGACTGCGTTCCAAGAAGGACCCCAAACCTCGTATTTCACCTTCTCCTCACCCGTGCCCAAGCAGGGGCCAGCCAGGTCGTTGGCCTGATGCACACAGAGGGACACACTCAATGGACAACAGGGTGCTAAGAACATTCACCCTGCTTTAAAGAAAACAGAAAGTTTGTCAAAAAATCCCCTCTTGGAAGAGAATTTAAGGCACGCTAATCTCCAGTGTTTCCTCTGGAGGAGCTGCCTTGGCCAACTGGAGCATCTCCATCATGCCAACCGCAGCCAGCGAGGAGCACACCTCCAGCCAGCCCCGCACGCACCCGGCGCTGCGGCTGCTCAGCAGCTCTCCTTTTTAGGGGGATTTACGTACATATGCACGTACCAACCTCCTGAAGAAACAGATAAACTTGTAGGCTGTTCCCGCAACTTAGCAAGATCATAAAAATATATATATAAGCCACTGAAGAGCAGTGTGCCGAAGGTAAAGCTCAGTCACTCGCGATAAAAATACCTGAATTCCCTTCCTGAAGCGGCTGATGAACGGTCTGAGATAAAAAGGCAGATGTGAGGAGCACGGGATCGCCGTAGTCGCAAATCATATGCTTTTATGATAATACGCAGCTTTGTACGAAAAGGGACTCCGCCTGAACAAGGGCAGATCTCCCGGCAAAGGGAAAACCTTTCCAAGCAGCCCGGGGGGAGCACCAAGCCCCCGCCAAGAGGGGACCCCATCACCTCTCCCAGGGTACCCCGGCTTCCCTCGAACGACTGTGCAATGTCCCATCGCTGGCCCCCACCATAACACGTCTAAGTGGGAATTAAGCCGACAACTTGGAAATCCAACATCTTCAGATGACGCAGGACCGTTGTCCCCCATTCAGAGGGGGCAAGAACACTTAGAACTAGAGATTGAGTTGGATACTGCAGTGCCCCACAGCTGTGATCTTTACTGCTTTCGAAGGAAAATCCTCAGAGCAACTGGCAAAGCTTGATAATGCTTAAGCCCCTGCTCGGTGTATTAATGCTTCCGATGAAACGAAGGCTCTGCCAGCCTTGAAATTCCAGCCGTGTGGCAGCAACCAGGGCACTGCCGACCAGCGAGAGGCACACACCAGCTCTAATCCCATCAGCATGGCAAGCAGAGGAGCAACGCCACGTCCCTCCCCTTCCACACCCTCCTTTCAAAGAAGACTTTGCCTTGCTGGAGGCTAGAAATATCGCAGGATAAATCAAACCCACTGCCCAGTCACCCACGACCCCGGGAAGACCAGCGCAGAGCCATCGCTTGCTCTGGATGGAGGAAGCAAGATGTGGAAGAGCCCGGCTCAAGGTTTACTCAACACTTGCGTCTTCTCCAAGTCAAGTCAACAGGCAACGCGATGAACGGTCACCTCGCAGGAGCCTGGTGAAAAAACACCCTCTAGAAACGCACACATTAAGGCTACGGACCACTGGGTAGCTGCCAAAAATGATGGAATAGTGTATAGTTTACTTATTTCTTTTTAATGGCTCCAACATTCCACCTGAAAAATGGGTCCTGGAGATACATAATTGGGGATAAAAATTAAGCGACAGTTGCCATTTGTCACCGCGGGAGCTGATCACACACATTTCTCATAAAATCATGCAGCGCAGAGCTGAGCCCCGGGTTCCTCCTCAAAGAGAGCAAAGAGGCACTGCGGAATAAACGTCTTAATTGTACCTATAATGTAGTATAACAGTATTTTATTGTATACCAGCACAAATGTGTTTATTAAACAGAGCACGATGGAGGTTTGTGCTGTGCGTTCCTCTCCCAACGTCACCGTAGCACCCTCCAGTCCCAAGCTCTTGCCTTACCCTTCCCTTCTCAGAAGGCACCAAAATAGTTTCTCAGATTTCATGCCATTTCATGGTTTTACCTCCATCCCTCTTTTCCTGTGCTCAATGGGGGAAAATCCCACGTTAAAACCAGGAGGAGCTTCTCCCGACCCTGCCGTTGTTACGCCAACACCACCGTCAGCCCTAAATCCCCATCTCTGTGCGCTCTGCCGCATCGAAAGTTTGTCCTGTCCCTTCCTTCCCTGACCCCGTGGCAACGCCAGAAAACGTGAAAAGTCTCTTCTTTTTCCTCCCAAATTCCCGTTGAGTTTCATGAGGCCAGCCTCGTTAGCCGAAGAGGTGATCCCAGGCCTCCCTTCCCAACCCTTGAGCCCATCTCTACGTTGGACCCACCACCAGAGAAGGTCGTTTAACACCATTTAATACGTATATGAGTTTTCAGGGAACTGGGGCAAAGGGAGTGGAAGAAAACCACCGGGTTTTATGTGCAGATTTCCCTACGCTACGAAGGCACATTTTCATCTCGTTCCCACACAAATACGCCAGCGCTCCACTGAGAAGTTACACCTTTATCTCTTCGTTCGCTTCTGCTTGTGCTCTCCAAGGAGGCAAGGAACTATGGTGAACACTTACTTCTTTTTTTTCCCCAATCACAAAGCATCCCAAAATAAACACGAGAAAGCTCTGAACCACTAAATATTCTTAAGTACTTGACACCAAGTTCCCTCTAAGAACTACACAGATTGCACATTCACAGAATACTGTAATTCTTCACACATTTTCCAGGCCACGTTTCCGAGAGTTTGCACAGTTTATTCCAAAATATTGTGCAACATATTATACCACCAAAATAATCAACTGCTTGGCTGGACACACAAGATTTGCTCATTTTCTCTTTTCAGTCCAAGTTTCAGGTGATGTTTCCACACAATTTTTTCAGCCAAACCAACAATAAAACCATTTCCTAAATCCCCTGAAGAGTCTGAACTATTCTACCTGCTTCAAACTGAGCCTCAGCTCTAGAAACCTTGTTCTAGGAGAGTCTATCAGGAGCGACTGGTGAAAGTTATCTGAATTCTTCCAAAGTCAACTATAAGAGATCTCCAGCCTCACTGGGGAAAAATAAAATAAAATTAAAGTCCATACATATGTATCTCCCCAGGTTGCTCCTGTTTCAAAGGAGCTTCATGTTGAATCCAGGAGGACCCTGGGCTGCACTTAGGCAGAAGCTGTCACTTGTGTTCAGTAGACGATGGCCAATCAGCACGACCAAACAGCGACGGTTCATATGGTCTGTAGACTCACTGGTCAGGCTCAAGCTCTGAGGCAGAGGTGGAAAGTTCAAAGATAGTAAAAGAGATGTTAAGAGAGGAGCGGGGCCTCAGGAGCTCCTCGTGCGAAGGCTGTGGTGTGAGAAGAAGGAGCAACGTGCTGCAGAAGGACCGACTGATGGGAACATCACACGTGGGGTCCCAGCATCGCTGTGGGGAACCCACTCGTGGGACTGAGAGCCCCGACATGGCTTTGTGAGCTGTAGCACCGTGGCCAGGAGATGTTGGGGAGCCACCATGGCGAGTGCTGGTGCCCGGAGCAAGAGTTTCACTGAATCCAGACCCAGGGGGCACCCAACTGCTGACCCGGGTGGCAAGTGCCATCAGACGCTTGGCCTCGGCGGGGTTGCTCTGCGAGCAGCCACCGCCGCGGGGCTGGTTTGTTTTTATGTACAGAGGTTTACTACCACCTTATAAAAGAAGGATTTCCAGAAGGCAAATGGACCGATGTCTCAAAATAGAGTGTTTACATTAACGCTTGGCAAGCAAAGCCCTGCAAACATAGATGAATAGAGATAAGCTATAAAAACACCACGGACATTTACTTGCTGGAATAGTAGCTTGTAATCCAATTTCAAGTCCTTCTGCCAAGTGTTACACACAGCATCTTTGTGCGCGACAGTTCCAGCCCTCGTCCCCCACCGCCCCTCAGCCAAGATCAGCCAACGAGAAGAAACGGCGATTCAGAAACAACGCTCCACCTAAAAAGCCATTTAATGGGAAGTTATGGTCTGGCGCTATTGGAAGCCGCTGCCCTTCCATTTGTGGAGACATTAAAAGATCAGGAAAGGGCGATAAATACCGCCCGAGCGGCACACAGGGATGCCGCAGTAAGGGCGGAAAAACAAACCTTTCCGCACCTTTCCGTTGTTAATGGAGAACAAAGAGGCTTTCCCTGCATTTGAAGGGCTCACTAGGGCCTTGCTGATGGAATTACTGCCTCGTAATTAAACTTCTCTGCTTGTTTCACGCGCAAAGAGCGGAGTTGGATACAGCCGGATAATTTGAGCCGGCTCCCCCCCAAAGGGAGTGGAGACGGCACCGGGCACGGAGCGGTCCCCGGCCCGCAGCAACGGGGCCACTGGGGGTTTCATTCTTCTGAAAACTGTCCTAATGGCCCCGATTATGCTGGGTTTTGGTGTTTTTAAGGCATGAAGCTATATTTTTAAAACTTCTAATTTCATCCCATGCACAGGAAGAATTCTTCACCCATTTGATTCAAGTTTGGCACAACGTGGGGAAGATCCATAATTCAGTTAATCACTCATCATACAAACAAAGAAACCTCTTGAGAACCAGAGAGCAACACGTACATGTATTTGCAATGCATAAGAGGGTATTTTTTTAAAATGGCAACAATGCAATCTATTCAGAGTGAAGAGTCTGTGAGGCCAATTAAATACTTTGGGTTCCATAATTATAATTGCAGTAATGAATGGAAAGGAGCATTACAGCTGGCACAATGCGGTTCCTGTTCCATTCAGTGATTCAGTTCTTGTCTGCTTTCAACTAACCTTTTGTGTCTCTTCAGATCAGATCCTGCAGATTACTTCCCGAGTATAATAAAAATATCCCCAAATATCCCAGGTAATGTAATACATTAAGCACCCTTTGATGATGCCTACACGCAATCTACAGAAGAGATTACGCACTAAACGGATAACGTTCCTATTTATTACTTTTAGACGCTAATGAAAATTCAGAGAAGCTCAGGCCACCATCAGAGCACCCTGGCAAGCCCGTGATGACCGGGGAAAACCAAAGCCTGATCTTCTGGGGGGGGGAGCTGGGGGCAGTTGAGGTTTTCCCCCCCTTTAAAAACACTCCTCACGATCGCCCCTCGCCTGGAAGGTGGTTTGAGTGAAGGACTCCTCTACCTCATCCCCTGCCCGGCAGCTTTTATCTGCTGTGTGTCTGCAGAGATCAGCCCCACAAAAGAAAGTGAAGAGCTGCTCCCAAAGAAGTTAACCCAAAACTGCTCAGTTTCCACTTAGAAAAGTAAGAAGTACCTTTTTTTGGTTGGTTGGTTGATTTTGTTGGGTTGGCTTGGGTTTTTTGTCAAATATTCTTACGGTTCCCCTAATCCCGATGGCCGTAATTGGCTGCATTCCATACCTTTTGAGAATTAATCACCTCACAGGAATCCCTTAACTTTTGAGTATTCCCAAATACACCAGAGCTGAGGTCCATTTCTTTCCCCAGAGAAATATCCTCTTTGGTAAACCTTCCCCGTGCTCTCTCACGGCCAAGATGTGCTATTTGGAACACAAGTGTATTTTTATGTCCTCTGACACCCCCCAACCGCAATTCCTGACAGCTGGCCCACGGGGGTCAGGAGGGAACGAGGCCTCATAGAAATACCATGAAACCGGCTCCATCCCTGCCCTTTTCCTCTTATTACTCCGTTCTCAGGCTGGGCCGGGGAGGTTTTCCCTGCCACCCGCCGGGATGCTGCTGCCGGGAGCAGGCAGGAGGCTGGGAAAGCACCGGGGCTGTGCCCGAGCCACGGACACAAGCCACCCTCTGCGAGGCAGGAGGGGAGCAGAGACATCCACGTCTGCACCGGGCAGGACCTCAGGCTTGGGAAACACGGGGATACGGACCGTGGAGGGGGCACGGGAGCTTATTTCCCACGCCACAGGGATTTCGAGTTGGTTGGAAAAGCCACAGGTGACCCCAGGGCTCCTGCGGGCATCCTGTGCTCGTGAAGGAACTGCCATTTCTCAGCCACCCCGCTGCTCCTCCGTCTCCCAGATCCAGAGGCTGCTGACCAAGGCTATAACCAGCCTTTTCCCTCGCACGGAACCAATTAGCACGGCCAAACATCTCGCTCATTAACGAACACCGCGCTCCCGGAGCTGGTCAGGCGGCTGCGGCCGGAGGGACTCAACGGCAGAGAAGCACAACAACGTGGGAAGAGATATTTCAGTTTCTCTGGTTTTCTTTACAAATACATTCATCCCACCACAATGTGCTGAAAAGCATCGCTTCCTCGCTCCCCCCAACGGCCACCAATCTCTTTAGAGAGAACATTACGTTACACCCATAACAGGTTTATGCAACATAGCGCGTATTTGATATGTCAGTCATGTCTCCAGAGCGTTCTTTCCTTCATTTCCTAAGCCTCAGAGAAGCTCGTTTTCCCTGAAAGACAAAAGGGTTAACGCTGGGCCAGAGCTGCACATGCACTAATTTCCCCATTTGTCTCGAGGAAATGAAAACAAGAGATTTAAGCAAATCCGGTTTTATGAATTCGAAACTTCAGACGCTCCTTGCCAGGCAGCAAAGCAACATCCTTCACAGATTCACAGAGAGAGGCAGAAGTTAATTTTTTTGATGGAAGGCCCAGAAAAGGCAGATCCTAATCTGGGCAAGTAAAAAAAGAAAATCTCTCTCCGTCTACAACAAATGGGACCTGGAGTACCGTGGCGCTGCAGTGATTTATTACAAACCTGAGCAGACAACGAAATCCACCTCCTTCCTTAGGATAAAATCCAAGATGCTTTGGGACTGTCACCGCTCGTCAGGATCTGCTCTGAAGATCCCATGGCCTTTGCCAACAAAAGCCTGCACATTGTGGCAAAGTAAAGATGCGAGCTGGCCCTCTTACAGAATTCCTGCTCCCTTTTCTCACCGCTACAGAGAAATATTCCACGGGCCAAGCCGCACACTCGGCTGCGGCCGCAGCTCGGGCTGGAACGTGGAGTTTCATCCCCAGCTCTGGACCAGCGCAGCCAACTTGCCTCTCGGCTCATGGAAAATCATGGAAAATCAGCTTTTGGAAAACCCTCCAAAACCGCTACCTGCCCCCAGAACATCAAGAAACCCAACTGGACATCGCAGCATCCCGAGCACACCTTCCAGTTACCTGCATTTACAACGGGTTTACTCATCTTCAGTATTTTTCAGAAAGACACCGATTAAAAGAAGCCTCCCCACCTTCGCCTGGTTGGGGCCAGCTCATCAAAGGCCACGAGGAGCTCTGTAAGATCACTAATTACTCAGCTTTCACACTCACCGCCTCCTAACGAAGGCAACTCGGGGAATTTGTCACCCGGAATTTAGCGAGACTCACCAATAGCCGCACGCAGCGGTGCGTTTGCCCGTAATTAAGAGGGACCTGTAGAACTCCGAGGCTGCCACAGCCCGGTCTGAGCGCGTGGACACATCGGTTGACATTTCCTGTTGACTGAATTAGAGCATCTTTTAATGAGGCTCACTTCGAAATCATTTTAAATCCATTTGCTCATGTCAACATCAATGTACTCAGCATTATCTACCAATTAGTAAACCAGAAAGTATTCTTTCGATAATCTAAAATCTCAGTAAAATATTCAACGTGTCATTCATTTGCTACAAACTGCCCTATAAAAGCAAATTACTGCAACCAGCTGTCACAAAGCAACAAGCGTCTAAGGACAGGGCGCTCCTTAAACCCAGGGCTTTCCACGAGGCATCACCATCTCCTGCTGGACTTGGCCATCTCATGTGTCCCCAAGGAGGAGCGAAGCCACCACAGGCGTTCTTACCATCGGGAGGATGCAGATAGCTCTATCCAAGAGCGCAGAAGGACGTCCCTTGGGCAGAGGTGAGATCTGGGGAGGGTTCCTCATTCTGAAGGGTCCGACCTCTGGGCTTTCCCCTTCCACCCCGGCACTGAAGACACAGCGTCGTGAAAGATGACCCAAATCAGGCATCGTTGCAGGTGTCCGGTCAGGGAAGTCTCGCCCAACCTCTCCGAGCTCATCCCAGACTGCCAGCTGAAGCGGTGGGAAGGTATTTTCCAGTAGATGAGGTTGGCAGGGATCTCTCCTTCCAAGCCAAACCCAGCGAGCCAGTGCCAGGGCTCCGGTGGGGCACGGGGCCAGCTCCCGAAGGAGGAGGTGGCCAACAAGGCCAGACCCCCAGCGGTAGCCATTGGGCGAGCTCCCCCGGCCCCAGCGTGACATCCACACCAGAACCACCTTGGAGAGGCCAACCCACCCCTCCCCTGCAGCAGCGGGGCCGCAAGCATGGGAGAAAGGAGGATTCAGCACGCCTCTGAAAAACACGGCAAAAACATCTTTTTTTTTTTTTAAACTCTCAAGAAGAAAAAAGCCTTGTTTTTCCTCAAGTTTTGCAAGCGAAGGAAGGGTGGTTCAGAGGGCGGTGGTTGGGTTTTTTTAATCTCTGGAGCGTGGCAGAGCAGTAAATCTTGCATTATGCTCTGAAGAGTGTCAGGTTTGGGCTTCATTTCGGTCTCCGATGAGACTCCCGAAGCAATGAATCTTCCATCGCGGGGGCCACCACCAACAGTTCTCCTTCATTTCCGACTGGTTTACCCCCAATTGTATTGTCAGACTTATCTCCAACCTCCCCTCGGCTGCGGGGGGCTCAGCAGAACCACGGGCTTTTCAATATTCATCTCCCAGAGAAGCCCAGCAAGTCCACTCCACGGCAGCCCAAGGAGGATATAAAAACCAGAGGAGAAACATGGACGTGGGGCTTGGAACCCGCCGCAGTCCATGGGGAGAAACCCAACCTTTCGGATCACACGAAAACCCTGCGATCATTAGGATCTCAAATTACCGTATGCAAATTGTGGGTAATTTAAAGGCTTTTATACAATTCAAGTAAAATAGTCCATGAATATTGAAAAATGCTTAAGTGCCAAGTTAAATGACAACACTCAAAACACACTACGGAGATCTGATCGTAACAAACCGGTCCCATGAAATACCGTATCTATCATCAACTTTTTAATTACCAATTGATCAACATGTAGACAGCGTAATAGCTTTCAGCTTTTAATTACGGAACTATCAAAATTCCAACCAAAAAAGGAACCTCCAGAGATGAAACTGTAATGCTTGATTATTCATTGCTACATAATGAATGATTTGTTTTTAAACAAGATGTCAAGTTCCTCATGTAATCCATCTGGACGTGTGACTCCGCAAAGCTCGCTCGGCCCATACTAACGACTCGGGGCTCCTGTTCTCCCTTCTCTCCCGACCCCACGAGGGAAGACTTTTTTTTTTTTGGATTTTCCCCCCTTAAGGCAAAACACACCCAAACGGAGGGGCGGAACGGCAAACAAACTGCCAAACTCCGCCACGAATCCAGACGGAGCCGCTCCGTCTCCCGGCAGAGGGACAGCTTTTGCCTGGGAGGGAACAGATATTCCTTCCAACTCCTCCGTACTCCCCGCGAAGCGGCTCCAGACGCAGAAAATACACCCGGCGAGCGACGGGGGGGACGAGCCGCTTCTCCCTTCACACGTACGGGGGCTGCTGAGAAAAACCCGCCCCACCAGAACTGGGACGCAGCTCCCAGGTTTTCCTCTCGGAGACTAAGCCGGAGTGAGATATGTAAGGTTTTAAGTGTTGGTATTACATAGAAAAGTAGAAAAGAGGCTTTTTATCTGTGCCCTAAATTCGGCATCGAGTGCTCCATAAGCAGCTGGTGGACAGACTGCATCTCCCGCACCAGGCAGCTCCACGCGCTCGGGACGACGGAGGAGCCTGGGGGGCACCTGCGGGTCCAGGGCTTCCATCCTCATCCCGGAGCCGGGAACGCAGACCTACATGGGATGCACCGGCACCGGCTGGAATTCAGACCCCCATTCCAGCATCAGCCACTTTTTTAACATAATAACCATTATCACCTTAAAACACCCTAACTCTTCAAATCACAGCCCCGAATTTGCGTTTCCGTGGCCCAAAGGCACGAGCAGCCCGCCGTGGCGCTGCTCGGGATCTGTGCCCGAGGCTGCAGGAGCCCTCGGCAATCCACCCCCCAAGAGAGGATTTAGCCAAATCCCAGCTTTTTGCATTTGGAGAGACGCTTGCTGGAAATATCCGTTTGCAAATGCAAGGGATGGAGGCAGGTACGTAGAGCACTCGGGAAGCAACACCGCTGAACGGTACGGCTCGGCAGCGCGAGCCGAGCGCTCCGTTAAAAAGAAGCGAGTAGCAAATAAGGTGTTTGTTCCCTCGACCCCCGTGGCAGCGACTAACACCCCGAGCCCCCCGTGTGTAACCGCACAGGCGTCTCCCACGCACGTCGCTCCCAAAGAGCTATTCCGCACACTGGCATCTGTCTCCCCCCCACCAAAAAAAAAAAAAAAGGAATAAGAAGGTTTTATTTTCCCTCGGTTACAGCAGGGAACCCCGGGTGGTGGCAGAAACCCCTTCCCCGACGGATCCCCCCCCCGCGGCCGCCTCTCGGGTGCGATGTGCAGGGCAGCCCCTCGCTCAGCGCGTGTCCCCCGGGGACGCTGCCGGCACGCACGGCTCGTACACGTCCTCACCCAAGAAACGCAGTAATCAGTCCAGTCGCCGTGAGCGCTTATGACAACAATATCTATCAACACTTACCGTATTTACAACTAAATCATGTAAATACGAGCCGCCTCTCCTCTGCATGCTGATAATCCGGACGAGCCAGGGCTGAAAAAGCCACTCCAAGAGGAGACTGAACACACAGAACGAGGCAGGGGGCGACGGGAATACCCGCTGCGGTCCAGAACTGGCGAAGGCAGCGTGGAACCGTGCTACAGGGGAGCCCGGGGGGTGCCCCGTCCCGCTCCGTGCCACCGGCGCCGGTTCCCTGCCCAGAGCCCGGCGCGATCCCTACGTCTGCCAGGAAAACAGGGACAACTTGCCTCAGTGCCCACCCCGGGCTCTTCGCTCTCTATCTGCCTTTGAATTCCTTGTAAATCCTAGGAACCAATTTAAAATGGAGAGAGACCAATTTCAGAGGCGCTTTTTTTTCCTCCCTAAGATTTACCGTTTTATTATGCTTATTAAACTGACAAAAATTACTCTTTAGCTGGTTCGTTCAAATGCAACTTCTACAGAGGTTCAGGCAAACGGGTTCCTAGACGTTTATAAATGAGCTGAGCAAGGAAAAGTTATTCTGTAAGCAATTCGAGTTTTTGGCACAACAAAAATATCAAAGTTATTAAAACATCCGCGCGGTTTTGGGTTGCATCCCTAAGGGACGCCAGCTTCTCCAGCTGCTCCAAAGATGCTGCATTAAGGCAGGGAGGAGCTGCCTTTCCCGAGGTTTCCCCAGTGAATTCAGGGACCGTTTGGGGGGTGAAACCCAGCAGAAGCGGGGAACCATCCACCCCCTCTCTCCCCAACACCCCCCTGCTCTGCGCGGAGCCACCGCGTCCCCCCCAGCTCCGGGGCCAGACTCTTTTGTCCCCACGGGCAGAGAGCGCCCGCTCCGTCCCCCAGGCTCTGCCCGGGAAGGGAGAGAGATGAGGAGCCTTAAAATAGCTCACTAATCCTCCTCTATTTACCATGGGAGGATTTTGGCTCCCCCCTACTTTAGGAGAGGATTTATACATGGGAGGGGGGCCAGGACGGGGTACCGTGCTCAGCCCCAGCCCTGCCGGCCCCGTCCATCGTGGGACCCCGGGGCAAAGGCACCTCAAAGACCATTCCCAGCTGCACATTCCCTGAGGATTAATTCCAGGAGTTAACAAAAAGGCCGGATTCAAACCGGCAACGTTTCCCCATCACCCACGGACACCAATTTTCCTGCTCCTCTCCTGCCTCGGCAGCCTCGCGCAGAAACCCAGACCCGTCAGACCGTTGGGGTGCGACGTGCAGGTGGGGAGAGGTGCCACAAAGGAGAAACGGTGGATCGGGAATACAAGGAATAGTCCACAAAATACTTATTCTTGCAGGGAATGAAACAAGGTCATTCTATAGGAAACACCGAAATCACTTTTAAGGGGAGCTCTCCCTACAGACGACCTCCCCCATCTCAAAGAGGAATGAGATCAATAGATCTATCTGAGCCCAACGCAAAATTGAAGAAGTACCCCCAAAAGCGACAGCTCTGTCTGACAATGCCACACGCTCCTTCCGGAGCCGCATTCCATAAACATCACGTTGCGTTAATTCTTGAAAGCCCGAGATCCAATTTGCCAAAGAGAGCCCGGAGGAGAGAGTCATCACACAATCGCGCATCCGAAATTCTCCCAGAGGGATTTAAAAGCCACATCTTGGTTTTGCTATAGACCCTCTGCTTGCAAGGCTCTGTATATTCCTATAGTGCAATAAATGATTTGCCTCCCTGTATTTCCTTTATTTCTTGTCTGCGAGTTTCTCCCCCTTCCCCTGCAGGTGTCCGAAGGGAATGGTGTTAATCTCCCATCTCTCCCGCTTTAATCTTTGCTCTCACCGAGGAACGACGCGCCCGGGCTCCACGTGCAGTTACGGATTCCGGGAGGGTTGATTAAACGTCTGCGTTCTGCGCCTATACGGCACGATTAAGAGTGTGAGACCCGTAAGTCGAACGAGAAGCTGTAGATGCAGAGGGAGCTCCAGAACCTCAGCCCGGGAGTCGCTTCCAGCAGTTCTGTCTCTTTGGGAGCCGCTTCCAGAGCGGGAGCTGAGCAAGGAGGAGGAAAAACGGTCCTTAACTGCGATACGGCAGGAAACAGGAGTCGTGTGCCATGACCCTGCGGATACACTCTCCTAACGACACAGCCGCGTGGAGCAGCGGGTAAACTGTTAGAAAATGAAGGTCAGAATTGAAAAGCGAAGTGACAAAGCAGAAATTCCACCCAGTTTTACACCCAAAGAATTTTTTCCGTGCATCCACTCTCCAGTCGTGACTACGGAGAAGAAGCAAGAGCAGGTTCGATGGGTCCTGCCTCGTCCCCACCACGACTCAATTTAATTTGAGCCCCCGTCGGCCGAGAGGTGCCGAGGAACCACCTGTGGCTCCTCCAAACTCTGCACAGGAGGGTAAGAAATGAGGGTGGCCAAAAATTTCCTTTGCCTCGAAAGCTGGGGCTTCCTTCAAGCCAAATTAGACTCTCCCCAACGCCATGGGAAGCAGGGGCTTTGTGCAGTTTCCTTCCATCCTGTACCTCGTGGGAAAGCATCTCTCTCCCAACAGTCCCGAGGAAGCCGAGCCATCCTCCGCGAGCTCCGTTTGACAAAGCCGACACGGCTCGATGACGGGCCGTCACGGGTTTGATGGTTGTCAGCCGGCTTTCCACCCCGAAGCCCGGTCAGGCTGTCACCGGGGAGCGATAAGGGAGGGCGGCATCGCTGGGGATCTGGGCACCGGGCCACCTTATCCAGAAGCCTTCTTGGCCGTGTCCGTCCTCGAGGCAGCCAAAAAGAGCATCTGAATTTATACAGACTGGGGAGAGCAGGAGGGGCAGCTCTTAGGGGCTTCCCTGCTTCTGCTGAGCTTCTCATGTCGTAACCCACGTCCGCCTTCGCTAATGTGGATAAAGATATCAAAGAGGAGAGTAGTGGGAGCACAGACAGATAAGCCCAAACCATGTTTTCAAGCAAAATAGCTTAGAATGCAAATCCCAACAAGCCAAGCTACAGCAACATCTTTCAAAATGCGAATATTTCAGGTCTTCATGACAACGAAACCAGGAAGAATCAGGTGGTTGACCTCAGAATGGAGATCCACCGAGCAACACAGGGTTTCTGCCTTCCTCCTGGGCGCTGAAGCAACTGGGGTTTGTCCAACATCAGCCTCTCCGTATCCACGGAGAGCAACCATGGATATCTGTGGCATCACAAAAGCTCTCACCCGAAGCAGTGTTGTCAAAGAACCATTAGCATCTCCCGGAGCAGCACTCCTGCAAGAAAGCCATCTCATCAGCAAGGAGTCTGGCATCGCCTTCTGCTTGAGGACAGCAAAGGAAACACCACTTGCCCTTCTTCTCCAAACCTTGACCAATTGAGCTAATCCATGCCCAATGCCTGAGCAAACACAACGGTGGAACCAACGGCACTGGGCATGTGCCTGTTGTGATGCTACGGAGCACCGCAGACATTGAGGACCAGGGTGGATGCCCACGAGCCTCCAGCCAGCGCAGGGACAACCCAGTCTTTGGAGTTGAGCCACCAACAGGAGCAGCAGCTCTTCCCCTGATCTCACCCAGCCGTAGGAGTCAATGGACAAAGGGTAGTTTTTGCCCCAAAGTTCTCCCACACCAGGGCAGCGGGGTGGGGAAGAACTCCCCAGAAAGGCACCGTGCCTTCTCAAGGACAAGGATGCTTCAGCGTCACGGACCACACCGTGTGATAAAGGGCACCAAGCGGGAGTGCTCTCTCTGCAATGAGTTAGGGACGAGCGTTCCTCCTCTTGGATACGGAGTAAGGGCTGGGAGGGTGTGAGACACATTCATTTTGGGGTATTAGCCCCAAAGCGACAAGTTTTCTTTCCAGCCCGGCTTTTGCAGAGCCCCCCCGTGGCCGCAGCCCCCGCGTCACTAATATTCGGCGTGTTTCGCGGGGGAAGCTGCCAGGCAGCCTCATTGAAAAACAGAAAAGCGGCAACAAGCAGTTTCTCGTGCTTGATCCGATTACTCTGATCTCCCTTTTGATGCCGCAGACTCCGACTCGTATTTCTATTACGGCGGGGGGGGAGCAGGGGAGGGAGGGAGGGAGAGAGGGGGATGTCACTTTGCCGCTTGATATTTCTTTCTTCCCTGTCACACTTTGGAGAAAGGATATAAACTGCGGAGCGCTGGAATACCGTGGGCGAGGGGTCCGGGAGATGTCACACAGGCTGGTGGTACCAAGGGCTCAAGGTGACGGTGGCCTCAGACTGCCCTCGCTGAGGGTCCCCAAGTCCCAGGTTGGTCTCCTGCTGGCCGTGACGAGATCTTATCTATAAATAGCATTATTGCACTAACAAAAAGGTGTGTTCCTGCAGCAAATTTTGCGGCATGTTAAGGTCCAAGCTCACAAGAGTCGTCGTGTTTTGGATCAGCCCGTGAGTGTGGCTCTGGACGGAGCCACCGCTGCCAGAGGCCACCCCAGAGATGTCCACCAGAGAGACCTGCTGGTGGCTTGGGGAATCCGATGACATTTCCACTCCGGACGCAGAACCTTTGAAGGGATTATAAATCAAGATCCAAGAGCTCACTAACGCTGCTAAAAAAAGGGCACAAGGAGATCAAGAAGGTTCATTCGCCACCTGAACCCAGGGCTTTGGGTACCCGGCGCCTGCCGAGCCCAAGCCCAACTTTAGGAGGCAACGCCGGCCCCGTGGGCATCCCTGGCTCCAAATGCTATGTTGGCATCTCCCCTGCTCCCCAGGCAGAGATCGGCGTCCCCCATCACTATTTCCTGCTGCCAAACATACGCGTGGGGTTTACAAAGTGCTCACCATCACACACCAGCTCGTGTCCTATCTTCTCTTCGATATTTGCCCTTGACTGGTGCTGCCGGTAAGAGGAGGGGAGAGAGGGACACGTGTCTGGGGAGGACCCGCAAACCAACCCAAACCCATCAGGAACCTATAGAAGGCAGCACCTAGACGTGAAAGTGCCAGCAAACGGACAGCGCTGAGAGGCTGCCAGCATTTATCGTGACAAAAAGATACTCAAAAACTCAAGACTACAGAGATTTTTCAGTTAGGCTACAGCCCACAAAAGTTTCACATTTCTGAGCAAAGAGAAGCGCTTAAGTGTCACTTTGATCCTTTCCACTGGCATCTTAATGGGGTCTCGGTCCTAGAATAGACTCACCTTGAGAATTCAGTAAGGTCAGGAGGGTTTTTTAATACTCAACTCTTTAAACCACAGTAGAACGTAATCAATTAAAACCAAACCATGGGGTAAAAATAGCCCCCTGGCCCGGCCCTGCCAGGGGACATCATCGATTTAAAATAACCAGGCGTAAAATAACCAGCCAATAAAAGCCCCTGGCAGAACCCAGCCGAGGGTTTGAAATACAACAGGAAAGCACCGACCGCAGAGAGGGGGTGAGCACGTGGTGGGAGCTCACACCAATTAGAGAGCCGCCGCCACCCACCCCCCACCCCCGTGTTTTTATCAATCGCAGTGATGGATGTGGACGGGGGGAATGGGATGGACCCGAACGCCGGGTTTCTGGGAGCCCCCTTCAGCCGGCACCCACACTCCATGGGGCTCCCCGACATCCGTCCCCGCACCACGACCGGAGGCGAGAACCCCAGGAGCAGGAAAACCAACAACTTCAACGGGCGCACGAGGAAGGAGAAAAACTCTTCTTATTATGGCAAAAAAAAGGGCTGAGAGAAAGCAGGCGGAGAGCAGTCCCAGGCAGGCCAGGGTCGGTAGCCTCGTTGGCTCGTGGCCGGGGCTCGCTCACTCTCCGCACCGGCAAATTACAAACTGGAAGATCTAAATTCAGCCCGTGGCGCGGCCACAAACGCCAGCTCATCGCCCAGCAACGTGGGCCAGCTCCCAGGCAGCCACGCGTGCCCGGCCGCCCGGCTCCCCTCGCCACACAGCCTGCCTCCATCCATTGCCGGGCTGGGGTTGATGCCTCCTGGCCTTTTTCTTCAAAAAAAACGCCTGCCACACAGGCAAAAAAAGAAAAAAAAAAAAAAAAAAAATCTCCTTTTTCAGCAGGCAGCAGAGCGGCCGAGCCAGCGCCGGGCGACCTTCAAAGCCTTCTGCGGTGGAGCTCCCCATTAACCACAACAGCAGCTGCTCCCTGCAGCCGGCAATTAAATCCCCAGGAAGGCAACTGATTTATGAAACTTAAACAAGTACATACCACTCCTAATTACAGCATTCCACCCCGGGTCTCTCCGTCATTGCAGGTTTCCAAACACAGGCTCTTTATTTAGCGCCGGTGGGTTTGCACCACCCGAGAACGGCACACGATATTCCCCGGAGAAACAAACACAACTTTTTTCTTTTTTTTTTTTTTTTCCTCCCCCCACGTAGCATCCCATTTCTCAGAAGAGACAGAGATTGCACGGCCAGCTCGGCTTGTGCTCTTAAAGCAGGGCAGAAGTACTGAGGCGCTGGCGGGATTCCAGCTGCAGGGCCGGGAACCGCCTGAAATCTCCCCGAAATCCCCCTTTCCCTCCGCTTTCCCGGATCCGGGGAGCCCCTGCGCTCCAGACAGCAGCACTGCCAGATGCTGGCGAAAAACGGAAGAGGTACAGGTTGCCAAAGCCCCTTTTAGAAGTATGACAATAATGCCAGCTTTTCTAGAGATTAAACAGAAACATCCAGAAAAATCTGCCTACACGCAATATCAGGAAGCTTCAACCCCCATCCCCCCCCTTTTTTTTTTGAGCAAAGCCAGCCCCAGGAGCGTGAAAACGGCGGCTGCAACGGACGGCGCATCCCGGCTGAAACACGGCTTTTATTCCGGCTGGGCTCGGGGGAGGCAGGGTTAAAGAGCTGACCCATTTCCAGCCCTGCCGTAGGGCAGGGGCCGCGTCCCCCTGTCCCCACGCCGTCCCCCCACCCGGGGTCACCCAGCCAGGGCCGCACGGTGACAAAACCTGATTTATTTGCACGCCCAGGATGGGCGGCGAAAGGCAAACAAAGCGAGCGGCGCGGCCGGGGCTCCCGGGGGAGCATCCTCCTCCAGCCCCCCTCGCACGAGCGGTGGCCGCCAGGGCACGGAGCATCCCGGGGAGGGGGAGCGTGGGGTACCAGTGTCCCTCCCGAGCCGCTTTCCCAGCCTTCCCACCCCCGGGAAGCCTCCCTGGCAGCGCTCTCCCGGCCAGATTGCCGTGCTTACGAACCCGCGCTCCGCTGCCTACACGCAAGACAAATGAGCCCAAGCTGCAGCCCAGACGGATTCCTTTATTTCCCGGCCCCTTCCCCCTGCGGAACGCCACCACCTTTTCCAACGCCGAGCCCAAGGTTAGGCGCTGCCCACCAGAAGCCCTCCCGGGCTCGCAAAGCTCCTCGGAAACCAGCTCCCTCCTGACAAAGCCCGGCACAGCCCCGGTGGGAGCGCTCGCTGCCTCCGAGAGGGCTTTTCTCTGGCACACCGGAGAAAAAAAAAAAACGGGGCTCAGTTGCTGTCGGTGGTGGGGGGGCAACAGCCGCCACCATCCCTCGTCCAGCCCCTCGGCCGTGTCGCATCCCGATGCCGGCACCGTCCCTAAACGGCTTCCGTGGAAAGTTATTCTTTATAAACTGCCGGGCGACGCTGCTCTGCTCCGTGAGACGGATGTTGCGCTCCAACCCCGGCGCTGGCCGATGCTCAAAATCAGCCAAAAATCCTTCCTGCGCTCTCCCCCGACGTCGCAGGGGGGTTCTGGAGCGTAATGAACTGCAAAGCGTTGCCATCAGATTAAAAGGCGCCGCAGAAATGCACGGATTCGTCTCGGTTGAAACAGGCGCTGCCCCTCGCCGTTCCAGTGACACCCCCCAAAAGCCGCCACGACCGGCCCCGAAGCGCGGGGTGCCACCACGGCGCTGACACGGCCACGGCAGCGGTGTGCCTCGGGTGGCAGCCCCGACGGGAGCCGCCACGACAGCACCCTGCCATCACTGCCACGACCCTCCTCCTCTCTTCCGAGGCGACGGGAGCCCACAAATCGATGGCTGTGGAAAGGGGAGGGGGGGGGGAACAAAACAAGAAAAAAAAAAAAAAAAAACACAACAAAAAAAATTGAGTTCTTTGGCCTTAAGGAAATCTTGTCCAAAAGGCGTGAAAGCGGGAGGTCTGGGATTTTATCCTGCGATTCACGACGGAGCACGAAAACCAGGAGGGAGTTATCTTCCGCCGCCGGCGTCGCAATCCCCCTTCACGCCGGGTGGTGCCTTTCCCGGCTGGAAAAGCCCGGCTGCGGAGGTCAGGCACGGTCCCTTCCATCCAGCATCCAGCGTCCAGCCCCGCTTTTGTCTCTCCGCAGCCGCTCGGCCTCGTTACGCTCGTTAGCCGGGTGGCGATTCGCGGCCGTACCCCCACGGCAGGACCACGGCAGCCGGGAGCCCAAACCCGCTCCTGAAGGAAAGGCTGGGAAAGGCGAGGTGCCAGGAGTCCGACGGGAAAACAAAGAAGGTCGGCGGCTCTCCCGCAGCCGGGCTTTTCTTTTAAATCTGGGCGTCCGTGAAGCTTGGGGGGGTCTCCGGGCGGCGGGAGAGTCACCCCGCCTGGAGCTACGCCGAGCCCGAATTCCACCCAAAAAAAGCACCTTGCGAGGAAGCCGCCGGAGGGAAGGCGGGAGGGAAGGCAGGAACTACACAAACATCTGGGAGTCGCGCCCAGGCGACACCAGCCGCGACACCCACCGACCCTTCGGGCTCCCCAGCCCAGGCGACGGCGCCGCGGAGAGAGGGAGCCATCCCCGCCGCGGGGGCCAGCCTTTCGGGCGGCAGCCCCCGGCCCCGCTCCGAGGACGCCCGTCTCTCGCAGAGGGAAAACGAGCGGCACGATGTCACCGGCTTCTCCCCCCCGCACCCCGAAACCAGCATCCCACCAGCAAGGCCACCGGGGAGGACCGGGGAGAGCCTGCCGAGCGCGCCTGTGAATGCAGCCCTTTGTTCGGCCGGGCCGCCCGCGCCCCCGTCCCCCCTTCTCCCTACGAGCGGAGCCCGGCGGCGGCTCAATGGCCCCCTTGTTCTGCCCAGAAGGGCCCGGGCGAGCCGCGCTCGCCGCCCCGGCCGCGCCGGCCCCTCAATGGAGCCCTGTGCCTCCCCGGGGACACGCCGCCAATGCAAAGCGGCGGTAAGGGACGGGGGGGGGGGGGGACACGGGGACGCCTCATCCCGCCGGCGCGGTCCCTCCCGCGGCCAGCCCGGGGGGTGGCGAGCGCTCGCCCGGGGCTCCGGGGTGCGGAGGCGGCCCCGCACCGCCCCGGCTTCCCCGCGGACGGGACTCGCGGCCGCTTAACGCCCGCTCCCTCCCGAGCCCCCCCCCCCCCCCCCACCCGCCCCGAGCCGGGCGCTCGCCACCGGAGGCGTCTCCGGCGAGGCGCCCGTTGGCCACCGGGGGAGGGAAGCGCCGGGCAAGTTGCGCTCGGATTCCAACAGGTTCCCCGCGACCGCGGGCGGCGGCGCAGCATCGCCCCGCTCCCGCATCGCCCACCCCCGGTCCCGCATCGCCCCCCCCCGCCGCCGCGCAGGAAAACGCCGGGGGGTGGGAGGTGGGGGGAGAGGGAGGGGGCGCGCACAGCAATTACTTTTTAATTGGGAGGCCGGTCGATGAGCCCGCGGGCAGCGGGGAGAAGCCGCTTCCATGGCAACCGGCCGCCCCGACACGCGCGGCTGAGCCCGCCGCCGCTCCCCGCTCGCCCCGGGCTCGCCGCGCCTCCCGGGACCGCCGGGGCTGGGGAGGGAGGGAGGGGGGAAAGGGGGGCGATGCGGGAGGACCGAGGCTCCCCCCCGCCATAACACACACGCACACACCGCCCGCCCCCCCCCACTCCCCCTCCCGGACCCGTCCGCGGGGCGCCCCCCCGCGGGGGGGGGGGGGGGGTCAGGGTCGGCTCGTACCTCTGGGGATGATGGCGGCGGCGGAGAGGAGCAGCAGGAGGAGCGGGAGGAGGCCGCGGGCGCCGCCGCTGCCCGCGGGGCCGCTGGGCTGGGCGCGACCCGCCATCGCCGGCACCTGCTCGCCTCTGCCCGCCGCCCGCCGCCGCGCGCCACGATAATGAGATGCGCCCGCGTCACCGCGCCGGGGGGCGGGGCCACGCTCAGGCCACGCCCGCCCCGCCCCGCCCCTCCCCTCCCCTCCCCGCCGCGCCAGGGGCCGGGGGCAAAGTGCCGGGCGCGGCGCGGGGCGCAGGGGCGCGGCGGGGACACGGCGCCCCTGCACGGCAAGAGGGGGGGGGGGGGGGCGCGGACCCCCATCGGGGCAGAGGGAGCGGGGCTGCCGGCTCCCCCCCTCCCGGCACCGGCGGCGGGGCGGGGGGAGACCGCGCTGCCGCAGAAAAACAACAACATTTGCAAAACAGCCACCCGAAAGCTCCCCGTTTCCCACGGGCGCGGAGGATGCGCGCAGCAGCCGCTCGGCGCTTGTCCCCAGCATCGCGTCCCCCCCCAACATCCTCCATCTCGGGGTCGAGCTTCCTCCCCCCTCCAGCATCCTCCTCCGGGGTCCGTGTTTCCCCCCCCCCCCCATCCTTTCTTCCTCCTTTTCGGGGTCCCACTCCTGGGGTCCCCCCCCGGGTCTACACCTCAACAGCACCCCCCGGCATCCTCCTCCCGGGGTCCGTCACCCCCCAGCGTCCTTCGGGTCTCCCCCCCCTCCAGCATCCTCCGTCCCGGGGTGCCCCCCCGGCACCCCCCGCCCGCTCCGCCGGGCCCCGGGCCGCTGGAGGCGGTGTTGAGCCTTCCCCGGCTCCGGGGGCGGCGGCCAGCGGGAGCCGGGGGGGGCTCATTAACCGCAGCCCGGCAAAAATCAACCTTCGCTGCAGATTCTCGGCCGTGCAATGGGTTTTGACAGGGGTTAAATTGAGAAAATTAATCAGAAAAGCACAATGGCTCCCCCCCACCCTACCCCCCCCGCCTGCTGAGCCGTGCCTGAATCCACGGGGAGTGGGAGGGCGGGGGGGGTTGATCCCAGCTGGAAAAGGGTCCCCCTCCCCGTCCCCCTCCCTCCCACCGCCCAGGCCAGAAACACCAGGGGCCTGCGCGAGCAGCAGCGGAGGAAGCGCAGAGGATGTCAAATATTTCTGACGTTATTAATTAGGTTATTCCAAGTTAACCTGAGGCAGGTGAGGTGTCAGTTTAACTTCATCATCCCCTCCCCTGCCAGGCCTGCAGTGAAAACCGCTCAGGGCCAGTCTTGAGTCACATCCCGGCGCGGGGAAGAGCCGTCGCTCACCGGATTGCGAAACCGGAATGATTTCACAGCGCCGGCTCCCGAGATAAGGCAAAAGGCTGCTCCTCTGGGCCGGGTTTGGGACATTCCCACTCCCTCCCAGTGTCCCCACCTCCCCATAGGACCCCCTGCGCTGCCCCACGGCATGTTCCCAGCACATCAAGCCTTTCTGCTCCGTAGGCATCCGACGACTCCTTCCATCCGCTCAACAAGTGCACTGGTTTTGGCCACCATAATCATCGCAATTCCACGACAAATCCATATTTATCCCTCAAGTTTGTAACAAAGCATTTATCCGCGACGCCAAATCCCCTTCTCTGCAGAAGAAACAGCAGCACCTCGGGCCGGAGGGCTCTGCAGCGAAGCTTCGCTTCCCTCTGCGGCATCAGGCCCCCGGCTGCCCTCGTCGTCTCTTTTTAATTACATGGCTTAGACCCTTTTGTACGATATCGTCCATTACGACCCACCGCGGCCCGAGCATCACGCTGAAAGACAACCCGGATTAACTAAAAAGGTTTATAATAATTCAAGTATTCATAGGGTGCAGAACAATAAGTAGTAGGAAATACAATTTGCATAATAAATATCAATATCACAACAGCTAAAACAAACCATGACAAATTATCTGCTGCTAAATGACCGGGGGATTATAGAATGCAAATTGCAAATCCTGAACTCTAGGAAATGACTTCCCTAACCTCCTACGTCTCCTTCGGCAGACAAAGAGGGACTCGAGATGCACTCGAACTGGCTTCGTTCCTGCTGGAAACATCTTACTGCCTTCCATTATGCATCAACTTTAATTTCGAGGGGGAAACGATTTCCTCTGTCCTGGAAGCTCAGCCTCAGATTATTTGTCACCGCCTGTTTAGCGGTTACGATATGGAAGCGCGAGCCCCTTTGGCGGTGATTGAAAGCTGCGTTAAAGCAGGTCGCAGGCAGCCGGGGGCAGCGGCGGGACCGACCCGGGGGGGGGGAGAGAGGGCTGGTGGGGGCTGACCCGACCCACCAATACCGCTGGCGGGATGGTGGGCGCTACGTGACAAGGTTGGTCCCCGGGCGACCCGTCCCGCTGACGGGCAGCCGTGACCCGGCTCTCTCCGGGGATGCTCCGGGAGATGCAGGATGCAGAGAAGCCGCTCCGCGCCCGCTCCGGGCGCAGCCAACGGCATGTTATGGCCCTCGAGAAGCCCCAGGGCCACCAGCACCTACAGCCACCTCTCCAGCTCCTGGCATCAGGGACGGAGGAGCACCGGTGGGACCGGGCTCTGGTCTGTGCCGCTGTGGTGGGCTGGGATGCCGCAGCAGCCTCCAAGCCAGCCCCTCCGGGCCCGGGTGACAGGTCAGCGGCCACACAGGCACTTCCCCTGGTCCCCACGTGAAAGATCAAGTTTCCCCCTCGGCTTTGACCCCGGTTACGAGCGGCAGGAATGTCCCCCAGGAGCCATCGCCCTGCGCCACTTGCCGAGATCCTTCGGATGTGTCATTCCTGCTCCCCCCCAGCCCCCCTCCCAAAGCCGCAGTTTAGCACAACTCAAAGACCAGATGGTGTTTTTGCATTTTAGAACCGATAATCAATTGTTTGGTGACGCAGCTTTTCCATCGGGCGCAGCAACCAACTCCAAATGGAGAACTCCAGTCTGGGGTGTCTTCCCGGAGCCAGAGCCGAGCCCTCGGTTCCAGGGACACGCAGAGGGAGGCGTGAGGAGCTCCCTAAATTCCATTTGTGCTCTGCCTCCCCCCCAGCCAGCCCTGGGACGGTGCTTTCGGCGTGTCCCTGGGGCAGAAGCCATGAATGGCCTCAGAGGGCACAAGTCTCCTGATGTTGGGGTAATTGTAGGAAGCGGAGGGTAATTACAGCCCTCGCAGCAGCAGCTCCAGGGGCAGCTGGTTCCAACGGGTTTACACGACCAGCCGTCGGTGACCTCTCCTCAGTGTCACAAACCCCGGCAAAGGGAACCCAGATTACCCGCTAGCCACACTGCCTTTCCACCCAGTCCCCTGGCTTTGCCATTTGCCCCCTACACGAGCCCAGGGAGGCAAAAAGAACCCAAAGAAGAGCCCTAGAAAAGGAGGGGAGCGCGGGACGCATCTCACTTTCGCAGGTAGAGTGGGACTTTCCATTCTTATGCAGCTCTTTCAGCCTCAGATTAAAGGTGCTACGGAGCCGGGGACCAAAAAGGCTCCCGAGCGAACGGCGGTGTTTGTTCGCGCTCCAAATTCTGTCAAGAGAAATAAAACAGTTGTCGATCTCGGGGAAAAGCGCCGGCTCTGAGATTTTCAAAGAGCCGCACGCAATTTTAGCCACACAATTCCCGCTAAAGCCAGCGCGGGGCTAAATCCTGTGTAAACTCTTTGAAAACGGAGGAGCTCGTCAAAGGGAATCCGGAGGAGGAATAATCAAGTTATAGCACTGGGGATTTAACGCCTCGCCTGAGAGCCACCTCGGCGCTTCCTGGGTGGGCTCCCCGGCGCAGCCCCCCCTTACCTGTCCCCGGCCCCGGGACCCGCCGCCGGCTCTTTAAAGACGAGGTAAAAAGGCAAAGCCCAATTTCCCAGCCTTTCATGTGCTGTGACAAAGTCCTCATTTGCTACGCTCTCCCGCTAGAAATTTAGGGCTTTAGTTACAGCACAAATAGCTCCCGATATATTGTATTTATCTGCCTTCCCCTGCCAGGAAGAGGAGCTTTGTCCCCGGTTTGGAAAGGTGCGGAGCCACCGCCGAGGAGGGAGGGCAGGTCGTGTCGCCCGGCTCTCACCACCCGGGGGGGCACGCCGGGCTTTGGGGTGAAAAGACGGTACCTTGCACAGTGATTCCAAAAAATGCCGGTGCCAAGGAAAGAAAGGAAAGCAAGGTTTGTAGGAGTGGATAATATGCTGACTTTAATTCCCCGGGGACAAACCCTGCAGCTCCCACAGACCGGTCGCACCTGCCGAGAGCAGTAACGGAGGGTCTGTGGGGCGCGTGTGCCGGGCCCCCACCCCAAATACCATATTCTCATGTATAATTTACAAAATCTTCTCCAGCACCCACCAGATATTTGCATTTGCTTTGTCTTTTTCCCACATGGTGGGGGGGGGGGGGCCTGTTTTTAAAATTTCATTTTTACTTCTAGAGCACAAAGATTAAATTTAATTATTTTTAAGCCACAAGTGTGACAATAAAACAAAAAAAAAGTCTTTTGATTTTGGAGAAATCCTATTGAGGATCTGAAGGGCTGTCATCAGTGCGGCATCAGTCTTCATTATCTGATTCTTTTTTCAATTGGCAGAGCTTTACAGAGAACACCGCTCTTTCAACAAAATGATAAAGGGGTATTTGAAATAAACAGAGAGAGTCCCCAGCCAGCGAATACCTTGGATTGCTGCGGACTGTGACTTAATGCTAACTCCTGTGAACTCCGGGCTTTTTATCTTTTAATAAAAAAGCCATACAGATGGGATTTTTTTGCTCGGCTAAAACCTTTGTTAAAAAAAAGTAAAAATAAAAAAATAAAAAAAAATCCCAAGCCCCAAGGAACAACAGACACTAAAAGTATAAAAGTTCTCTCTGAGCAAAGTCTCTCGCGTGTATTTATTCCAGACTGTCCAAAAAACAGGGAAAAAAAAAAAAAAAGGCATTTCCACGGCACCGATGGACGGTGGCCACCTCCCTGTCACCACCCCATCCACAGACCAAAAGTCACCCCCTGCTCACCCCAGCACCCCACGGAGCCGCCGGCCCCCGCAGCACCTCCCTGCGACTGAAATGCACATATAAACCCGATTTTAACCAAACTGCTGGTTTCTGACATCCCTTTGGACGCCCGGCTCCCTGTCGGGAAGCCGCTGTGCCCATCAGCTGCCGGCTCTGTGTCATTTAGGGCCCGAGAAGGTGTACACATCAAACACCCATCGCTTTTCCATCGCCCCCGCTGAGCCCCACCAGAAAAGGTTCAGCTCCCGAGTCTGCTGAAACAAGAGGAAACTTCATTTTCAGACGGCTTTGAGGAAACTGGCTGATTCCCCAGCGTAAGGACAGAGCACGAAGGATCTAGCCAGTCTGGCTCCCCTGCCGCTCTAACCTTTTTACTACTGGGTAATGAGGAATAAGCTATAATTTAGACATTTTTTATTTAATTTTTTTTTTTTTTTAAAACACAGATCCAATTGAGAAAGGAGGGGGACAAATCATTTTATAGTCTTGCATCATCTTTCCCTGCAGATGAGTCTCTAATGCACCCGCGCCATAAAACTCAGGAACTGTGCCCTCTGCGTGTTGTTGTGACAAATTTCAAATCAAGAGGGTGCTTGAATGGGATTTATTACAATTGGAAGACAAGAAATTGTAATCTTTACGAGCCAATGACACAGAGCCTTATAATAAGAGAATGAAGTATCATTTTAAATGTAAAGCAAATTAGATTACCGGGGTCAAACCCTTCTGCAGAGACATCGTGTCTTCAGAGCGCCGCTTGCGTTTGACATCCTCTTTTCAGGTTCCGCATTAGCATTTAAGTGTTTTTTAAATATGTTTAATATTCTTATAGGAGAAAAGTGCCTGCAAAAGTCAAGACACGGGGATCACGGGGAGGCGGGGGTGGAAAGGAGCCAGCACCATAAGTGCCGGGGGAAGCGCAGCTCTGCCACGGGAGACGGCTCCGGCGCTGCCGCCGGGACTCGGCTGCTCCGGTCCAGCGCCCTCCAGACGGGCACCACGGGCAAGGATTTGGGGTTTTCTGCTTGTTTGTTTGTTTACACACAAGCTGCCGGGGAAAAAAAGCCCTTTTGATCCCATCAAAAGGTGTTTCTTCCCCACGAGATGCCTCGTGGGTGTTGCCAGCCCCACCTGAACAGCCAAAAACCCAGCGTGGACCCCAGTGACAGGGCTCCAGAGCAGCAGCAGACAACGATGATGATGCAAACGACAGCAACGCTCTTTAACCTTGGGTTTTGGAAACATCCAGAAGATGCAAAGGCACTATTTCTCAGAGCCGGAACCACGGTTTCCCTAAGTCACCTCACGAGCTTCTCTTGGTGGGAACAGGGACCAGAGCCTTGTAGAGGCTTCTGCTCCTCGTCTCCACAAAGCAAAGCCTGTAAGGTAACTTCTGAGGAGACCAGCAAAGCCAGTAAGATCATCTGCTACCAGTAAAGGACCTTTTCCCCCCTCTGGTCCCTTGCTTGTACGACCCCGGTTGGTTGCTCCCTGCACCTCCTCCTCCGCTGGGGACGCCTCAGCTGCAAGAGCCAGCACGTCCCCAACCTCAAAGTCGGGCCGAGACGCTGCAAACGCTGTGGGTAAACACCTGAGCACACAACGCCAAACTCTGGCTGCTCCTCTGATTTAAGAGACTTTGCGTCTTAATCATCTGTCAACACGGCATGTAACCGAGCTGGGTACAGAGGAAAGGGCTCCCAGAAGGGATACAGACACCGCACATGAAAGGAAGAGTCTCACTTAGCCTAGAGGGAATTTCAAATTAGGTACAACATTACTTCAGCTTTCACTGTCAGCAGTGGTTAGATTTCCATTGACTTCTTTTGTGAGAGCAGGGCTCGCCTTTGAAGGCTCCACAAACATCACCTTCAGCTCGCATCTCCCGGCCCCCGCTCCTTTGCCCCACTCATTTTTAGCACTTGAAAGCCACCACCGGGGACCAGGACCCCAGCAGCAGCCCTCGCTGTGGAACAAGGCGTTTGCCACTCGCTCGCCCCCAGAGAGCTTCCCAGAACCAAGGGGTGACGGGGACTCGGGTACGTGCCCAGGGAGACCCCGCTTCCCAGGCCGGCTGGGAGCGGAGGCAGCGTTTGCTCAGGGACAAAGAATAAGCAGGAAAAACGTGCGCCTTCAGCGGAGTGAAGTACAAAGAACTCAGGAGAGCTCTATCAAAAGGACCCCAAATTTACTTTCTTAAGCAGAATGCTTTGCCTGGCCCTGGCCGGGGGAGAAACACCGCCCGGCTGGGGCTTTGGGAGGGCACACCGGGGGGGGCTGATCTTCAAAAGGCGGGTGGACTTTGGAAAAGGCGAGAGGATTCTGTGCTCTCCGGTCTCCTGCTGGCATGCCACAGGCAGCAGCTTTTACAGGCAGTTTCCATCCCGAAGCTGTCGCCGTCCCCGAGCACCGGCTGGAAGGATGAGACCCAGAAACGCCCAGGGACGGGCGCCGCTCCTCAGCATCCCCAGAGCATCCTTCCTCGCCAGCTCCCGGCACACGCTCTGTGCATTCACTGCATCCCCAGCAGATACACACACACACACACACATCTACACACACCCCCCCGTGTTTTAAACCCGCATCTTCACCCCATAATTGCGGGGCTTTTGTACGCTTGTCTCAACTTGCCGACAGCTACCGAGCAAAACATAATTCGTTAACTCTACTCGCGTATTAAAGAACAAAGCTGGAACTCCCATACAATTATATTTTATCTGAGAGCAAGGTGAAATCATTAGATATTAGTGAGGTGCGGTGGCATAAAAATGATGTGTTAGCGGGGGTTCATTACATTGTATTTTCAGAGCCAGGAAGATCAATGCGTTCATGCATCATGAATTAGTCTCATGCCTTCGTCTTCCCTGCTCTCCGGAAACCCAACATGATCTATCGCCAGCCATACATCATTGTTTCAGCATCGCACAGTAATGACAAAGCTACAGTTTCCACTCGTCGAGCTGACCAGCTGCATTTTTCTGCACAAGACAGAAAAATCCAGAGGAGGAGGAGGGTCATCCCTGGGCCAGGCTTTGCAGTAAATTTCAGCCCTTCCCACCTCTCCCTTTTCTGGAGATCCATCACTTTTATAATCGGTGCCTTAACTTGCTCTCCTTGCTTATAGCCAAAGCTCGGAAGAGCCGAGGGAAATGGGAAGAACAAATCCATTAAGGGATTTTGCCGAGTCCCCTCCTGCCAGCCCGGAGCTTTGCCTCCTTGGCACGTCCCACCGACCGGGACCCGCTCGTGCCCAGAGGAAAGGGGTTCCCATCACTCGCCTTAACAGCAGGGATCCTTTTGTCCTCTGCCCCACCGAGGCAACAGGGAAATACCATTTTCCTGGACACCTGTGAGCATGAGCCTGCTAGAAAAGCCACCTCTGCTCTCGGATTATCGTCCCTCCTGGTACCCAGGGCAGGAGATGCTGCCTCCACCATCCCCCTGCAGCATTCTCTCACCACCGGGCAGGGAAAAACTCAGTTCTTCTCTCCTGACTCACGTAGTTACGAGTCTCAGTCTTCCCTTTCCCCTCTCAACCACCAGAGCATCTACCGCTGCGCACTGCAATTAATTATGGGAGACAGCAATCAAGGAGGTGGCAGTTGCCAGGCTTCTCCCACCCACCGCGTTCCTGGTATTCCCACCACGGCAGCGGCAGAGCGACCTGCGACTGTCACAGGCTCTTCCCACCCCCGGAGCACCTCTGAGATGCCACCGTCCCCCATTTCACAGGCAGGGCAGGAGCTGGGGGTCAGTTTGTCCAGCCCCCGCGGACACCAAGGCAATACAGCTCCCTGCAGCTGGGTCTCTGTCACTCAAACTCCCCCTTCTCCTGAGCATCCCACCCCTTTTCCCCTCAACTCGCCCCATTTTTTCCAGCGCGGAGTGTAACCTCCGATGAGGAGCAAGGGTTAGAGCCGCGGGGCCTCCGGGCACACCCAGGGCAGGGTTTTTTTTGTTTTTGTTTTTGTTTTTTTTGAAAAAACATTGATCAGCAGCGTCGGAAACATGACAACGTGCCAATACTTCCCTCGTTAGGTGACAGCCGCCTGCACAGAGGCAGGGCTCACGCCGCCCTCGCTCCTCATTACTCACTGATGCTCACAAACCGGCTGACAGCTGCCCGAGCTCTTTAGGGCGAATCCTTTCTCTCTCGGATGCGTGCGAGGCCACGATCCAGCCGTGCCTGGGGGGCGAGGCCCCCACAGACTACATTTGGGTTTGTGGGAGCCCAGATTAGATCCCCTGGGCTCTCGCACCCCTGTGCCAAGTGCTGCCCATCCATGACATGCCCGTTTTTATTTAAAAAGTGTCACCCTGGCCCACGGGACGGCCCCGTGTCCCCGGAGGGGGGTCGGTACCCGCCCCTCGCCATCGGGAGGGAGCTTTGGTTCTCCCGTGCCCTCTGAGTCCTCCCCACGAGCCCAGCTCCGCCGCCAGCTTGCCCGAGCCGTGCCGGGCAGCGCCCTTGCCGTGGCTATTGACAGCGGCGAGCGGGGAGCCTTTCAGCGCCTCTTTGTTGGTTTTAGACAATGAGTGTTGCCAGAGCTATTTTCGCTTCCTCTCCCCCGCGTTCCCCCTCTCTCCAGCGCTGGAGCCTTTTTTTTTTTTTTTTTTTTTTTTTAAAAATCAATGGGCTCAGAGAGCGTCGTACTCAAAGTGACCTTTCGAATACCAGCCAGAGCCGGGTCATCACAAATTGTGCTCTCCGCCCCCGCAGAACATGAAAGGCTTTTCATTTCTGTCTGCGGGGCCGGGGGAGAGCGCGGCTGTGTTTCGAGGACATCCACTTTGAGCCCGGGCCTGGCATTAACAATAACCGGTGGCTTCCTGCCCCGCCGCCGCTGCCAGCATTATCTGCCGCATCCTGCGTTTTTTGGCCACCCTATTTTTCCCGCTTGGAGCAGCGGCCACGAGGCCCCGGGAGAAATCTCGACATCTGAAAGCCAGGCTGCAGGTGGAAACGCAGAGAAACCTGAACGCTGAGCGCAGGCGTCTCTGCCGGGGGCAGGGGGGGTAAAGCTGCCCACGGAACCGGCCCGGCGGGAGAGACATGGCTTGGAAAGTCTGGAAGCCTTTGCAGGGCCATAATCAGGCAGGTATTTTGTACTGGGGAAACTAGAAACCTCACTTTCTTGCCCTCCAGTGCATAACTCTCACAATCACCACCAAATTCCCGCGACGGGAACATCGCAGAGCATCCTCCCATGAGTTACACAAACCCAATGGCATCCCATACCCCGCGCCCCCACTTCCCGGGTTGGAAGCCAAAGCTACTCTCCCAGACCAAACAAATTAGAACAGAAACCATTTTCTTCCAGTGAAACCCAAGGGGTAGGATGAGTGCTCCGGAGCGGGAGCTGCTGGGCTGGAAGAGCCGGGAACACGGGGCAGCACGGGATCGTGGTGGATGGAGAGCATCCAGGAGGGACGCGGGCGCAGGGCTCAGGCTCTGTGTGTCCCCCAACAGCTCAACACCCTCGGGGATGGGTTTTCCCCAAGGAAAACGAAGATTTACGCACAAAGGCAGATGAACAGAGGTTTGCTCGGCGGGGTTGGTGCAGCTGGAGTTGGTGAGCTGGAGCCACCGGCCGCTTCCAGCCCAGCAGGAAAGAGAAGGAGCGGTGCCGGGCTGGGCGCGAGTGGGAGCATCTCCTCTCCACGCGCTCGGAGGGAAGCGGCAACAAATTGCTTCTCTTCCTTTAAACCTCTTCTCTGGCGTGCTGTGCCCTTCGCAAACGTAAAGGGGGAGTCAGCCCGACACTGACAGCACTTTAAACCTGCCCTCTGTTGTGGCATCGCAGACAGCCCGTATTAAACAAACGCGACTACAAACACATTTCTTACCAGAAGGGGCCTGATACCGGCCTTCCCGGGATGCTCTCATTAGCAAGAAATATTTCAAAGCGCTGTTTCCCGCCGGCGCTGAGCTGGCTTTGGCTCCCCGAGGGGCCGGTGCCCACGGCGTGGAGCGGAGCCGCAGCAGGGGAGGCAGCGGCAGCACCGATTCACCCCTCCGTCGCCCTCCCCCTTCCCACCACCCTCATCCCGACCCCGGCACGGCGGGATGCGGGGCAGGACCGAACATCTGGAGAACATCAGTGCTGCCCCGTCAGGCTCTCACCAGGCAGAAACCCTAATATTTTTATATTCTTGTTTTTCACAACTTCAAACGCAGGCCGGACGTGTAACTGCTCTCAATACCCCACTCCTCCTCCGGGCTCTAAATGCTCTGTCAGGGCAGCTCATTAGCGCTCTAAAATTAGTCCACAGACCAGAAGAAAAACGCGAGCCGCGCAATGGAAAACGTATAGTGCTCTATTGACGCAGTGTGGAAAAAGCTGTTTGTTCTCCACAATGAGCATCCTGCTCTTCCAGTGGAAGAAATCCATCGGCCCCTCTGCCCAGAGTGATTTTTTTTTTTTTTTCCATTTTACTCAAAAGAGATGCTTAGTCCAGCATTTCTACTTGAAATCAAGGATATTCTTGCTTTTCCATATGCAGAGCTTAGATGAGTAGCTTGCTAATTATTTGTTTGACCATTTAGCTTTATAATACCTGCAAACAGGTTTCAATTTTCTCAGATTTTCTCATTATTGGGAATTATTCAAAAAGACACTGTGTCGCTACAAAAAAATCAATGCCTTTGATCATATTTCCTTTGCGACTGTTCGATGTTTACAATTTAAGCTGTATTAAATTACAATTGGCTTCAAAGGTCTGGGCTTTATCTGGGCTTATTTGTTTGGAGAATTGAGGAATCAGGCAGTTAAACCCAAGGCTTGTCGGGCTTGATACCAGCTGGCTACTGATAAAGAAAGCAAACATTTTAAAGATAGAGGAGACGGGGGGGGGGAAGCTTTTTCTTGGCAGGATGGGCAAGTTGGGAGAAGGTGCCCAGAGTCGGGCACGGCAGCGGGGAAGAGGAGCTGGCGGGTGATGCCTCTCCCAGAGATGCTCCGGGAGCTGCTGGGGCAGGACCAGCATCCCAGGAGCTGGGTGAGCTCCATCGGGAACGTGATTCCCGGGTCAAGGTGTGCACGTCGCACACCTTGCAAGCCCTGCTCCTCGCCTGCAACCTCCGGGCGGAGCCGAGGCCACCGTTAGCCATCACCTCCCCGCCTGCCCGGTAGCCCAGGGCATCCGAGGGGGACAGGCACAGAGGCCAGAACGTGAGTCAAAAGGAGGGAGGTGAGAAATCCTCAAGGTCAGGCTCTGAAGTAGCATCTCGCAGAAGATGCAAAGCCTGCTCTGGGCATGTTTTCCTCCTCCAAAGCCTCTGGGAACACAGGCTGCAGCACAAGGCACTCCAGCGCTCTATAAATATTTAGGAGAACAAAAAACCGGTCTCGGTTTTGGCAGGGACCTGGCTCTCGCTGCAGCTCAGCCATCATCCTCTCCTGCTGCCGGGCTGGCATCCCGGCCACCCCGCAGATTTTAAATGAATGCCCGTGGCTTGCCTGCCTCCCTCGCAGCACCTCGCCTTCCAGCGTGAGTCACGGCAGGCCACGAAGCGAGGATGAACTTCTACCTTCGTTTCTCAACGCACCTCTTCAGCTTTTCTACGGGGTTTTGCTTCCTTTGCTGCACCCGATGGAAGCGCCTGGGCTTTGCTCTCCCTTCAGAGACCCTTCACCGCACCGATTTTGACTGAAGGTTGGAGGAAACAAATCCCTTTTTCTCGGGCATTGTGTTAAAAATACCTTCAGCTCGGCGAGGAGAAGCTGCCTGTTCCTCGCTGGCATCCTTCTCTTTCAGACCCTCGGCTGGTAGTTAAAAGGAACAAAAGGGTGAGTGTAAATTGAAGGGCCAGTGCTGCGAGTGCTGCTAAATATAAGTGCCCCGAGAGCCGCGTTTCCCCAGTTCAGGGGTTGTTTGCTGCTGGTTTCCTCCTCCCCCTGACAAAGGGTCCCTTTCACAAAACCTCCTAAAAAGTGCCGCTGAGCGCTCGGAGCCCGTGGTCGGAGGGGACGGGACCAGGAGCGTGATGCTCTTTTCTCCGAGCGCCTAAAGAAAGAGGCATTTTCCTGCCCGCGCCCGGGAACGCTGCTGCTGCTGCTGGGGCGTAATGAGGCTCAATGCGGCCGGCCCCGCAGCCAGCGGACGAGAGCCATGATTAGCAAACTCAAAACTTGAGGGATTTTAACTGCTTTTGACGAGGCATTTTATTTCAGCGCAGGATGTATCCAGGAGATCTATTATGCCTGTCAGGCGAGGCCAGGGCTGCGCAGGGAGAGTTCGGTGATGCCCAGTGACACTCGCTGTAATCAGATTTCCACATTGTTTGAGCAGATACAGTTCCCGGGCTCCCCAGCTGTCCTGCCTCATAAGCAAACACATCTCCCAACGCCGCGGCTTTAACTTCATTCCCCGGGAGGGTACGGAGCCCGGCATTAGCCCCGGTGGACCCAGGAGCACCCCGGGGCCAAGCCTAACTTTCTAATGGAAAACGGGGTCATCGGAGCGGCTCCCCTTCCCCAGCACATCATCCATCATCGATTCCAGCGGGGACGGCGCAAGCCCTGGGTCGCAGCCTGGAGATGCTCTTCCCAGCGTGGCCAGGCAGAAGGCGGGGGCTGAGCCCCTTCAGACAACACACCCCGGGGGGGGATCCACTTCCCAGCCACTTTCCTCAAGTCAGCAATTTATAACCAGGCTAAAATCCCCAAGTCGTACACAGCTAACCGAGGTTTTTTTCCTTCCTCTCTCCCGGACAAAGAGCTCACTGGAAAATGGCATTTCCTAAAGAGACGTTTATAGCTGACGTGTTCCTGCCTCAGAGGCAGGACCAGTTGCAGGTGGGACCCGGCCACCGAAGCACCAAGTGGGTGCCCGTGGCTCATTCCAGCCACTAAATCCGGGACCCACGAGCAGCACCGGCTCCTGGGCGAGAGGCACCGCGCAAGTACGGGAGCACGGCCCAGAACACACAGTATTTACAGCCGGTGTCAGGATGGGGGCATCCATGAGGATGTACGAGTCACTGGCAATACATCCCTGCTGCTGGTGCAATAAAGTACATAAGCCCTTATTTTTCTTAATTATTCCTGATATTTCACCTGTCATGTTGTCAGCTTCCTCTGAGAGCTACAATAAATAGTGCTCCTCGTCTCACATCCTTAGGGAAAGCTTGCTATTTATTCCTGTGATGGGCAAGACATCATGACTAATTAGGAAAAATGGTGGCCCACTGGCACCCCACGGCAGGAGAAGTCTCTCATCACTTTCTGCTCTCGGGGAGACTGGCAGTTTCTCTCCCTGGGTGCTCAGCAGCTGCCCCTGAGGCATTTGCATGCCTGGGATCGGGAGGGGATGGAGAAGCGCTTCCTCCGTCCCCCGAGAGCTCCGTGTCCCAAGGCTTAAATAAAGGAGACTGAAATGGACTGAAATAAGTCCATTTTCTATCAGGTGAGTGGTCATAAGGGGGCAGACGTATTGGCGGACACACTGCCCAAGAAATAAGTTGTATTAAACAGCGGTGTCCCCCTTCTCCCCGTTCAGCCCCGCCCCGCAGAGCCCAGGAAGATCAGCCTCGTAAATCCCAGCCCCCAGCCCCTTCTCGGCCGGGGGGGGGGGGGGGGGGGGGGGGATTCACTCCTCTTCCCCCCCCCTCCCCGCTCTCCCATTTACACGGTAACTGAGATTGGCGCTGGAGAGGACAACTCATGTGGGAACCGCAAATACTCCAGATTAAAAGTAAGCAAAATTAATTTAGAAGTTGCTATGACCACAGAAGGGAGCGACGCTCGCTGCAGCTCTTAGATCTGTGCTAAGCAGCCAAAGGCACCGCAGCCGCCTTCCCTTCTCCCTCCCTCCCACCCCAAACCAGGCGTGGATTCACCCTCACGCTAATTGCTGTCGCACACCGGGGTGAACCCTCTCCGTAGGTGGAGGAACAAGGCTCGGGGGGACCAGCAGGGCGAGGGGGCCGGGGATCCGCACCCCTCCAGCCCCCCAAGCACAGGGGCCGGCTGGGAAGCAGGGAGCTGGTGGGAAAGCCTGTTCCCACCGAGGCGCAGCGAGGACCAGGCGGAGCTGGAAGCCTTTGTGTGGGGAAAACTAATGAGGACAAAACTCCTGTTGTCACTGTCACCTCAGCCAGCGCCGCCCGGGATTCTCGCAGTCTCCTGCGCGCTGTCGCGTCGGGTGAGAGTTATTTGTTTGCAAAATCTGCCTCTGGGCGCCAGCCCCTTCTAAAGAAGCTGTCGGGCTGAACCCAGGCAGGTAACGAAACCGGAGAGGTGGGGAAGGGGGAAGCTCCTCACAGACTGATGCAAAATGAGAAATCTCAGCATCTCAGCCAGCAAATCTCATAACTGGAAGCGTGAAACCACACGTAGGCACAGAGGCAGCTCAGCCACCCCCTCAGCTCGGGGCTCCTTGCCAGCAGAGGAGCCAGCCTGGAGCAGCATCCCAGTCCTGCACATCAGCCGGGCAAGCACCAGCCGCGCTGGATTAACTGGGAGAGCGCCAGCCCCCGTTACGGGGGCGAACCAGGGCAGAGCAAGCCTCCTGTGTCAGTGACTCATTTCTCCAGGATTTATCTCTGCTAACATGCCGGGGCTGTCACAGCTTCGCCCGCCTTCCCACCCAGTCTGCTCCGGGTTCTTGCCGCAGAGCGCTCTGACCTCACAGAGCTCCACCAGCAGCTTCTCCCCGCGGCCCCAGAGCTGGGAGGGAGCGGAGATGGACAGGACAACGCTGGAAATCAGGAGAGAAAGCGGTGTAGCCACCTCATTTCATCACTGGCCCTGCCTTTCCGAAAGCAGTGGGATTGTGCTACTGCTGCTCCTGCGTACGGGACAGTTCAAGTCACGCAGGAGCCCCCGTGACCAGCTATTGCACACGCTGTTCCTGGGAAAATGGGTTAAAAAGTGATATAACTTGGCTGCAGTTCCCCGTTATGTTCCTGGAGATGAGCAGAGGAGGATGGATGGGGCTGCCAGCCCAGCTTTATCTGCTGGGACCCGGGGTGAAGGGCTAAGGAGGCCAGCAAAGCACTCACCCCAGGCTGGGAAGGGATGTTGTGAACCTGTCATTGGGTACTGTCCTTGTCCCTTTAGAGCCCACAAGCTTTAGAGAGCAGCTCTGTTAGGTGGCAGCCACGGCAAGCTCTGGTCCATCCCTTACAGCCAGGCTCCGCGAGTGCCCAGACCCGGAGCGACGCAGGAACCGCCTTCATCCCGGCCGTTAGCGAGCATCCTCTCCCGTCTTTCTCACAGGGATTTTAGGCTCAGCACAGCTTCCCATATGCCGCCCATATTCCCCATTCATAAAACCCTGCACCTCAGCCACATCTCCCTAGAGACGCTGTTATAGCAATAGTCGGGCATCAAACCCCGTCTGCCAAGGATTTTTCAGAAACCGGGAAGCCTCCAAGAGCCATGAGAAAATATGGAAATGATGTCTCTGGGAGCGCAGGCTGCAAGAGGAGCAAGGCGTCCTCTCTGGCTCTGCCATGTCAAAGCGAGCCAGGCCAGTGGCCACACGGGCCTCCTTGAGGACCAGCTCGCTATTGTCCATTCCCCAGGGCCAAAGTGGCCGTTTGCCATGGCCACACCAAGCATCCCACCCACACCCAGAGCATGCCGCACGCAAAGCTCCTGGAACCCTGGGATGAAGGCAGCGGAAGGCAAGGAAACAGCTTCTTCCTTAGGAAGGGGAGGAAAAAAGGGGGGAAAAGTGGGAAGGATCTGCCTGTCCGGCAGCCACAGACACTTCCCCGCTCAGCAGAGGCTGATGGAATCCCTGCTTGCAGATACTGTTTCTTACAGTAGCCCAGTAAATTAAATTAAAGCTATTTACTCTGTATTTACAGGCTTACAAATAAATCTCAAAGCATTTTACTGAAAGAGGCAGGGGGAGGGGGAGATTAAAAAAAAAAAAAAAAAGGGCATTTTCTGGGCCAAATATAATAAACGAGGCCACAAACCTCCTCATGATTACTTATTAGCTAAGGGAAAAGGGAGCCGAGAGCCGGTACGCTTGGAATAACGCTACACAGAGCGGGGGAGAGCAGCGTTTCGTTCTCATTTGCAGGTAACAAGAAAGAAAAAAGCAGAATCTTCTTTTTTTATGTAAGGAAAGAGCTCTCCTGAGCCTGCATCTCCAGCCTGTATTTGCATTGCTCCCTTCATTTTAACTGAGTGCTATGGGTCAATGGGAACCCTTTCAAGTCCTAACTGCACGATCTGCCCAGCCTATAATGGGAAGCCGGTGGGGTTTTTTGATTTTTTTTTTGTTTAAGTGGCTGATTGAGTTCTCTTTGTTTTGTTTGGTGCGTGGTGCACAACGTAGCCCGGTGCATTAGTCAGGAAAATCAATAGCTGCTTCGAAGGGGAAATTCAGAGGCGAAGGCAGGGACTGAGCCGAGAGGAGTGGGAATGGAGGAGGAGGGTGGTGCGAGGTGGGGGGTCTGGGGGGCAGAGACCCTCCGGCCGGGCACCGGCTGCCCTCGGTACAGCACAGCAGCGACAGAGCAATGCCCTGGCACGACGGTGATAGCATCTAGTGACACCGAAACTCAGGTGGCACCACCAAGGCAAACAGACTCCGTCCCCTACACCAAAACCCAGAGCTTTCGGAGTCACGAGCAAACTTTGCCTCTTCCAGGCACGAGTTTGGCACACGAGCACACGTTTTGCGTTATTTTGAGTCGGAGCTTTAGGCTTTCTCCTGGGTCAGACCTGGAAGCCCCGCTCCAAGTCAACAGCTGAGGTTTCTCCTCATTTAGGCTCTTTCCATACGTACAGAAGCCAAAGGACAGAAGGTTTTAAGAGCTCGAGCGTCTCGGGACTGGCCACGCTGGCAGTGGGTGGTTCTTCCCAGACAGACATCGGCACCGATGGTTGCCAGACGAGAGGCAGGAGCCTCTGCATCCCTTGGCTTCCATACGCGCTGCATCGCCAGCCTCTGCTGCACAGGGGGACAAGGACGGACCCACAGACACCCCCCTAGAGCCAGGAAACCGGCGCACATACTCGGGGCATGAAGTAATGAACTTAAAGCCAGACATCTCAACGTATAGCCTGTAAATGATTAGCCCTCGCCTAATGAAGCTGGGGTTTGCTGGTGATGCATTAACCAACGAACCTCTGGGCCTTCCTGACCCCAAAGAGCCCCTTAGCCCTGCTTTGCCAGGTTTCCCAGGAAATCCGAGATGAAAAGCCCGTCTTTTAAAGCCACCCCTCAGAGACGTCTCCTGCAGTGCAGGGAGGCAGGTGACCCCGCGGTCACAGCGCAGGCTGTAAGCATGCCTCAGGTGACAATACAGCATTGTCCTCTCTTCCAGAGGTTCACTGCAGCATCAGGACAGGGCCATATCAGCGCCGGTCCCACCTGAAAGTCCTCCACCAAGCTCATCAGTGATGGGTGCAGCAGAACTAACCCTGGCCCCCACCTCTAAACGCTCCTCTCCGGTTTGGTTGAAGCCAGAGGAGCCCGTTCTTCCTCTTTACATACGTGGATGTACCGAACACCACATTCGACACCCGCCCGGGTGTCCCACACAGGGCATGGGAGCAACATCCATCCCATCTCCAGCAGCTTCCTCGCCAGCAAGAACCCCCCAGACCTCTGCTGCGTCCCCAAAACCATAGCCCCAGCTCCTCCCTGGATTTTTGTTGTACGAGTACGAGCCCAGAGCTAAATCAATGGATTCCCAGGTTTCTGTACCAGGCTGCTTACCCTGCCCTGCTTTCCTTTGAACTTCCCCTGCTCTGGAAAAAGAGCCCAGACTAATCTATAAAAATATTTTGGATGTTGTGTTTGGCAGCCCTGCACTTCTGCTTTTTTTCTTGTCCTCCCCCACTGACACAGGTGCCTAAGAACAGTTTACATTTGATACTGGGATCGTTAATAATGATGTAGCAGGCGCCGTGCGGTGCCTCGCTGCATGCCCAGGGAGACGTCGCCTCTTTAAACCTCCACCTCCTTTGTTGCGGAGCAGGGAGGCTTCTCCCACGGGTTACAGGGGGCTCTCGTCTGCCGGGGGCTGTTTGTTCATCAGGCTGGTGGCTGCAGCGAGGTAGTGATCCAGTTTGGTGATAATTAGGCTCCGGTAGCTATGTTTTCAGGCAACCGTGGAGCCTCCCGGATCCTCCAGACCCGCTGGGCAGGGGTCTGGACCACGGAGCCAGCAAAGAGGGGCAGGTGAAGGCGATGCCAGGGATGCAGCCGTCGCACCCCTGTGCACTGGAAGCACCACATCCAGCACCTCCGGGAGAGGGAGATGGGGCAAAGCGGTGCCTCGTCCCCTCTCCGAGGCTGTCCACGGGGCTGGGAGAAGCTGGGAAGCAGAGGGAGCGACCGATGGCTCCCTGTCCTACGGCATTAAGTCCGTCAGTGAGAAAGACTTGGCACCCCCGGCTTCCCTGGATGAGCTCAGCACATTCAGTAGCACTAAAGAGCTTGTTAAGCAATCCCTGGGTTTTATGCTGACTTCTCCTGCAGCTCTTCTAGATGGAGGCAGAGCTGGCTCCCGTCCTAAAAACCCGGCGTCACTCTTGGCTTCGTACTCCATCAAGCACCATCAGCTCCTCCGCCTGTCGCAGCTCCCGTCCGTGAGGCAGACGCCGGGGAACAGAGCGTGGCACAAACCCTCGCAGCTCCCACAGCCCGGCCCCAGCAAGGGCACGCTGCTCCGGCGCCTGCTAGCCACGCTGGCTACCGGCCGGGCATCGCCTCCCAGCCACGGGGGTGAAACTCAGCCTTGTTTATCCACTCCCTCAATGTGTAGTAAACAACGTGCTGCCAAAACAGCCAGTATTTACTACACCCTACATGTATTTACTACCCCCTACATGTATTTACTACCCCAATGCAGGCTGGTGGCTTATCCCTCTCACTGCACGGACAGCCAGCGACCCCGAACGCCCGCATCCCCGGGCCAGAGGCAGAGACCCGTCCCCCCCACGGGCATTTCCAACACAGAGGTCTCCAGCAGGAACATAGAGGGAGAAGAAAGGAAGGTTTCTGCTGGAGAGACGGCGTGGGGCTGGAAGCCTCCCCCAGGTTTGCTCTTTCCACCGGCGGGGATGCAGAACACGGAGGCCCCGCTGCACGGGGTGGGGGAGCAAAGAGGCTGGTGGAGAGGTTGTAATCCAAGCTTAAGGACAAGCAGCTGGTGATTAAACAACAGATGGGAAGGAGGGAAAAGGGGACAGATTTCTTCCCCCTTCCCTGTTTTGTTTTGGTTTTTTATCTATTCCCCCTTCAGAGCCAGACTGCAGAAGCGAAGGGAAACCCCCCAAACGCACGCTCGGAAGCAAAGCAAGGCTTTAATTTGCACAGATGTGAGGGAACGGAGTATTTCCAGCAAAGTGTTCTAGCCTGTGGGGAAAAGGTGTACTTAAAATAACACTCTTCCTACCTCTTCCCCAAATCTCTGAGAAAGGCCAGAGATCCCCAAAAGTGTAAATTCTCCCAAGACGAGGCACAAATCCGTGCTAGCAAATAGGGTTTGCCCTACGGAGCCCGGCTATTTCAGCCCCAGCGCCCCATCCTTCAAGATATTTTTAACTTCCAAAAGAGCACAGAAACCCCTTCCTCATCTCCAGATGTGCAGCAAGTACCAGCACTTCGACAAGGAGGAAAAAAAAAAAAAGGCTGAAATTCTGGGAGCAGCAAAACGCCTTGAAAATGAAAGGCGGGAAGCGCTCCTCTCCCCCCAGCCCTGCTCCAGACATCTCCCTCCTCGGCTGCACAAGGAAGGGGGAGAATAAAGTCAGCCGTGGTTTTAGTTTGGGGGTTTTCTCCCTTTCCAGCAAAAAGAGGCCTCCTGTGCAAATGAGCACTATAATAAAGTATGCAAGACAGGCTTCCCTTTGGAAATGGGAGATTAAAGTCGAGGGATCATAGGAACACATGCAGAAAGCGAGGCGGCTGCTTCTTCCCCAATTATTGTGCACTCTCTGCTCTATTTTGTTGACCTCGCACATTTCAATCAGGCTTCGGCACATTCTGCCTTCACCTGCTACGAATCAAAACCTGGAGGGCTCAGATCTCCCTGCAAAGAAACCCTTTGATAAGCTTGTTAGGGATGCCAGGCAGCGCGGGTTTGGCGGGGAGCTGCTGTACAACGCCATTGCGAATTTATGTCGTCACCCGAGAAAGTTGCGGGATTTACAAGGGAAGGGAAAGGACGGGAAGGGAAAGGGAGCCCAGACCCTGCCTCATTTACTGCAGCAACAAAAGCCCGGGGAGGAGCGGGCTCCCCCCCCCCGGCCTTGGGGCCGACGGGAAGAGCTGCTCCAGCCTGAGCCCAAAAAAAAAACCAAAAAAAAAGACAAATATATCAAAACACGGAGAAAGCGGGGCACTCCGCGGAGGGCTAGAGCCAGAAACATATGGCATTTCGACCACATTGGGGCTGTCAGGCAGCCAAGGGTCTCTGCTGCTGCTGGCTCGTACAGGCTGCAAAGAGGCACCGGTCCCTGTGCGGGGCGAGGAGCGGGGCAGCCGGAGGGGGCTGGCACCCCCAGCCCTGCGCCAGGCAACATTCCTTCTGCCACCAGCCACCCCTCTCCCCGCTTTGCAGTAAGACACCGAATATTCCTGCGTTTTGCCAATTTGCCTCCCAGAAAACCATTATTGGAGGCAAATAAGCATCCTGCAGGTTGTGCGAGGCTTTTTATTTGGGCTCCCGAAGTTGCCAGCAAATTCTTTCTCCCATTAAGCCAGGCCTCGAGAGCTGGCTCTCTAAGGAAAGCGGAGTCTGACACCCTCCCAAAGCTCCTCCACCCCACGGAGGGTCGTTTAACCCCCTGGCTCCATCCAGCAGCACCTTTTCCTCTCTCTGACTCGAGGTGGGCTCTCCTCGAGACCCCCCTGCTTGGGAGCGCCGTGGAAAGCAAACATGAGCCCCTTCAGGAGGGAGAAAAACTGCCCTGACACCAACACCATGAGTGTTTTCCAAGCATCAGACTCTCGGAAAAGCGCACGATGAGGTTCCTGCAGCAGGGCTGGTGGGTCCTGTCCCTCTGCCCAGCTCCACAGGCAACGGCCGCTTTCTCCTGCCGCTTTCCAGCCCTGGGCAAAAGCCTTCCCGGCATGTCAAGCCGTTCCCCCACACCTTTCCCCAAGGTCTCTCTGAACACCGCCCGTGTCCAACAGCGGGGTGTTTAAACAGCGTGACGGACACTTAACACCCCCCATTTACCGCTTTATCCTCCCGAGGAAATCGCCGTGTGCGGAGCTGGCTCTGGGTAGGTTTGAGAGACCCTTAGAGCCGTTCTCTCCCGTTTTTCTCTCAAAGGCAGCGAGTCAGACAAGCTGGTTTATACACACAGAACGGCTCCCGGCACCCAGCCCTGGCTGCGTGGTGCCCGGAGCGTGTCCCCCCCCGGCTCCCCGCAGAGGGGTCGGTGTCCTGAGCATCCCCTGCCCCACGCCGCTCGCTTTCCCTCTGCTCCTCTCTTCCCTGGGATAGAGTTTATCTTTACGATGAGAGACAGAGCCGGATTTTGTGTTTTCCCAGGAGCGTGGATGCCGGCTGGCAGACTCCCTCCACAGCAGCGAGGAGACGGAGACCCGGGGGCGCTGGGTGGGATCACCCCGCGCATGCAAACTCCTGGCAGTAATTGGAAGCAGGCACTGCCGCGGCTCCGCGGAGGCACCGGGGGCACCGGGAATGTTTTCCTTCTCCCCCGGGGTCCTTTCATGGAGCTCCAGAACCAGAGGCTGGAAGAATTTAGTAGAGTTCACGACCCCCGCAGCCCAGCCAAGCCAGCAGTCCAGGCATTTTTCCGCACTGACTCACGTCTTACCTGACAGGACTCGCACCTCCCAAGCCTTTGTTCAAAGAACTGCTAAATTCTCCGTTTAGCTGAAAAGCGGGGTCCCCGCTCCGAGCGGCGAGTGATCCCTGGATTTGTTTGGAGCAGCTCACTCTGAGAATTAACCCAAGCATCGCATCCACGCCTGGATGCTCCGGATGGAGCTCACCCCCAACACCCTCAACTTAGTTTCCGTGGCCTGTCCTCCTGCCAAATCCAACCCCGATCGGGCTCGGAGACCCTCTGCAGCCATCGCCACCCTGCTCCTTTCTAAGCCCAGCGCCAACCCACATCTCCCACAGCCCTGGGTGACATCGCGGGGTAAGAGCAGCAGCAAAGGGCACGGCGGTGACGGCCGGGGGCAGCGCCAGGTTTATGTTCTGCAGCGGGAGAGGAGCAGGGGGGCGCTGGAGCCTGGCAGCGTGTCCCCCCCCCCGTGCGGGATGCTCTGACCCGCTGCGCCAGAGAGGCTGCAGTGCTCTGCAATATGGAGCCCACACACACAAACACAAATATTTAGCTACAGGGTGGCTGTTTTCCAAGCCCGGCACTTCCTCTCCAGCGGCGGAGGGGGGACGGGGAGGTGCCGGGGTGGGAGCCCAGGACCAGCCATCCCCGCAGCAGCCCCCAGCGCCGGGGAGGCAAACAAAGCCAGAGGTTGTTCTGCTTCTCAGCCTCCGAGGCCAGATGGAGCCGAGGCGTGATTGCATTATTTCTACTGTACTGCAGCAGAACTCAACAGAAAGCTGTAATAAACTACTCGCGGCGCGTCCCTCGGCACAGAGCAGGGAAAAAAGGAAAAAAAAAAAAAAAAAATCCTGGGCAGAAGTGAGCTGAAGGAAGCCGTGCTGCTGAAGGGGAGCCCCGCTCCGCAGAGCCAGGGCTCCGGATCACACCTTTCCACAAGGCTGGGTGATGAAATTTCTATCTGCTTTCTCCTCTCCGCTCCCTCCCCTTTCGGGGTAATGAGATTTGTGTCTGGCCGGTTCTAGAGTGTGATGGGGTTTAGCGTGGGCCAGCACTGGAAAGCTATAAATAGAGAAGAAAACAAAGGGAATTTGTGTGGGATTCTTGTAAACAGGGCCCACTGGCGTGCCCGGATATCGCCAACAAACAGCGTGGATGCTCTTCTCACCTCTCCCCCAGCGCCCCAGGAGGGTGTCAGTGCCGGGTGACTTTTAGTTTATGTCTTACGTAGCCTTAGGAAAAAAGCAGGAGAATCACAGACTCCCTATAATTCCCTGCTGTACACTGCTGTAACGTATAGGACCCACATAGAGATGGGTAATTCCCCTGATCTTCAGCTCTGGCCCCTGCTCAACGGGCAATATCAGACCGCAGGGGCAATGAAAATCCCAAGACGGGTACAGAGACAGAGGCAATCCTTTCTAACTTCGACGTAACTTTGCTCCAGCCACAAAGGCACGTGCCAAAGGCCAGAATAACCCTTAAACTTGCAGATGGCCCAGCATGAAATGGCTTTAAGCTCAGCTTTCCCGGTTTTCTCCACCCAAAATACCCCATTCAGATGAAGAGAAAAGGCACTGCCAAAGGCAGTCAGAGGAAGGGATGCTTCACTAAGCGGGATGCAGGAGCCAGCTGACGGTTCCAAGTCCTCCTCCGAGAAAGCAAGCTGCTTGCAAACAGATTTGCAAGTAGTGAGAGGGGGGGAAAGCAAGAAATCTGTCAAGTTACTCATTCAGGAGACATTCAAACCAGCCAAGCTACAAATCTCTCTACACTCTGCAGCAATCTCCTAGTGTTTCATCTGAGGCTGGATGCAGCAGGACCACCGGGACCCTCCCAGGGGATGGCGACACGAGGGGTACGGGACAAAGAGGAGCTGGAAACGGGCAAAATGGGTCCTCCTGTCCCCTGTGCCCTCGGGAAACGCGCTCCAGCCCGTCCTGGTGAACACCCTCAGATCTCTGGCAGCGCCTTCAAAGTCCTTGGTCAACCTCGGGAACGCCTGAGCGCAGCAATCACACCAGATGCAATCTCCCACCGGCTGCATCGCCCTCCCGGCCCAAGGATGGAAGTTTATTAGGCTGTGGCCCACATCAGAGTTATTGTGCTGTGTTAAATTTATTGGTACTATCTCACCTCATTAAATGCTTAAATAGACCTGACAAGACAGAAAAATGGGACTTTTAAAAAAAAGAACCCCGAGAAGGAAACCGGCGTTGGCAGGCTTTGAGTCACCTCTAACGCACCAGCCTGCGCTTGGGGAAAGGACGGGGCACAGCAGCGAGCACGGGGGGGTTGTACAGCACAGGGAGACTTCCCAGAGAGCCCCATCCTGGGGGCAAAAGGCTCCTGCATCGCTCCTTAAAGCCCCGCTTGCCAGAGAGGCTCCCAGCACCCCTCCCCTCGCAGCTGCAGCCCTGCCAAGCGGCTACGCAAGACCTTGGGGGGAGATTATTTAAAGACGCCGTTTGTTCGTTCTGTACTCTTAACCTTCACTGCGAGCACCTGCCCGTTCCACACCGGTGTCTCTCCCCTGCCGTACCCGCCCGGGGACGCGAGTGCCGCGAGCGCCCAGCGGCAGCCGTGGGCCGGGGCCAGCGGCAGGAAAAGAGCCAGAGCCGCACGGCTCCGCTTCCCCCGCTCCAAACGGGCATCACACCGCACTTAATTTTGATTTAGTGGGACAGCTACGGTGTAATGGCTGCGGGAGGCCATTATCCTGTGACAATGTTCTGTTCCACTGTTATTGCTTCATTAATTAAGTAGCAATTGACTATTAATTGCAGGAGGTATTTATTACGGGAGAGAACCAGTTACCAAGTAGTTAAAGGTCAGTAAGGGGTTTAGCCCATCGGTTGGTATTTACACACCCCCTCCCCGTGGTGTTCAGAGAAGTATCCTCTCAAATCACTGTGTCCCCAGAGAGGTGGCAGCATCTTGGTGCCACGGTCCCACCCGCATCCTGCATCCGGAGCAAACGGGGGCGCGAGGGGCCAGGGACCGACCAGCCGCTGCTTCACCCCCAGAGGGTTACGACGACGGAGGGAAAACCGCCCAACAATGAACCTCGACCCCCAGTCAGGATGCAGGGCTGGGGTCTGATCCCAAACACGGAGTCAGGGCGGGAATTCCAGCATCCCGCTGAGGGCTTGCGGTGCCGCCGGTCCCACGGCGCAGAGCGGGGCTGGCAGATGAAGTGCTTTGCCCTCCTCGCACAAAGCCTGTGGCTGGAGGGAGCGATGGACGCGGAGCTGTGCGTCCCCAGACGGTGCTCAGCCCCCGCCAGAGTCTCTTCAGGAAAAGATGCGCCTGAAATCTTTGGAGTGAATTGTCACAGAAGTATTTTTATCTGCCTTCGGAGACCCATCGCTCACTCGTGCAGCCTTCTCCAGTCCCCTTCCCCGCTCCAGCCACACACGCACATGGAAAACGCCGTGCTTCGCTCCAGCGGGACACCCCCGATGAGCGCAGACATTGCTGTCACAGCCCAAACACCTCCCAATTGAAGAGACAAGCCATGCAAATTCCAGCTAATTGATATCACGTCGCATTTTGCCCTCTCTAGGTTGCTCTCCGCCTTTAAAACGTTCTTTAAAGTGACTCCAGGGTAACGTGTTTGGAACCTTAAAGGAGCTTCAGTCAGGAATGGGCTGCTTTTCCCGCAGAAGAGCTCAGCTCTTACAATGACTGGGAGATTATCCGAAGAGACCTTCGCTCTCATTTAACAAATTAAATGACTAGATTTTTCAGGAGTTCAGCATCTGAAGTACTACGCCGGTTTTGAAAAATCTGGCTGTAAATGTCATCATGCTGGGCCCTTTAGAAAAACCTGACTGCAGTAATGGCTGGGAACTTTTGAAACCCAAATCCGGCGCGCTGTTGAAGCGCTGACCCTCAATCGATCCTATTCAGGAGCAGACACCCACCTTTGGATGGGAAATTTACTCTCTACCTTCATTTCTATTTGAAACGAAAGCATTATGAAAGGGGGAAAACAATCAAAGGGCTGAGCATCCCTTCCCCCTCCATGTCTGATCCCACAGCACCAGGTGGGACCAGGCCCCACATCCGCCTTCTCCTTCCCAGAGCACCCCCAGACAGCTCTCACCCCACAACAGCCTCCGGGGATGCTGATCCGAGGCTGTTCTACACCATTTATTACCACCATCATGGTCCCCGTGTAAATTCAACGCATGGAAACAGGAGGTGCCCTTTCCTTCGCTGAAGCCAAAGCGATGCCGAGCGCTCCCCGGTCCCCAGGAATGGGCTAAATAACCTTCCTGCGGTTTATTTCCCCCCCTTTCCCGAGGAAGGCGGAGGTAAGCCTGCAGGGGAAAAATCAGACACCTTGATGTAGCTCATCTCTGGCTCCGCGTCTACCCCGGGAGTCCTGTCTGCTCAGCCAACTGGCAAGAACAAGCCATTAGGGCCATCAGCGCCGCAGAGCCGCGGCGGGGAGAGCCGGAGCCTCCTCGCGTGGTACGGAACACACAGAGCACAGGGATTAACCCCGCACCAGCTCGGTCCCCGTTCAGGAACTGGTATTGCACGCGGCGGAGAGAGGCCAGAAGCGAAAATAATCAAATGACAGGATAAAAGCAGAAGGGCCCAGCCCGGCTGCGGTTTCGGCTTGAGTGTGCAGCCGTGCTTCGGGTTTGGCTTCTGCTGCCGAGGCTGCCAGGACTTCGGGGCAGGGACGGACTTCTCATCGCGCACACGGGGCGCACAGCATCTCACCTCTGCTCTGTGCTTCTGCCCTGCCTGGCCGCGGGTGGAGGGGACCTGCTGGTCCAGGGAGGTGGCCAAAGCAGAAGGCAGTAGCCACCCCGTGGCCCAGCTCCTTTGTTTCCCTCCAGCTGCCCAACTTCCCCTTCCAGCAGCCCCAGACTGCTCACTTCTGCCTTCTCCCAGTTTGCTATTATTATCCCCCGTGGCTCGCCAACGCCTCACGCGCCTTTAGCCCAGGAAGCAGCTGGTGAGAGGGGCTGCAGGGAGAACGCCGTCAGTGAGGAGAGGAGCAGCCGGGCATCTGCTCCCGCTGACCCCGCGCCTCTTGTGGGGCCAGTTCCTTCCCCCTCACCCCCGCGCTTCACATGCCTTTCTTGTAAAACTGGTGAAGAATCACACGGAAAAAAAAAAAAAAAAAAGAGCGTCGTGGATTCTCAGCATCGCTCCTGCTGCGGCAGCTCCAGAACCTGCCCTCGGTGCGGGGGCGGAGGATGCCACCAGGCTCCCGGTCCAGCCTGTCCCCCCCACCAGCCAGCATTACGATTATCACGAGACAGATCCTTCCCCTCCTGCGCTCCCACAACCCCCCCCTTCAAATTACAAAATCGCACCCTGGCATGCAAACCCTCCCTTCAATCCGGGAATTTAATATGCAGAGAGCGAATTCTTTAAAAAGTGCCCTAAAAAGCAGCCACATGCTGCAGGAAAAAGGGGAGCCTCGCGTATCGAACAATAATAGCGAGATATTATCAATGTAGGGCTGTGATTGTGCCATATAAAAAATAAAATACACACCGGTTAATCAAAGCACTACAGACACTTTTAAGTAATCCCAACCCTGGCTTTGCATAACTCCATACACTGCCAGCAGCACTCCTGTCGACCACAAGAGACCATCATATACATCAAAAATTCTCCTTTAAATTTATTTTCTGTAAAGATTGGTCTTTTGAACTGCAGTGGTGGAAGCTTAAGGGTACAAAAATCTGCCTTTTTTGTCTCTCCCTCTCGCGGAGGATGCTGATCTGTGGGGAAAGTGCTGCCACAAGCTTCTGTGCCTTGTCAAGATACCCGTCCTTTTCATGGATCGCTTCTCTTATCAGCCACTTGATTAAGACATTCAAAGGAAGAAGGTGAAGGAAGGTTGTGCAGCGGGGAAGAGGCAGCGCCAGGCTTCCTCCTCCTTCAAGGGCTACATAACAACTGCCTGCTCCTTCCAGGAGCCGGGCTTATCCGGGAGCCCGAGCCCCACGCTCCTGCCTGGAAGGTCCCCAAACGCTGAGGGGATGCTCCAAGGGATGCTCCGGGACAGATCTCAGCCCCGCGCAGGGGACGGGGGTACCCTTGGGAATTTCCCAGCCCGGCAGAATTAACTGCTGGGATAATAAAGCGGTCCCGGTGCATTAGAATGTGAAAAGGGGGTTTTATGGTTTTATTGGCCAAAAAAGCCAAAAATAGTTCTGGCCTTAAGGCAACAGCGCGTCTGGCTGGAAGCCCTGGGGGTTGGAGGGCTTCGTGCTCAGATGTGGGAACTCTCTCGGAGATAAAAGGGCGACATCACTGCCTCGACTTCCCTGAAACTCAGCTTTATACGCAGCACTCTTTACATTGTCAAAGAACTTCATAAAAGTTAAATTAAATACTTACACTTCCCCTGTGAGACATCAAAGCCACACTTATTGTACAAGTGGGGAAACCAGAGACGGAGGCAGAGCCAAGACCAGAATCAGAGGTGTGTTTAAGAACGTGCACCAACACATGCCCATTGTAAACATCTCGGATAGACGAGCCTTTAATGTGCTCTACAAAGCCTTAAGCACACTGAAAACCTGCTCAGTCCCGGGGTGTGTTACCAAAGGCATTCTAAAAAAAAAAAAAAAAAAATCTGTTTCAACTGTTTTTTGTGCAGAACTTGTTTAGTCTGGACAAAGAGATGAAGCGATTTTCTTCGGCAGTAATTGGGAGGCAAAGGAGAGATCGCGGCGGCATCAGGCCTCCTGCCTCCTCGAAGCTGCCCGAGCCCTGGCAAGAAAAGCAAATCCAGCCAGGAACGCGGCAGCAGCTCTGCCGGGGGGAAGTCCCTGTGGAAAAATTAACACCCAGCCCCAACCCAGGCTTCGGAGGCCAAGGTGCAGGAGGGCAATGAGGCAATGCCCGGCGGCGGCGCCTGGAGCGAACGCCCACGGTCCAGCCCTGAGTCAGAGCCCGGGAGATAAAGCCGGCGACGCTCCCTTGTTTTCCAGCTCCCGCTGGAAGAGGCGGGAGGAGATTCAGAAGTGGGTTTGGTTTATTAAAATCTCAGCTCCAACTCCCAGTAGGTGATCCAGACTCCCCAGTGTAACAAGTGCATTAAAGCGGGGGGAGAAAGCACATCCCACCAAATGTATTTACCGCCTTTAATAATTCATCCTCGCGTCCCTCGGAAAGCAAAAGCCTTTCCGACTGCACGGATTCAGCTAATGTCTTCATAAAAGGTTCTCAACCAGCCTCCTCTCCACATCAACGGCACCAAAGGAAAACTAATAGCTCCAGCTGGCACTCGTTGAAAAGTCACTTAATATTTCACAATGCAGGGAGCTTGGTTTAATGGGACACGTTGTTTTTCCCTAAGCAGTTGGAAAACCCCTTGACACCATATTAATAATGTCAAGTTTTATTGGCGCTCTGATTTGAAATGATATTAAACTTTTCAGACTGTCTCGACTGAAGTAGGAAGCTGTTAAGATGCGGACAGTTTGGATAACCGGAAAAATAATAGGTCTTGTCAGCCGCTTCTTCCAGACTGCAGGGGGAGGATGAGAAAATCAGGAATCGGGCGTTTACCCTCTATGTTAGACGGGAAATGGGATTTCTCGATACAAACGCTGGCTCGGTGTGAAGGATGCCGTGCCCGACCTCCAGCCAAGGCAGCACAAGTCAGTTCTATAGCGGCTGCAACGCAAGCACAGCCAGATATTGGAGAAAACACCTTTGTTTTTGAGCTCTACAACTGGTACAAAAGCAGCCGAGGAGGGAGTGATGCACAGAAGGAGCTCGACAAGAGCTGCAGCCCACCGAGCACAGGCTTCTCCTTCCTGCCTCATTCCACTGCTGCTGGAATGCCCTTTCAAACGCCTTCTATGCCTGCAACTCGCTTATTCAGTCTCCTTCCCAAACACACACTTAGGCTGAATCACCTTCTGCAGTAAGTAGCCGCACGTGAGAAAAAATGTCAGCTAAACGCACGATAAACTGGAGACCCGCGTATTATTTTCACATCCACCTTTCCAGCTTGCCTGCTGTCAAGCGACTCTTCATTACCAGTTCATTCTGGACCAGTGGCTTAAAGAAATCCCGCTTTGACGACCCAGTGCTGCTCAATGCACCTGAAGGATGGTATTTTAAATTGCACCTTTTGTTTTGCATGACATGAAATGGTGATATTGCGACTGGGTTTATGGGGAGGCTGGAGCGGCCCCTCCCCAGGTCCAGTCCGCAGCCTCTGGAGCTGATGGAATTTACTTTGCTCCATTAAGACAGTGCACGACTTGCTCTGGCTGCTGCATGCCAAGCAGCACCGAGCCTGCGCGTGTGCCCGGGAAGCTTATTCGGGGTATAAATTGTCCTTACACCGTACAGGCGGGTCTGCTCTCCCAAGCTTTCTGCTGCCGTCGCCGCGGCTGGGGTTGCATTTCAAACCAGCTCCTCTACAAAGAGCGAGCGGAGACACCACACTGTCCTGGAGGAAGGGTCCCTCTGGCCAAGAGCTTATTTCTGATCCGATTTTTAGGTCTTACAGGAGTAACGGTGCAGTTACAGGCGCCTTACCGACGCGGGTATTTCCGCTGCTCTCCAGATGCTCCCACAGTAGGACCTCAGCACTCCCTTCACCTGAAGCTCCTCGGTGGGTATCGATCCCCAGGACCTGCCCCATGGATGCTCCCGCTCCCCACATCCCTCCCCACATCCCGCGGCCATCCTGCCCACGGCAGTTCTCTGCTTGAGTTAGAGGCTTGAAAAGGCAGCCTCTCGCTTTGATTATTTCCCACAACCGTGCTGTAAATCTCATTTCAATCATGGTTTTCCACTTTAACAGGTGAATAGACCTATTCTTGCTGGCAGAATAGCCAAGGAGGAAACTCGAGCCCTGTTTGGGTAATTTACAGGACAAGCTCAGCTTCCCTCATGCAGATTCCGGCCTTTACTCTGTGTCAGATTTTATCAATTAGCAATTAACAGTATAATGGACATCTCTTAAAAAAAAAAAAAAACCCTCTTTCCAATGGTGTCTATTTAAAACCCCTGAGCAGTTTGCTTGCTGATGTGCTGAAACTGCTGCCGCCTTTCACTCTGCAATGTCACCTCCCTCTTCCCCTGCATCCCTGCCCTCCGCTGCCTGCCACCCTCTGCTCGGTGGCAGCGTCAGCAGCATCCCCATCCTCGCCACAGGGACCGACACCAACGTCCCACACAGACCTTCTGCCGTCGCTCACAGGGTGCCAGAGTGACCTGGATGCAAGAGATGCAGGGGGACACCCCAAATGTGTGGGTCTCAACACTTAAGGTAGCCCCAAAATACACAGCAGAGGACAAGAACGGGTGGTATCTAAACTTTTCTGAAGCTGTGATGAAGGGAGGCGTAAGCGTCGCTCCCAGGGAGCTGATAAGACCAGCAGCAGCGGAAGGTCCCAGATAGGTGCCGTATATCATGCATCACCCCGTTAATTGGAATGCGCCCTGGACTGCGGTGTCCTCAGGTTTATACATAGGTGGGGACGCTATTGTTAGCAAATTTATACAGCCTCCTTCGACAGCGCCGCTCCAGAAAATTAAACAAACCCCCGCTCAGGGGGAGAGTTATAAATAAGCCGCTCGCCCACTCGGGAGGTTGATCCCGCTCCGCTTTTAGGCGGGAGACAGGGGGAACTCCTCCAGCGGTCCCCGCGGAGGGGCTGCCAGGGGGATTACCGGAGGATCGCGCGGCAGGGGCTCGGTTCATCACCACGGGGGCTCCCACAGGCAGCAAGCACCAGCCCTGCGCATCCCGCAGCTCTCCAGCCCCGCCAGACCCAGGGATTAGCTGGTTACCCGAGGTCTTCCAAGCCTAAAGTCGGCCCAATCCCACCCCGGCTTCTCCGGGGCAGACAGAGGGCACAGAGCTGCTGGCAGGACCCCGGTAAAACCCTACAGGAATCCCACCCTGCGCAGACAACGGCGGCATCAAACCCGAATCCGTCACCAGAGAAGTTCAGCGCATCCCGGCGACACAAGAGAGAAGCGTTATTAAGAGTCTGAGGTGAAGAGAAATGACTGTTATTCGGTTTATTTAAAGCCTGTTACGTGTTGTTTATCGGGGTAGAAGTTAAAAGTTCGTATCGGGTCGTGCCGGGGGAGCAGCGGGGATTTTGGCTGCCGGGGTTCAACGTCCCAACCAAAGCGCTTCCAGCGGCGTTTCCAGGCAGCAGAGAGCACGCAGCCCCCAGGGTCAGGCCTCGCTCAAACGGCTCCATTTCGGACATTAAACTGGTCTGTTTGCAAAATCCCGACCTGTAGTTTCAGAGGAATCACGCGGCCCGACCTCCACGTCTGCAGTTACCGGCGGAGCCAACCCCCCCCCCTTGCTCTGTTAAACCGGGCAAACACACATTTTTAGCCACATCCACCGGGTTTCATTGAGTGGGGAAGCTGATTTACGAAGGCATCAGCTGAAATTAAACTAAATGCAAGGGAAAAGAATTTTGCAAGTGCTCTTCTAAGTGCCTGAAAAACGTAATAGGGCCCAGGGCTGTTTGGCTTCAGAACAGGATAAAAATGCCTGACTCGCTGAATTTCATTCTACGGGCACGAGGGGAATAAAAACACGCCTCTAGGAAGCTCTTACTGGGGCTGGTGGGTTTTTTTCCCCTCACAGCAATATTGGAAAGCGTTCCTAATTTGCGTTACCCTAAACACCAGCATCTTTCCTGAGGAACCATGGGCCACGGGCGAGGGGTCTGAGGGAGAAAACGGACCCCGAGCACATTATTCTTGGAGTAATTCAGCGTAACCAGCCGCCTGCTCGGCCTCACCAGGGTGGGACGAGGTGACCTACGGCTTTTCTCCAAGCACCAACACCGAATACTCCTCCATCCCTCCCCAGGGAGGCCCATCAGCTCCAGGGGCACTGCTCCCCCCCCCCAGCACCCCCACTGGCCGCCAGCGGGGTGTCCCCTCCGGGAGGGCAGCCCCCAAGGTGGCCCGTCCCGGGATGCTCCCGCGCAGCCTCAGCCCCGGCGTCGGTTTCAAGAGCCCCCGACCTTTAATAATCGTTTCTGCCGTTATCTGAACACTTCCTAATTCATCCCCTTCTGTCCCTGAAAATCTAAATCCTATTTAAGTTAATGCCCTTCATTTTCATTTATAAAGACAGATACAAAATAATTATTTCCTATCTCTGCTGTTTCCTTATCTTCTGTCCTAATAATTCCTCGCTGTCTCTCTTTCATCATCTGTCTGCGGTACAAGAAACTTTTCTGTTAGTTAAAATATTCTGTGTGTTCATTTTCCTCCTCTTTCATATCTCGCCGCTGCTCTCCCCCTACCTGCCCTCGCTCCCCCCTTCCCCGGGCCCGCCAGTGCTTTTCATGCTCACCCTTCACACTGATCTTCACATCTCTCTGCTGTTTGGATTTCAGCACGCAATTTTATATGCAAATTCCAGCAGGCCACCTCTTCAGTCTCTGCCTTTGATATCCGAGTAGCCCTGCCTGGCTGGAGTGTTTTGCATAAGCACCGGCTGCTCAAAAGGACGGCTCCATCCTCGCCCCTGATGAAAGCGGGCAGGCAAGCGGGAACAGATGTGTCTCCTGGTGACAATTTGATTAAAAGAAAATAAAGGTGTTTTGGGGTGGGAGAGCCGCCCTGCGAACGCCGGAAGAAAGAGACCCCTTCCTCTGGCAGGCAAGGGCACGGGCTTCGCTCCGGAGGTCGCCAGACACTGGAGACAAGAGGCCAGTGGGGCTTCAAAGGGACCAGCGGGGGCGGCCACCCACCTTCCCCTTCCTCCCCATCGAGCGCCAGGGCTCCTCTGGGCTCAGCCAAAGCAGCCCCATCAACAATCTATTGTGGCTCAGCATCCTCTTCGTCGTTCCACCCTCATCACCCCGGCCAGCCCCTGGCACGCGTGGGCCCTTTCCCCGGGCACAGCCCGCAGCCTCCCGCGCCCCCCGCAATTACAGACACTGGCCCCGGTGCCATGAAATCACAAAAGCCAACATCTCCGTCCTTTCAAGTCTCTAAACCAACACAGCAACACTCCAGAGCTTGCCTTTGGTGGGTGCCTTACGAGCCGCCTTCCTTAAGGTGTTTATACTCGTTACATACCATTCCGCGTCGACACAAATAAAAGCTTGTTGGGTGTGTGCGTGTCTATATACGTTTATTAAACCCCTTCTCCCGCCGTACGTATTGTCAGCCCCCGGTACGGTCTGTTTGTTCTTTCCTCGCCCAGCGAGTAGCTCGTAGGTTAGCTGAAGAGTGTTTATGTGTTTGCAATCAAAAGGAATAGGATTGTAAGCGTTCGGGAATTGACAGCGGAGCTCTGAGCATCTGAGATTCCCAAAACGCATTTCTAACGGCATTTCCCAAGAATGGCTTAAGCTTCGCTTATTCCTTCAGACTAGGGAAAATATTGCATTTTGGCGCCGCACACACCCTTCTCTAGAACTCGCCCGGCTTCCCAAAGATGTTAAAATGGACTCAAAATCATCTAATTGCGGGCAGAACTTGAGAGCCCCGGCCGTTGTTCGCAGTGGCCACGTAGCTCCAGCGAGAAAAGAAAGAGCCGAGTCTTGCGCTGTCGAGCACAGAGCCATCTCTCCCGATAAATAATTTTGACTAGTGACTCATCAGCAGCCTATGCAGGAAGTATATATTTAAACCTGTGCAGCTTAAACAATTGTTAAAGATGTCAGTTTATCATGCAGACAGTTTTTATTGAAAGAAGGAGGAAAATATCATTTTTTAAATTAATGAGAGCAGACCTTATCTCGGTTGCTTTTACTAGACTGTATTTTGGAAAATACTCTTTTATTGTTCACAATTGCTTCTCTTTGTTGGACCTGCACGCCAACAGCCACATTTCAAAAGACTTTATAAACAGTAACCAACAAAACCTCGGCGCTGGGAGCTGCAAAAGCAACGAATGCAGGAAGATTAATTCACTTGCCCGAAGTTCCATTAAATCAAGCCGAACTCGCGAGCGGAAACCGGGTCCCGGCTCCCCCGCTGCAAGCCCAGGCGGTTCAGGAGTTGCCCCAGAGTTGCCAGCCCCAGATAAAGCAGGTCCCACGGCCCTGGGGGGAAGGCAGCCCTCACCAGGGCACTGCCCCGGGACCGTGGCTGCCTCCCCATCCAGAACGGGGCATTTCCCTGCACGTTTTACCCAGAAAGTGCATTATTTGGTTTTTAACTACCGCTGTCAGATCAAGGGTCAGAGGTGGAAGCCTCCGCCTTCCTCCAAGCTCCCTAAATCACTCATGGAGGATCTTGACACCCCATATGGGGCTCAGGGCGTCCAACTGTGGGCTTTGATGGGGTTTATTACCCCAGGAGGAGGTGAGAATGGCAAGGCCACGCAGGCAGGACGCCCTTCACCGGGCCAGGGACCACCAGGGAGCCTCAGCCATCACCACAAACCCAGGTAAGGTGGCAACGAGCCGCCAACATGGACCTCTCTCCACACAGGGAGCAATCTGGGAGGGAAAAGCCAACTCTTCCACCATATGGGATTTTAAATTAATCCTGTCAGCTCAGCTGAAGGGGCTGCCAGCCTTACAGACAGCTCGCTGAAAGCTCCGGCTCGGCGGCCAAGAGGGGGAAGGCTCCTCAGGCTGGGATGGCTCCTGCATCCCACATCCCACCAGTGGTACCGCATCCCCACCCTCTCCCCCCAACACAAAAGAGGGGGCCAAAGGCATAGGGGTGCTCAGAGGGGAGCATGAAGGTCCTGGGAAACTCTGAAGTAAAGACAGATTGTTTTAAAAAACGAGACTCCGGTTTTGGGACGGCAGCCGGTGAGAGGAGGCAATAACGAGGCAACGGATGATCCCGGAGAGGGAGGCTGGGACTTCTCCACCATCTCGTAAGACATGAGAACCGGGGCTTTCAATAAAAACAGACAGGAAGAAAGTCCAAGCTGATAAAAAGAACTATTTCTCCAGCGCGGTAATTAAGTTGCTGAAGTTCCTGCCACAGGAAATCAGGCCAAAAGCCGAGCAGGGCTCCAGGGGGGACCGAGGGCTCACACAGCCACCGGGAGCACCCGGGCTCATTGAAACATAGCGAAACGCTGCCGAGGAGAGTTTTAAACCTCCTCTTTCACGCTGAAGAACACCTTGGACTATTAAGAGACTGGGATGAAGCCTCATGTGTGGGGCAGATGATTACACATTTATTACCTCGGCCTCAAGTTTGACGACAGAAGCATAAGAGCGACTCCAAAACCAGCCCAAACCCCACTGGAAACTGGTCACAGGGTTCTCCCACACGGGAAGGGCCCCAAGAACAGGCCCAGGCAAAATTCCAAACAATGGAAGAAAGGACCCAGCAGATCTCAGACACCCCCCCACACACCCCCTCCGCCCTGCAGAAGGGGGAAGAACGGGCATGCCCCCCTTTCCTCCCTGCCCCAAAAGTGTCTAAATCAAGCCCTAATGGACTGGCTGCTGATGGGAATCCGTGCAGCCGCCTGTGCTTAAAGGGCTAAGAGAACTCTTCAGCCAGGTCCCCGCTGTGCTCTTTTCAGGAGAGGCCCTTTTAACTCGATGCTATTCCCAGCCCGTTGCACTGATTTAAATGTTAACACGCTCTCCGGGATGCAGGCACCTCCCGCGCCTCAGAGGCAGCACCAACTGGTGCCGGCAGCAGCCCAGAGCCTGGGTTGCACTGGGGACGGGTGCTGTGGGGTGCCCAGGGCGCCCCGGGGAAGGCAGAGCATCCCAGGGGAAGCAAAAAAGAAACACTGGTGCCAATTTGCAGTAAACACCGCCGATATTTACTAAATACATACCATAAAATGCAACGTCAACTGAAAACAAAGGCAACTGGGAGAGAAAGCCGCTCTGGAAACAGCCAGGAAAACCATTTGGGGAATGTACTTGGAGATTTGAGAAAGCTTAAGCCTGGGACACAAATCCCTGTTCTTTGTCCTTAACAATAGAGGATAAAGCCTGGTACAGCCTGCCCGGTGCCGACGGGGGGATCTCGCTGCTCACGACCAGCTGAAAAGATATGATCTGGTGGCTGATTACCTGGGGTTCACATCCCCGGCAGCAATTGCACGGCACAATCAGCTTGGCCCCTATTTTCTGTGGCAGTGAAAAGCCCTGGTACAACTTAAGCAAGACATTGCCCGTAGGGGCAAGACTGTAAGCCGTGCTGTCACTAAAAGAGGAGGGCTTGAAATAGGACAGGAAGATGAACACAGCAAGGCACGGAGAAGCAGGGCTCGGAAGGACAGGAATCCCCCTGCAGACACCCCGCCGTGGGAAGAGCATCCCACCATGAGCTCTTAGAGGAAGAAAAGGCCTTTCATCCCCCCCTTCACCTCCCGTGGCCACGCTTCTGCCCCTGGGATTCACCGTGCCAAGCCGGATTCACCATCTGCGAGGCGGCTGCTTCTCTCTGCCTGTGTGAGAGGGATTTCAGGGTGGGGAGGGACAGAAGGGATGTCACTCTCTGGAGCTCTGCAGCCTCCTCTCAAGGCAAGATTTCCCCGTCTCTCCCCTGCTGGGGGCTGCAGGAGCCTGGGAAGCCGCTGAACAAGGCTCCCTATAATCCATCAGAGGTGCTACTGCCCGGCCATGCTCCGCAGGAGCTCTGCCTCTCCACTAAATCCCTCAAACCATCTCCAAATCGCCTAATCTCCATCTCCTCCCTCTTTCCAGTGACCTTCCCCCTCACAGCCAGCGTCTGCGGGCTTCCAGATAATTCCCTTTGCATCCTTATCTGCAAGAGTATTTTAGCTCCCGTGCGGGCATTGTGCTCAAGCAGCAGTAAAGACACGCAGGGAAAGCACCGGGAGCGCTCGGGAGGGGACGGGGAGGAAGGCAGCTTTCCAGCCGCTCACCTCAAACCTCACCAGCACCTTCGGTTTCGCAGAAGAACCACCTGCATCACATCAAAAGCCCATCTGCCAAACCCCCACAGCTGCACTAACCAGTCACACCAGTTGCGGGGAACAGGGGTATTTGGGGTGGGTTCTCCTGGTGTCATCCTGGAGGTGGCTGTGCTCCTCACCTGGCACTGCTCCGGGGTCTCCTTTGTCACAGGCTGCACACACTGGCTTTCCGAAAGCAACGTGGAGAGCAACAGCTTGACCCAGTAACACACCTGAGCTGTGGGACCCTCCCGGATCTCTACTGGAGTTGGCGGAGCAGGAAGGCCACCCCAAAACTTCCCAGCACCCAAAGGGTCCCCCCATAACAGGGCCATTTATGTGAATTCAGGTGCCCGTAAAACCCTGAAGGTGGCAAGCGGCTCATCTCTGACACTTGCAAGATGCGCATCTCCTAAATAACACGGAATTCCCAGGTCTGATAACCCTCCTCTTAGTTCGAACAACAAAGAGCTTCCCCCCCCCCGAGTTTCCCTGTAAACAGGCACCGTAAAGGAGACAGAAGCTGATTCTGAGGCGCTAACGAGGAAACACCGGTATTACATGGGGCAGCCGGGGCAGGGAGGTGAGGACTCATCGCTCCACGGAGAGGAGCTGGCGGGGGAGAGGGGGGGGCAGGAGACTGGGGGGCTGCCCACAGCCTCCGCGCAGAGCTCCAGCCCCGCTCTCGCCGCAGCTAATGAACGTTACAGGAGGGGAGGGAGGAGGCAGAGGCTGGAGGGAAATGGAGCAGAAATTAAGGCTGCCATCTCAGATATCGTCTGCCGCTCCCCAGACAGGCTGGCGTGGAAACCGAGGCACGGCAGGACCCGCAGCTCGGCTGGAACGGGGGGCGAGGAAGAACCGGGCGTCGGGGAGGGACGTGTCCCGCACGCAAAGCCACACGCTTTGAGAGGAGCCTGTGCTCGGGAACACTTGTAACTGGGAAACAGCGGGTGATACTGGCTCTGCTGAGCTTGTTGTTCCCTCTGCTGAGGAGGAGGCAGCCCAGCTCTCGCCTCAGCATCCCTCAAACCCGTGCTGCCTCCCTGCTCTGCATCCCCCATCACACCGGGGGCTGCAGCACAGCCTCTCCCTGCCCTCACCATCTACAACACACAGCCAGCAACGCACAGCCACAGCCGAGGTGCCGCAGCCAAAGGAGATGAAGCGATGCGCTCAGGATCACACAGAGCCCGTAAAATCGGTCCCCAGAGCTGGTCCCATTGCTTTCCCCACACGCTCGCCCTCCTGCTCGCCCCGGGGCTGCTCCCTCGCCAGCAGCTCTCCAGCAGTTCCGCGCCGTGGGCACGGCTTTCCGACAAGCAATCACATCTCAGAGGCTCTGGCATTTTCTTAGAACACCTCAAATTGCTTTTTTTACACCTCACTGCTCAGTGCCAACCCCAATTCATGTTATTTGTGCATTTGCTTAGAGAACATTATCTGATCAGTCACCCTGTGAGAGGCTGGGGAAGAGGCTTCAGCTTCTCCCTGTCACCGAAGCAGGTCAGGCACGAGGGAACCCGTGCAAATACGGTGTAAAACAAACTGCCTCCCCCTGCACATGGGAAAGCCCTTGCTGGGGTCCTGAGAACAAGCCAGTGTGGCCCAGGACAAGAGACATCATCGCGGTGTCCCATTCTCCAGCTGAGCAGGGTCCTGGTGATGGAAGGAAATAGAGAGAAGAGAGCCTTTGGCACGTTTAGGTAGATTCCCTCTGCTGGCAGAAGCTGGAAAAGGCAACACCCAACAGCCTCGTGAAGATGCCGGGACTTGGGAAAAACATCTCAAAATATATGTGTGTGTATATATATATTCGTGTAGCCCTCAAACAGCCCCGCATGTCACCACACATGAGCTGCTGGGTGGGAACAGGCCACACGGGCACCACTGGTCCCAGCAGACACCACAGCCTGGTTCCCTCCCTCCAGGGAAGACGCAGGAGGCGAAGCTACATCGCCCTGCAAGCTCCGTCCAGGAAAAGCCTGCAGAACAGCCACTGCGGCTCAGCAACGTGGTGTTAGCCTCAGCGTACCCCCCCGGACCCCCAGCCCTTCCCGCTGGCCACTGCAAACTGCACCTACTGCACCCGCGGCCCTCGGTTGAAAAAAAAAAAAAAAGGTGCAAAAATTGCTACAATTAATAATTTTCTATTAGCCCATCCCTCCAAGCTGTTCCTTCCTAACCATCTGCATGTCCCGAAATGTGAGGTTTTAGTCATAAATGCCAGGCCTGGTGTGTTGGAAATTTATAAGCTGTTTTGCTTCCATCACCTGAACAGCTTCCAGCCACTACAGCCAGGCACCACGGTTCTCTCTCAACTCCGCCGTGAAATGGCACCATCAACCTCATAACACACCCCCCCTGCACCACAGACGCGGAATATTCCACTATTCCAAAGGATTTCCTCCTCCCTCTGACAGAAGCCGGGTATCGGGCAACTCGGAGCCCAGAGTCCATCTGCTCCGGCTCGTCGGGGGGCAGACACTTTCCCAGGAACAGATCAGGAGCCCGACTCCGGAAAGGAGACATATTTCAACTCCCATATTGCAGCCACAACCCCTGATGCACTATCAATTAAGAGCAGCAATAATTACAAATGGAAAACTGCAGACCTCGGAGCAGATAATGTGTTTCCATTAGATTAAGTAGTCATAGAAATCAAAAATAAAACCTATACTTCGGCTAATTAAGCCCACTCACCATCTGATTAAGATGTGTTGTGATACCATGGAAAAGCACCAAAGAGCTATTGTAAGTAAACCAACACAACTGGGTATTAATATTCCATTCCTTGTCAGGAGGGATAATTGATCTGCCTGGAGGTTAACCAAGATAATTGCTGCAAGTTGACAATGCTGTCGATGCTGAACCTCCCGCTCCACGCACCAGCAGCGGGGCGGGTCGGGGGGGAGGTAGAGGCTAAAAACCTGCCCCAAACAGTCCTGGTTTCTTACCTGCTGCTGTTGAAGCCACCTCGCCATTCCTCTGGCTTTAAATAAAGGCACCGGGTGCCTGTTGCCATCCTCCCCCATCCCCAAACCTTCACTTCTACTCAAAGTTCTGCTGGAGAACAGCTGATTTGGGGCTCTCTAAAAATAAATCCCTGCAATTCTTTCGATTTTGGGGGCGGGGGAAGAACAAATCACACTTTTTCAGCTGGCTGTGAATCATACCTACAAGGTCAGATGCTGGGACTCATCCCCTTTGGAGAGTTTGGGGCCAGGTTTTTACGCAGTATTTACACACCTACCAGCATCTTTGGAAATTTATCTCCAGGCAACCAAATCAAACCACTGTTCTTTGTCCTGACGTCGTATCTGCAGCAGCAGCAGCAGCCGCTGACCTGCGCGTGGGAAGGTGAATCTGGGACAGAACATTCCTTAAGCCTCCCACACCAGAGGTGCGCGTCTCGTCATCCTCCTTTCCCCTGCGGCAGAGGATTTGGTGGGGAGGAATTCCCTTTGGCTTTATCCGCTGCAGCTAATCCCTGGGATGATGCTGTTCCAACTTATCCCTGGTGACTCCACTCAATAGCCCAGGACCAGCAGCAGAAAGCCCAGCCCACCCCAAAGGCCAGTGGTCCCACAGGGGTGTTTCTCGGTGGAAGCCCCCCCGGGGTCAGCCACCCACTGGAGACGGTGGAGCTCCTGGTGAACACCTCGACGGGGTTGACCGCTGCTTTGAGGAGCATTTTGGGAGGAAGGACAGGTTGGAATGAAGCTCTAGGTACAAAAGCACATCATTCAAACTCTGACCAGAGGACGCCTTTGTGTCACGGGATGAATTACTGTATGCAAAGAGGACTTATGAATGGTCTGCTGTCAGAGCCGAAGGATGGATTTGCCAAGGACACTGCTGAGGTCCGAGGTCTGGCACTGCTCAGTATTTTCATTCACGACCAAAATGATGGGACAGAAAGAATTATGAGATTTGCAGATGACACGGTGCTAGGAGTGAGAGTACAGCAGAGATGAGTTTCGGATCGACAGCGATCCAGAAACGGGGAATTCGATCTAAAAATCCAGGGAAACTAATGAACTTTTAAGGTGTCGCTAGAAAACCAAGACCACAGAAGGAGCCCAGAGTTACTGCAGGTCACAAACTGAACACGAGCCAGGAGCGTCCCAGGCTGCACGAAGGCATCGTAGCAGGATGCCTTTCCCAACACGCGCTTTACGAGACACAAAGGAGCTTTTCTGCCCTGGATCGATGTTGGCAGCGGAGCCGAGGCCACCGAGGGCATCTCCCCTGAAGGGTGTCCTCCCCTATTGTCTTTAAAGCCCACGTTTCCATGAAATCTGTTTACAAACATCCACAGAAAATAAAGATAAAAGGGGCATGACAGTGAATTTAATTAAATATTCAAAGATTGGTTTTGGCATTATTTACTCAGATAGGGCTCCAAGCTTTGGGTTCCAGGTTTGGTTGTTACTGTGGAAACCAGCTTAACGTGGATGTGTAAAAAGAAAGGGCTCATCAATTAAATAATTTTAAGAAGTGAAACAAAACCTCGGGGAACACAACATGACAGGTTGTTCTGTGTGTCAGATTCTCGGTTCTGATGCTTTGCACCGAGAGGCAGGAGATTTCTGGGATGCTGGGCTTGCCTGGAGCTGATTGCTGGGGCACTGCCGGCCCCCGGGACCATGGAGGAGCAGCAGCTCCTGGTCCCTGCTTGGGGACAACCCCCAGGCAAGAAGCTTCCCAAAAAACCAATGCCCGTGGAGCCGGATGGGGCTGAGGTTCGGGATGCTCAGCCCAAATCCTGATGCTCACGCACTGCACGACCTCGGATTTGCTTCCGCACGGCTTTGGGTTCACGGCCATCGGCGAAACGGGAACACTAATCCTCACCTGCCGCCTCCCTTAATATTTGCAAAGGGCTTGGAAACCTTCTGGTGCAAAGAGGTGTAAAACAGTGAAAAGCATTATTCCGCTCCCCCGCCCCGCTTTGCTGGGGGAATCGAGAGCGAAAGCGCTGCTCAGGAGAGCGTATCTGAGGAAATGTGGATGGAATTTGAGGTCAGGCCGGGATTTACACCTCATCAGCGCTCAGCAGTGCCAGGACGCTGCTGGCTGGGGAGGGGGGAAGGAGGAAAAACAGCGAGCAACAGTTATCAACAGCTGGGAAAGCCCCATGCAGCTTGTCACCCCTCCCTGCCCAGGGCCACCATCGCTGGCAGCACGGCCCCCACACATCTGTCCCCCCCGGATCAGCTTCACCAGCCCCTATTTTTAGAGAGGAGCACGGAGGAGATTAAGGGGCCCATGGCAGGTCACGGGGCGATGGGACAGCTGGGGTGACGTCTCTGCAACAAGAGCCTCAGCAGCTGCTCGTGGCCCTTCTGTCCCAGCCTGTTCCCCATTCCCAGCAGGAATTCTGCAAACCCCCTTTGCTCCAGCACCTGCCGTCGCACCAGGAGAGGGATGGAGGATGCTGGACTCGCGCTCACCACAGAGGCTATTTGTCTCACGGCGAGATCAACAATGTGCTCAGAGGAGCAAAGGGCATGTTTGACAGCATCCATAAGGTTTTCTGTCACGCTGTCCAAAGGATATTTCTCCGCTGTCCGAACACCACCATCATTACTTAACCAGGGCCAGAAGATGGATTTGCGTTGTGTTCCCTCCTGTTACGCTCACTGTCCTCACTCATCACACGCCCGTCAGCCCCTCGCTGCGCCGGCTGCGGGTCCCCAGCTCCTGGAGGGACTTCTCCCATCCGTCAGAGCAGGATGAGGGTAAGATCTATATCCCCCCCCGTGACCGGCTGTTAAACTGGACCCCGAACAGCGGCACTGGGGACACAGCTGAGGTGTGTCAGCATCAGTGGGCACCCCGTACCCCAACTCCACTGCCTTTGAATAGTCTTATCAGAAGGTCAGATCACCCTCAAACCCCTCCAAAACCTCTTCATCAGAGGAAGATGAGGCATGGCTGGAGCATCCTGGCACACACATGTCTCTCCCCAGAGATCTGCCAGGAGCTCAGCTCTCCTGGAGCCCAGACAAAGCCTCACACAGGACACGACAGCATCCCTGGAGAGATGCTGCTTGGGCAGACGGCTCCGGGCAGGGCACCCTGCCAGTCCCCCCCCCGCCATCAGGAAGGGGTACGCCCCCCCAGAGCCCCCCAGCAGCACACACGCCCCAGACATTCCCTCCAGCAGGAGCCGGCTGCGTCGGAGGAAGAGGAACTGGCAGCCAGTGCTTTTAATTGAATAATTTAAACATTATTGATTTTTCCTACTAGCTGGCAACGAGGCCCAAACCCCAGGCAGACCAGAAATGATTAAAAAGTAGTCTCTGCTCAGACAACTAAGACACCATTCTCCTCCAGCGTGGAAGAAGCAGACGGGAAGCCAAGCAAGCTGCTGGCTCAGCTTTGTTCCCAGCCGGAGGAGAGGAGGGGAGCGCGGGACCGAAGCATCCTCACCTGCCCGCTCCGCAGAGATGACCAAAGGGAGCTGGAGAAGGTTTGCAGCTACAGGTGAGCTGCCACAGCTCTCGACACAGCACCGAAGAGTGCCCCGGCACCCAGGCACTAACGCCAATAATACCCTGAGCACCTCATAATACAGCAGAACCCACGCTTTGCATCAGCAAATTCCGAAGGCTGAGGGGGGAGCGGGAGCAAAGCAGTTCTAAAGGGATCCGTGGGCTGCAGCCGGACCCAGGATCTGCCAATCCGGCTTGGTCCCCGCCAGCACGGCCAGGAACATCACCAGGAACATGAGAGAGGGCAGCGAAGGGCTTTTCTTGCTCCCGTGTAGGGGAGTCACGCTTTAGAATATGCTTGCAAATGTAAGTCCCCTTGAGCAAAAGCAGTCTAAGCAAGTTATTCATGCTCTGGCACCGCTCATGCCCCGAGTGCGGCTTTATTTTGAAGTGTGAGCAAGCTGCAGGCTGGCAGCTCCTCCTTCACATTGGAAATCTGCAGCCGTGTAGCTACAGGGCTCCAAAAAAATCTCCCTAACCCCTCTTTTTCCCTGCTAAGGGATCAGCCGTCCCACGGTCAGCCTGCAGAAGGGAGGACAGTGAAGTATTTCCCTCTCCAAGAAGAGATGAACTTGTTATAAAACAGTTGCCAATGCCGTGATGAACACAGCAGCATCACGCGCAGAAATTGAAGATGCACTTTAATGGCTTTGCTATTGATCCAAAGCTGGTGATTTTGCCTTTGACATTGGAGCATGCGATGGGAAAAGGAAAAAGGCAGCCTCTTCCCCAGGGCTCGGCTGCTGCTGACGATGTCCATCAGCTGCTGCTGGGGGTTCAGAGGTGCCTCTGCCCCACACGAGACCAGGGCTCTGCCGTGCCGAGAACCACCCAAACTGAAACGAGCCCCTGCCCGAGGCGTCAGACCACTTTGGGGTCTACATCCCCAAAACCACACCTCCCAAGTGCGAATCCCCAGCTGCTGCAGCCAGACTCCTCAGAAACCGCACCAGGACCATCCCAGCAGCGCGGGTAATTGAGCAGCTCCAACCACCCCGAGCTGAGGCCTCTGTCTCCAAGTAGCAAAAGGAAAAAAAAAAAAAAAATCATGAACTCGCAAAGCTGAAACCCAGTTCAATATCAAAGCATTCCCCAAACTTCATGATACTCCAACTCCGATGGAAAGCCTTTAACAATCTTGTATCTCCTCCCCCCCCCGCCCCCCCGGCAATAACCTGGAGTTTCAAGATAATTTTCTCTTTTCGATTCCTCCATCCTCCCTAAAGAGCAGAAGTGTGCCAAATGGACTAGCATATCAGGAAATCTTGATGCATTTAAATAAGAAAGCAATTAAACACTTTAATAAGGCAAGGGGGAGGCGGGAAGGAAACTATTAAAGCGATTTCAGGATGACCTTAAAACCTGTTGTAGCTGAGAACGTTAATATTTAGCAAGTGGGGCTGACTTGGTCAGAGCACCCATCCCCACCCTGCACCCAGCGCACCTATTATTTTCCTCCTGGCTACTTATAAAGGCCATTTACCCGTCATTTGGCAGCAGGAGCAAAAATCCAGTGCCCGGGGAGTCCCCCGCCTGGGCCACCACCACGGGCTGCTGCGTTAAGTGCCCAAACCAAGTGTCCCCAGAGGGTCCCGGCAGCCCGGCTGCTGCCTGATAGCCACCCACCTCACGTAACGGTAATAATAAATGACTTGCACTTCCACGGTACTTTTAACAAGGGGACTTCAAAGCCCTTGTAGACTCGGAAGGCCCTGTGACACCCTTAACAAGTACATTTTTAGTCTCAGTTTTATGGATGAGGAAATTGAGGCTAGGAAGGTAGAATAATTTGCCCACATGACAGCGGAAAGGGAGAAAAAGCAGCAGTAGCAGAAAGGAAAAATCCAGGAGCCGTCTCAGCCCCCCACCAAGCCCAGCCTCCGGGGAGCAGCCCCCCCGCCAGGCGAGGCAGACGATGCAGACCCCCCCCGCGTCCCCGTTCCAGCCCCGAGCCACAACCAGCACCGGGAGCACAGATCTGCCCCAAACCCTCCCCAGTCCTCGCCGAGCCCCCCTGCACCCAGGGGTCTGACTTACACCAAGCACAGGGGCGCTTTGCAGCCATTACACGGGAAAAGGGCTTTAATGAACAAGAATTGCACAAGGGTTATTTTTTCCCCGGCATCAGCCAAACGCTGGTCCAGGGACCCAGCGGCATCAGCTGGCTCTTGTAATTTAAACGAGCTGCCTCTGAAGGAGCAGGGCAGAGGGAGAAGAGCTGCCCGTACAGCCGAGCCCCCAGCACCTCCCGGCTGCAGCTGGGGCGAAGAGAGGCCAGAAATAAAGGTTTTTTGCAGCAAGGCTGGGGAAGGGGAGGGCAGGAGAGCGGCGAGACAGGGCACAGGATGCCCGTGAGCATCTCCGTCTCCCGAGCGTGGCGAGGCTGCGGCCGGGCAGAGCATCCCCGGCCCGCCATCTGAACAGGCTCGTTGACGAGCCTTGTCATCGTTCCTCAAGACTAATTTTTTTAAATTGCAAAATCTTACAGAGCTATTAACCTCAAAAGAGTTTAACATATGGCAGCGCAAGTCTCCCTCTTACCCTAATTATAAGGCTTGCAGTAATGGGGCTGTCTTTTAAGTTACAGCTGCTATGCTTTTGGCTTTTCGCTAACATTACATCCTATTAAGGAGCTACATTTAATGCATGCAAATTGCCAGAACACAGAGTGCTTCGGACCAGCGAGGGGATGCATTTAAGCAACAGCAGCAATATCCCAGGGTCAGGCTCACCCTGCTGAGAACTCCCTGTGATCCATCAATCAAACCCCACTCATTAATTAACTAATTCATTAAATATCTTTATAGATGAAGGTTCATCAAGGCGGAACATTGTGTTGACAGCGACGTCCTGTCAGCACTTAGCGGTACAAGCTTCCCCCCCCCCCCCGCCTCCAGCCCCAACACCCCACACTCACCGCAGCTCCACGTAGCCCTCCCGGCCCTCAGCTCCTAAGGAAAAAGCTGGTCCCTACCCGGCCACCCCCTTATAAAGCCTCTCCAGTTGCCCCGCAGCTGCCAGCCGTTGCCATCAGCCCTCCCTGCCCTCCCAATGAGCCCCACCTGCCCCCCTGTAACACCCCCCTCCACATGGGAAAGCTGCTGTACAGCAAACAGAGCTCCTTTTAGAGGGGTTTTTTTTTGAGGAATAATAATAATTTCTGCAAATTAAAATAAATGCTCACTAAATAACTACTAATAAAGGCCAGGGGAGGCTGTGGGGGGCTCGTGGAGCTGGGGAATAGGACCAGCTGAGGGGGGGAATGGAAAAAGGCCCCAGCACCAGGCGCTGCCGCGGAGTTTCTCTCCGCCAGACAGGGCGATTTGCTGCGGTGGGTGTTGCTGGCAAAGACAGCAGCTCCGAGCCGGGCCAGGTACTGCCCGGAAACGCTCTCCGTGGGGATTTTTGGGAAAGCCCGCCTTCGCCCTGAATGGCATTTTCCTATCGCATAAATAAAGCTACGCAGGGATGCAGGGGGAGCTGCCGCAGGCATAGCTGTACCCAAAACTGCCTCAGCCGAACCCACTCGAGGCCACAGGGACCCCACTGCACCCTCACCCCTGCCTGGCACCCTGAAGCACCCCTGCAATCAGCCCCTCAATTAATGAGCAGGTACCACGGCCCTGGCTCCAGCCCAAGGGCCGATTTGCTTTCGGAAGCCTGGAGTCCAAGCAGGCGTATTAAAACCACGCGGGAACCGCTGCCAACCCCCTGGTCTGGACTGGGGGGGCTCTGACTTGGCTCCCCTTTCCCGCAGGAGCCCCCTATCTCCCCGCTGCTCCGAGGGCAGATGAAATGCAGCCACTGAAGCCCCTCTCCCACGAGTCCCCCACCCTTCGCAGCCGGAGGAGAGGCCGTGCTGCGGCGGCGGGCAGTAATGGCAACCTCCACATCTCTCCCTGCTCCCTGAAGAAAAGCCTCCTGGCTCCGGTGCCACAAGCTGTAATACTGAAAATGGCTGTAAATTTGAAAAATTGGCACATTGTAGTCCAACAAGACAATTTTTGAATTGCTCCATGCAGCTGTGCGGTGCTGGCTGCTATGCTGCCTGCATCCTGAACTGGGAGGTGGAGCATCTCCTCGGCTGAAAAAAACACTCTTGTTTTGGTCTCTTTTCTTTTGTGCCCATCCAGAACCTGCCTGCTGCTTCTCGGGGAACTGTGGTGGGGGTGCTGGGCTTGGTACCCCAGCCCGTGGGGGCTAAAGCATGGGTGGAGGAGGATGAAACGCCCTGGGGGGAGAACGCCTTACCCTGGGGTCTCCAGGCCCACCCAGGAGTTTTTTCCAGATTTTTTCCCCTTTTTCCCTGGCTGAGGTGGCCGGGTGGCTTTGGAACCCACAGGCTGCAGGGGGGGCAGAGGGTGGTGTGGCTGTAGATGTGCCTTTGGGACAAGCTGGCCCAGCAGCGCCGAGCGACCGCCCCACCATCCCTCAGCGTGACCCTGCTCAGTCCAGGGACACGGGGTGGTGGGACCCCATTAAGGTCCCTGGGCACAAGAAGCAAGCGTGGGGGGAGCCTGGACTGAGCCCCTTTGGAGTGAGGGGCACCCGGAGCAAAATCCCTGCGGGTTGGGGGACACACACAAAACTGCTTAATCAATCCAGTATCCCTGTTATTCACAGAGAATCTGCATTTATGCTGGACCACGAGGCCTCTCTGCTCCTGTGCTCTGAAGGAAGAGACAAAATTCCAGAATAAATAAACTGCCACAAGATGAGAAAGTGAAAGGAAAAAAAATGATCAGTATCTGGCCTGCGGGAGGAGGGGGGAAACCAAACCCTCGTTTAACCAGCCGTAATGAACTCCTTCACACGTCGTTTCTTCTGGTGAACAAAGAGCGGGGCGGGTTTGTGGATGGTATCTGGAAGTCAGGCCCCTTTCAGGAGCCACGCTTTTACTGCCGTGCGGTTCTTCTGGGAAGCCAACAAGACCGGCTCATTAAATTTTAGTATTATCTCTGTAGCCTTCTGCATTGTCTGATTAAAGTTTAATAACTTGTTTGGTGGCTTTTTCTGCCTGTGGCAGAGCCCTGCGCCCTCCCACCGGCAGCCCTGCCTTTGCTGGGGGGGGGCAGGTGGCTCTGGGGGGCTTTGGGGCAGGGGGTGGCAGGTTTGAGAGGTCTCAGGGACCCCCCCGGGGCTGCCTTTCTCCAGGATGCTCTGCCGCCTGCTCTGCCAACGCTGGCTCCGGTGGCTTTCTTGGGAAGGTCACGCTCATCCTCTTGCCCGAACCCCCTCTGGCACCATCGAGAACCTCTGAGTGGGTAATTAGTCTCTGGAAACGCTCGCCTGCAGATCGCCAGAGCTGTGAGAGCCCTGCCTGCAAAGTCCTTTCCATTCTCGGCGGCCACCCTAAGCTGTGATGCTCTGGCTCTGGCTCCTGCCTGCAAACCAGGCTGGGAGCAGGGAAGAGCAGCTCCTTCCCGGCACATCCCGGAGCCTCCGCACCCGCCGGGCCCTGCCTGCGAAACGGGATGAAAACGCTCTCGGGGAAATTAAACATTAAGTCTGAACGAGCAGAACTTGACCGAGGTGTCGGCGTGTGTGCAGTGAAATGCAGAATGGCCCGGAGCTGTTTGTCTTAAGAATTTAACGAGAAGGCTCCGTTTGCCGCGGCGTGTTGTACGTGTGAGTTACGGGTGTAGGTAACGCCGAACGCACGGAGCGCCTTCTGCATCCCCTGCCCAGGGACCCCCGCACACACCCGCTGGTGGCGGTGACAGGAGCCGGGTACAACACAGCAGGAGTCGTTGGTCACCAGAGGGGATGCTCAGGATGGCGACACTTTCTGCTGGCTGTCCCTGAGAGCCCCTCGGTGTGAGGCTTGACCAAGGAGGGCTCTGGTGGTTCGGCCACCCACCTCCTCTGTGCCACAGGGATGACAGAGTCTGGGAGGGATGCTCTGCGTGTCACGGAGGGTCCCCTGGGGTGGCTGGGGGCGAGGGTTGGTACCTGGGAGGGGTGGTGGGATAATACCCCCCCAATTCATTCTCATCATCTGCCTCTCTGTGGCTTGAGGGGCTCACTCACGGGGGGGGGTTCAATAAATGGGATTTTGTGATTGGGAGGCTGAAAGACAGAGATCCCCATCCTGCTGCCAGGGGGGGAACGTGCCATGTCCCCACAGAGCCCTGGGGACAGCCCGCAGCACGTCACAGCCCGGTACTGCCCCAGGGGCAACACGTACAGACCCGTCACTTACCTGGCAAAGTTCCACTTGACCCTCTTTTTCTGGAACTACAATACACCTTTCTTCTCTTTTTTTTTTTTTTTTTTTTTCCCCCACAAAAATCTGCAGCCATTTTCAGTATTACAGCTTTGGCCGCATAAACCAGGGGGATTTTCTTCGGGGAGCGAAAAATTGATTCAGAGGTTTCCATTAAGTCCCATTAGCACAGCACAGCCACTCGCAAGGGCTGAGCCCGGCAGAGAGCGCATTGTAACCCAAACGGGGCGTTTTCAATGCCCGGCCTCAGCGGAGTTAAGCCGGAGCAACCCCGTCAGGCTGCTTTTCCCGTGGGGCGTGGGAGACGGCCTCCGGAGAGCCTGGAGAAGATCGGCCGCTCACCGGGACGGTGCTCTGCTGAGACTATGGCAGCTTTTCCCTTCTGCAGCCCCACGGCTGAGCTGTGGGGAGATGTGGGGGTGGCTGGAGGGCCCCCTGCAAAAAGGAGGCAGCTCCTCAAGGTGGAAAATAGCCCCTGAGCGTCCCCATCAACCCCCAGCGCTGCCCTATCATTTCTCCTTGCTCCTCCAGTTGGTCCTCCAGACCCTGCTGGAGCAGGACCTGAGGAGACCACAGAGACGCTGGGAGGGCTGGAGCCCCTCTGCTGTGAGGACAGGCTGAGAGAGTTGGGGGGTTCAGCCTGGAGAAGAGGAGGCTCCGGGCAGACCTTAGAGCCCCTTCCAGTCCCTAAAGGGGGCCTACAGGGAAGCTCGGGAGGGACTCTGGATCAGGGAGGGCAGCCACAGGAGGAGGGGGAAGGGTTTGACACTGGAAGAGGGGAGATTGAGCTGAGATGTGGGAAAGAACTTCTTTGCTGTGAGGGTGGTGAGAGCCTGGCCCAGGTTGCCCAGAGAAGCTGTGGCTGCCCCATCCCTGGAGGGGTTCAAGGCCAGGTTGGAGGGGGCTTGGAGCAACCTGCTCTGGTGGGAGGTGTCCCTGCCCAGGGCAGGGGGCTTGGAACTAGATGATAGTTAAGGTCCCTTCCAAGCCAAGCCATTCTCTGATTCTATGATTCCAGCTGCCACCAGCCACCAGGTCGCTCATATTTTGGCTGCGGTCCCCAGGGGCAGAGGGTGACGATGACACTAAATTGATGTACGGAGATGGCAACGCTGATGCTCACTGACTTCGCGGCACTCTCCGAGTTTCTCCAAACTCTCCCACAGAAGCATCCCTGTCCCTTCCCGCTCCCTCCCAGGTGCCGGGAGACCCCGCAGCGCCGGTTCCTTTTGCAGGGGGCAGGCGCTGGCGAGGAGCCGCAGGATTGATACTGCCATTATGCGATTGCACCTTGGCACCGCCGTAATTGTGCCAGACAGAGCTGTTTAAATACCACCAGACAGAGTATTACTCACATGAAAATGAGGCCTTAAATGTCATTATTTGTGTCATTATTAATAGCCCCTAATTGTGTTCTCTAATCATCATGAAATTATGTTAATATTAATATTCACATCAAAACTGCCTAGGGAACGAGGAGAACTACTTTTTTAAAAAAATAAACCCTACCATATGTCAATCCCCATTAATGTGAAACACTTGCCTGGGCTGCAAGGCGGGGGAGAGGGATCGCTGCGGGGCGGGGAGGGGGTGTCTCTGCGCCCCCAAGCCCCTGGCAAAGGCTCTGCATCACCATGACCCAGGGACCCTCTCAAAGAACTCACGTCCTGAGACCATAGACCTTGTTCTTTAGAACAAGAGCTTTATTGCTTTCAAAAGCTCTTCCGACAAATCCGTCCGAGGGAGCAAAGCCGGGTTCTTTATTTACACAGAGAAACCTCAGAAGACGCGGGAATATCACAACATTTTGCAGCATTACTAGCTTTTCGTATGTGTTTTTCCTCTCTTAACTTCACTCTTTTCACTGTGCTCTTACCAGCAAGAAAATCCACCTGAGAGAACAGTATGAGCCCACCAAAGCAATGTTCGGAAAAAGCCTCCCAAGGGCATTAATTTTAATGGCTGTTGCTCAGGAGCTGAACTCTGTGGATGTTAAGGACATTTGGCACCCTCTGCAATCATTATAATTATTTTAACAGGTCCACGGAGGGGGTGTTTTAGCAGCCTTTACCGAGCCCCAGACCCGTTACCACAGGTGATACACCCACACGGAATAAGCAGCAGGTTTTGCCCCCACCGGCTTCCAGTCCAGAAGAGAAGATGTCCTGGAGGAAGGGGGCAAGGGCCTGGCACAGGGAACGAGGGTTTTCTGGGGGAAAAAAAAAAAAAGTAATGGAAATAAATCACTTTGCAATTCTCTGCAGTTCCATTTTCCAACCAGCTCTACTTGCAAGTATCCAAATGCCTCACTTAATAAAGCAGAGAGGTTTTCAAGTGCCAAACTGTTATGGCTCGAGTTAAATATAACTGGGAGCGTGGAAATAACTTGGGAGCAGCCGGACAGGGAGCCGGTGGGGGACGGGTGTGCGAGAGCAGCCCCACACCCCCGTCCCTCCTGGGACTCCAGTCAGGGACCTGCAGGCACCGCCGGAGCTTCCCCGAGGCAGGGATGGAGTGAGCTTGACCCTGGCGAGATGTGTCACCTTCACGGCCGTGCTGCAGGTCACCTCTGCGGGCAGGCGGGGAAGGGATTTTCAGGAGAAAAAGGAACACCTTGGGGTGCTCGGGTGCCACCAACCTGCGTATGAAGGGTCAGGATGAGGCAGGAGCACCTTTTCATGGGACACCTCTGGATGGAGGTGGAGTTTTCCCTGGGAGCGTTGGGGGGGAAAGGAAGTTTGCAAAGGTATTTAACACTTTCGTGGGAATGATTTTTCCATAAAATATTAATGACGTATATATAATCTAATTGATTCCTTAGGGCAATAACCTCTGACAAAACGGCCCTGATTAGGAGATAATTGAGTGTGTTGAATTGCGTCCTGAGAGAGCTTAATGTTGACAAGGTCCATTATCTCGCGATAACGACCCCCTTTTGTCAGGCGCTGGGGCCATTAGGAGAGACTTTGGGGGTGAATAAATCCTTCCGCTGAACTCTTTTGTCCGATTACACGGGCGGCTTTACAAATCAAAGCCGGGGCTTGCATCCTCGGATGCAGGGATGCAGGAGCAACAGGCGGGGGGGTGGCAGCAGGGGATGGGATGGGATGGGATGGGATGGGATGGGATGGGATGGGATGGGATGGGGTGGGATGGGATGGGATGCTGCACTCACCTCCTGAGCCAGCGGCCTGCGAATGATGAGATCCCAGGTCATTTGCAGGGAAAAAATCCTATTCCATCTCCAAAACACGCTTTTCCGCGCTCCCTCTCTGCCTGGTCGTTACCGCCGTGCGTTAGAACTCTCGCACTTGCTCTCTGGTGCGTGGCTTTGGCTGACTCCGAGAGGGTTTCCACGTGCAAATCACGCCTGTCACTCTAACTCGGGAATTCTGGATTTAGAGCTTGTTTCCCGGCACCCGGCTCAGAACGAAGCCGTGGGGTGGGAAAGGGAAACTCCTACACCCACAAGTCTCCCTGGAAGCCTCCACGGGCAATACCTTTCCAGCTGGGGTCAAGTTCACTCGTCCTAACCCTTCGCCAGCAGCATGACAGCCGAGTGGGAGTTCCTGTGCCAATTTAGGTTAATTTGGGATTGCACAGTCCCTGGGAAGACGCAGGGGAATAGGGAGAAAGGATGGGAAGCCCAGGAGCTGGTCCCGGGTGCCCTGGGGGAGCACAAAGCCCAGGGGATGGTGTTTTTCCCCAAAGACAAATGCCTTCCGCGCTCTCTCCCGGACATGCACGTATATGGACAGTCAAGAAAGCATTAATGTAAAACACCATTGATTTCAATTTATATTAATACACTGTGCAGCGAACTGAGATGGCTGATTCACAATCCTCATCAGATTTCAGTGCGCCGGGTAAATCAGATCCCTTGGTTCACTGTAGTTTAATTATAAGCAAATTGTAAGTGAATTAAGATAAATCGAATTAGAACCACTCTAATACTGAATAAAAACACCCACCGAGGAGTCTGCGGAGGTTTAACTAAGCCACTTCGCGAGGTAATTGGGATGCATTGGCCTGCGCATCCCTGTCAGGCCAAGTGATGCTGATGCTGGACCGGGAGCCGGCTCTTGTGGGAGGGTGGCCATCAGCCCCACATGGGATAAGCCACGTCGGCCCCCGGGATGGCAGCCGCTTGCCAGAGCAGAGGGAGGGGGAGCCATGGGGGAGACGGGGACCTGAGCCAGAGCATCACAAATGCGGCTGAAAGTGGGGGAGAAGAGGAACTGGAGCAGACTGACGAAGCACAAATTGGAAGCCGGGGTGGGTTTGGCTGCTGCTGCTGCTTCTTTTTTTCCCTCCCAGGGAAGTGTCATTTGTACAAATTGCCCGTCCGTGCCAGCTTGGGAGAGACCTCACAAGGGAAACCTGGAGCCTTCCCTGCTTTTCATGTGCGCGGATGCCCCTTTTATGTCTGAGCAAGGAGTAAGTGGAGAAGAAAGGAGCCCCTGTCAGCCTCCGGGAGACAAATTGCTTCCTGCAGCCCGAGGTGGCTCAGCTCTAACAACCACCCCTTCCCGGAGGTGAGCCGAGGTGCCCCCGCGCCCGTCAGCCTTCCCCCTTCTCCCCCCCCCCCCATCTGCCTGCTTTTAAATTGAGCCCCAGATAAGTAACTAACCATCCTTTTCATTTTTATCTCGGCCAGGATGATTTACTGGGCCGCCGTGTGAAAGTGCGCGGGACTCTGCTGCTCAGGCGGCAGAAAATACCGTGCCGCCTAAATGAAGTGACCCCGCCGATGCCCGGGGTTAAAGATATATGCGGTGCTCTTGTTCGCCGCCTCCTCTACATCAGATGGGCTGTTATCTCCCCGCGCCCTCCTCTTCCGAGGGGGGAGGTGGGCAGAAAGGGGGCCACCGGAGGATTGCAAGCCATAAAGTTATTAAAACAGTAGAGGCAACAAAGCGGTGCGGATTCCCCGCCGCTCTGACATTTCCAGAGGGTGAGAGGTAAAAACGCAGGAAGGATCTCATGCTCTATAAAAAAAAAAACCCACAGGCCGGGGCTTTTCGGTTGCTGCCTGAGCTCTCGAAGCAGCTAATTAAACGGGAGGGACAAATCCGTAAAGCAAACTTCCAAGCCAGCAAATAAAAGCCTGGCCCGGCGGGGGAGCGAGGGGGCTGCGGGAAGGACACCGGCACTGCTGCTTTCAGCCTCCTCCTTTCGGGGGGAGCGGGGCTCGGTGCAGCCAATTCACAGCCCCAAATAGAATTCACCCCAATTCAGAGCGCCGAGGCCAGGAGCCAAACCGCACGGGAAGGTGCGATCAAAGGCACGTCCCTGGACGCCCACCCCCAATTCCCCATTTACCCACGGACCCCGCTGGTTCCTGCCCCAGGCTCCGTGTCCTCAGGCCGGTACTCGCTGCCATCGCCCCGGGGCCCTGCATCCCTGCAGCATCCCTCCGGGGGCCGGGGACTGGGACCGGCCCCCACGTTGGGAATGGATTTCGGAGGCGGTGGGTGCGGGATGTGCTGTGTTTCCGCGGGGGCCCACGTCTCCTGTCCGTCCCTGTGTGCAGACAGGTCCCCTCCTCTGATTGATCCTGGGTTAGCTGCCTGTCCGCCCACGCCCTGGCGCTAATGGCCTCATTAGTTAGGGAAAAGGGCTGCTGAAGTCAATTTATAATATGTAATAGTGAAAAACAACAAAATCGATATCTCTGCAGAGTCAGGGGGAGACTGGGGGGAGAGAGGGGACCCAGGACCCAGTTCAGACAATGGATGAGGTCCATTGTCCCCAAACCCCAAACCCCACTCCCCACATCTGGGCCGGTGTTAAATACATGCCTGAGCAGCCAGGTCTGGTGGGACAGCCCTCACCCACCTCCTCTGATGCTTTCCCGGGGCCTCGGACCAGCAGAGCGTCCTCCGGCTCCTCTTCCCTCGGTGGGACCGTACCCCCAGGCACCATCCCACCTCGGGCTGCCCCCCAGAACCCAGGGCTCAGGAGCGCAGGCGGCCAGGAGGCAACTACAGCACGAGCCACCTTGGGTCTACCTGCCCCGGGAAGAGAAATCACTGATTTAAGTGGTTCCCCAACCCCTCCTTCAAAGGCATCCCGTAACGCTGCAAAGGGAACAAGCTCAGGAGACAGATTAGGATGAGCGACGGGGCGGAAGGTACCCACGGTGGGAGCGATGGAGGGTTTCCCGTTCCGGGGAGACTGAGAATCGGGGAGGGATTTGCTCTTTCGAAGCGTGCCCGGGTCCGCGCAGGGGTTAACCCGAACGTACCAGACTGTGTCCCGAGGGATCCCAAAGGCTCCTTCTGATCCGCCATCCAAAACCGCAGCCCCCCCATGACACAGGCCTCTTCTCAAGCCTCCTGCCAAAGACCTCCGTTTCGTGGTAATTCTTTTTATAGCCCATTTCTAGTGTGCACACCCTGTGGTTTACAAGAGCCTGCGACTCCCCGGCAGATCGCCTCTCCTCGCCCTGTTTTGCTCCTTTCTCAGCTGGCTCCCATCGAGCTGATTTCCCCCCCCTCCTGTGTTCTGCCACCGACTCTAAACCAACACATCTGTTTTGAAGAGGAGGAGCGGGAGCATCGCCTTCGGCTTCCAGGCGCCACGGCGGGGGGGGGGGACAGCAGGGAAGGCAGTGCCCGAGCACCCTCCCTGCAGCCCCGCTGCCACGCTGGCCCCACCACCCCGTTTATACAGGGCCTACAAAAAACAGGAGTTGGAAAAAAAAACCACCAACAACAGAATGTTAAATGTGGGTTTCTTTGAACTTTCCTCATCAAATTGTGGCAACAAGAAGATATTTTCAGCTTCTTTTTTTTCTTTTTGTCTTCTGATTGTGCTGAGAACATCCCGCTGAGCAGAGCTGTTCTCTGGCTGCCTCCATCCAGCCGGGAGACCCTGCCGCCCGCGGGGCTCCCTGTCAGCCCCGGCTGGTAGCCACCACGCCATCCTTCCTCCCACCTGACCTGTGCCTGGCACTTCTGTCCCCTTCATTGACAATTCGGGGGTCCGGAAGGGGACCTACCTGTGCTTTGCAGAGGGGACACGAAGACCCGGAGGGATTTCACCATCATGCCCTGTGTCGACTGGAAAATGAGCTAAGATCTCCCATTGCCAGCAAAGCTTCTGGGAAGGGGCTGCCTGCCCAGGCAGAAAGCCCAGGGGCCCAAGCAGGACGCCCCTCGCCCCCTGCTCGTTAGCTGCTTAGACTTAACGAAGCGGTTTCCCCATCACTCTGCTTATGCCCACGCCTCGTTTCTGTCTTCCCTGTCTCTCACCATTCTTTTTCCCCATTATAAATTTTGCATTTCTAGCCTGCTTGTCATATTTCCTACTGGATTGGGTGTTTAATTAAAATCATAATTAAAATTGATCTCCTCATTAGCATGCACCTGCTCTGCTGCTCGCGTCCTGGCATTTAATTATACGCTGAAGATGTCAAGTCTGACAGGCGAGAACGAGACCCCGGCCAGCAACCCCTGGCAGGACTTCCCGGTGACAACATCTGGACGCCGGGAGTCCATCTGCCGGCGCAGTCCTGCTGCTGGGCAGGGGGACGTGGTGGCTACTGGAGCCGGGGGCTGGTAGCCCCAGGGGGGTCAGTGGGGTCTGGACCCCTGGCAGCCTGCACACCGAGCCTGGCTTCCGAGGAGTGAGTTCCTGCCTATTTTCACGGTGTTTGGGACCTGCGATGAGACAGAGATCCATGAGTATGGGGGTCCCATCCACAGCCCTGTGCCACCAGGAGCAGTGGAGCAGGTAAGTCAGCAGGACAACGGGGTTGGATTTGATGCCAGCTCATCCTGATGGCACGGACACATCCAGCAAAGACCCTCTATGCCACCTCCAATCTATTCCCACTGCTGGCAGACCCAGAGCCCTCTCCCATGTCCCTGAAGACCAGCAGGGAAGTTCACACCATGCCCATTGGGATATCATTGACTGGAGGAAGGCAAATATCACACCAATCTACAAAAAGGGCAAGAAGGTGGACCCAGGAAACTACAGGCCAATTAGTCTCACCTCTGTCCCTGGGAAAATAATGGAGCGACTCGTTCTGGATGTCATCTCCAAACACATTGAAGATCAAGAAGTTATTGGAAGTGGTCAACACGGATTTACCAAGGGTAAATCATGCTTGACCAATCTGATAGCCTTCTATGACGTTATAACTGGATGGCTGGATGAGGGGAGAGCAGCAGATGTCATCTACCTTGACTTCAGCAAGGCTTTTGACATTGTCTCCCATAACATCCTCCTTAGAAAATTAAGGAAGTGTGGGCTAGATGAGGGGGCAGTGAGGTGGATTGAGAGCTGGCTGTGTGACAGAACTCAGAGGGTTGTAATTAATGGAGCAGGGTCGAGTTGGAGGCCTGTAACCAGTGGTGTCCCCCAGGGGTCAATACTCGGCCCAGTCCCGTTCAACATATTCATCAATGACCTGGACGAGGGGACAGAGTGTATCCTCAGCAAGTTCGCTGATGATACCAAACTGGGAGGGCTGGCCGACACTCCAGAGGGCTGTGCCACCATCCAGCGTGACCTGGACAGGCTGGAGAGCTGGGCAGAGAAGAACCTCACGAGGTTCAACAAGGGCAAGTGTAGGGTCCTGCACCTGGGGAGGAAGAACCCCAGGCACCAATATAGGTTAGGGATGGATCTTCTGGAAAGCACTACTGAGGAGAAGGATCTGGGAGTCCTGGTGGATAGCAAACTTTCCATGAGCCAGCAATGTGCCCTCATGGCCAAGAGAGGCAACGGGATCCTGGGCTGCGTAGGGAAGAGTGTGGCCAGTAGGTGGAGGGAGGTCATTCTCCCCCTCTGCTCTGCACTGGTGAGGCCACAACTGGAATACTGCGTCCAGTTCTGGGCTCCCCAGTTCAAGAGAGACAGGGAACTACTGGAGAGAGTCCAACGTAGGGCAACAAAGATGATGGAGGGATTGGAGCACCTCCCTTATGAGGAAAGGCTGAGAGAGCTGGGTCTCTTTAGCCTGGAGAAGAGAAGGCTGAGGGGAGACCTTATCAATGTTTACAAGTACCTAAAGGGTGGGTTGAAGGAGGATGGAGCCGGACTCTTTTCAGTGGTTCCCAGTGACAGGATGAGGGGCAATGGGCACAAGCTGGAACATAGGAAGTTCCATTCAAATATGAGGAGAAACTTCTTTCCGGTGAGGGTGCCAGAGCCCTGGAACAGGCTGCCCAGGGAGGGTGTGGAGTCCCCTTCTCTGGAGATCTTCAAGGTCTGCCTGGATGCAGCCCTGAGTGATGTGCTCTGGGCAACCCTGCTTTGGCAGGGGAGTTGGACTGGATGATCTCTAGAGGTCCCTTCCAACTCTGACAATTCCATGATTCCATGATCATACCCGCAAGTCTAACACCTCCCTCCCGGGATTGACTCACAAGCTCTGGAGATTTCCACCACGGAGACGCATGGGGCGGGTTTTCCTGGCTGGTACAAACCTCTTCCCACTCACTGGGCTCCCATCGGCAGTGCCATTGAGATCCAGCTCAAGATCCAAGGCAGCGCTCCTCGGGAGAGCTCCGGCAGCTCTCGCCTCCTCGGTGAAAACAAAGCTCCCCTTGCCTTACCTTTGGCTGGTTATTAATGGAATTATCAAAGTGGTTTCTGGTTCTTACACTGCAACTGCTCCTTTCCCTGCGTGTTACAGGCAATAAAGCTGCCAAAAGGCATTTTTGGGGCCGTTATAAATGAGGAGTTTTATTCCCCTGCACTTTGAAAGCCTCTAACTGATGGATGTAGGTTCAGTGGGATTCATGAAACGATGAAAGCCGACATCAAACATACCCACCGGCTTTAAGGCTCTCGGAATGGCTCCTCGGGGACCCGGCGGGTTCTGTCCATACCCAGGGACCTGTCTCTCTTCCCCATTCCTGGTCGGAGCGATGCCCAGGCAGCACTGACCCATTGTCCCACGTCTCCAAAGGCTCCCTGGCTGCTGGAACCTCGGCGCCAAGAGATGTGAGTGAGGTTACTTGTCAAAGGGGCTCCTAACAAAGAGTGAAGAGCCTTAAATCTCCCTCCCATAACTCTGCTCGTACCCGGTTCTCATCCCTTCTCCCGGCCAGGAGCGGCTGGTGACACACGGCAGCGTATCGGGGGGAGGCGATGGGAAACGATACCTTAAGGTGTAGTTGCCCTTACCTTTTTATGGCTACTTAGAAGCCTGAGGCCATCAAATGCCAGATCCAGAGACCTTTCTGTGGCGGGAAGCAAAGCTGAGAGCGGAGCCGAGGCTTTATCGCACCTGCAGCCGGCGCCGTTTGGGAATATTCTGCGTGTCAAAGTGGGGGGAGACCCGGGATGCTGCAGCCACAGGTGGGGAGAGAGTCACCTCTGCAGGAAAAAGCTTCACAGGTGGCCAGAGAGCAAAAACCAGGCATTCCCAGTTGGCTTTAAGGACACGTAGGGGCCTTCAGCAGTAACAACCGCTTCAATTTAAAAAAATATATTAAGCCCCACCAACCCAGCCAGTAATAGCCATTGAGCTGCTCCTCAGAAAGACAGTGAGCGCCATGAATCAGAAATAAGGCAGCTGAACATTATGAAGAAAGATACACAACCATTAATAGCCAGACACCAGCCCAGCGTCCCATTGGGGAACGTTATTTACGGGGCTATAGCGTTATCAATCCTGCTGGGAAAAATCCTGCAGTGGGAAATGAGAGGAACGGGATGGAGCCGGGGCCGGACACCACCAGGAGTGTGTGTGGATGGTGACGGTCATCGGGCCAGGGACGCGGCACCGGCATTGACTCCGTAGGACAGAGCAGGATTATCCTGCCAGATCCTGGGGTGCTTCATTTGTGCAAATTCTCCGTGATTTTAATGAGATTTTGCATAAGGAATAATTCATAAGGCTTGAGTGCAGGCCGGGGAGGGATGAAGTGTGGGCACCTGCGGGGTGGCTGTGCCGGACCGGGGGGGTCATTGCCCAGGGACACGCGCCCCAGGGCTTGGGGGAGCAGAAACGAGCCCCGAGCGACGCGCTGCTCCCGGAACGGGGCGAACTGAGAGCCTGAGTGAGAAATGGAGCCTAAATGAACATTTGTCATTTGATTTCTAATTACACAATTACGTAAATGTATGATATTAGTAGTCAAGAGCCTGGAGTTTTCAGTAAAGAGTCCCTTAAGTAAATAAACGTTTTCAAGCGATTACATTATAGGGTTGAGATTTAAAAAAAAAAAAAAAAAAAAAAAAAAAAGTTAAGAATTGTGCAGGATTACACCAGAAAACAAGAGGAAAAAAACCAAAACAAAGCAGAAAAAGCAGCCGTCGGAGAAATGAGCGTAGGGAGAGAGTGGGATCCACAGAGAGGAGGTTTATTTTTGGATTTTTGGGTGGCTGCTGCAGGAGCTGGAACAGTCCTGTGGTGTCCGGGCTTCTCGGGGTCTCTCCAAGGGATTTTTCCCTTTGGTTCCTGGGGTTCGGTGGAAAGTCACCTTCCTACAGATCCTCCAACCTGCTGCCACTTTGGCTGTACCAAAGTAAGGAGAGATTCCAGGTAAAGCACCCTCCTGGGGGCTCAGCATCCTCCTGCACCGGGACCAGCAGCCCCAGTGCCCTTCCCCAGCTCTGCCACCCACCCGGCTCCCGCCTCCCCGCCTCGTACGGGAGCTAAATATTCATCGAGTAATTAGTCGGTTCAGATTAGCGGTATGAAAAGACAATCCTGTCTAATTATAAGAGATATCAGCTTGAAGACGCCACACAAGGACGTCAGTTGCAATGGAAGCGCAGAATATAAATAAATAAATCCCTGTGAAAACAAACACAGGCCTATCAAAACAACCGGGAACAAAACTCACTCCCTGCGTTACCTTTGGCAATTAAATATTTATCAGAGGAGAGGAAGTAAAATCCATTTACTGTTTTTGGGCTAGTTACAGTCTTTCTTTTAAAAATCCCTTGCAATTAGTTTCTTCCTTCCTCGGAGATGAGAACACCGAAATAGTCTCCAAGTCCATCTTGAACAAATTGCGGAATATTTTCTCGGCTGATTGGTGTGTGCGTGCGCAAGTGTCTCAAGGAACTTTCTTTCTGTAGCTTAGATCTTCCTGCCGAGTGTCCTTAATGACGGGTTGCCATGGGTTCTGCGAGCTGGAGGAGCCGTGCTGTTAATGCTCACCATTAACCCGGGACTGCCAGCAGCGCGGCCGCTCTCCTCGGGAAGGGCTGCCCGGAGCGGGGTCTGAACAAGACAAATTAATCTAAGCTCCTTCCAGCCCGTTTTTGGGGCGAGGAAGGCCCCAAAACTGCCTTCACTGCTCGTCCGACGCCACCTGATTTCTGGATTCCTTATTCAGGACATGGCTCTGGTAACATCAGTGGTGTTCCCCACCACTTGGGACCCAAAGCATCAGTGGGAAGAGGTGAGATCGTGGGACAGACGGACGTAGAAGGATGGTCCTGCCCGTTGGCGACCACAGCAATGCTCTGTGAAGGATGGGCTCACCGATGACCGTGCCGTGGGACACGGCAGGTTCTGTTACTGGTGTGGCTTTAAACCAGAGCCCATCTGATGGGGACATGAGACCCTCCGGCACCGGGAGCCAGCCCAAAGCCTGGGCCCGGGGGTGTGAGAGCTCAGGGAGAGCCCCCACTTCCCCCCCTCCATTCCCTAAAATCCAGGACGCGCCACGCCGCTATGAAATTTCACGTTTGAGATAATTGCATTAAGGTAATTGCCACTCCAGCATTATTTCCCGTTCCTGGGAGAGGAGGAGAGGAAGGCTGAGTGCATTGTGTCTGCGTTAGCAGATTAATAATTACAGCCCTTCGGAGCAGCGCTGCTTTGTATAGATCCGCAGCTGCCGGATCATTACCGGGCAAACTCGCGGATACCCTATAGGAGCAATATTCTGCGTGCTGCACAGTTTGTCTCTGCTGCTGCTCGGTCCTGGGTTTTCTACACTTTCATCAGATTCACAGCTTGTTAGAAATAGCAAACATTTACTACCTGAAGGAGCCGAGAGGCGGAACGGCAAAGCGCCGTCGGGGATTACCCGGCCGATGCCTTCGGAAGGAAACATTCGCTCCGTCACAGGAAGGCTTCCCGTGTCCCGACATCCCCGGGGGGGTCTCTGGCTGCAAGCGGGAGGTGGCCCAGCCTTGAGCCCCCCCCACGGCGGGTGGGAAGGTCTGCGGAGATCATCCTCTGCTGCTGAGACACCACCACCTCCACAGCCACAAAATAACTTGAGAGAGGGAGGCCATTGGAAAAGATGAATAATTTAGGGAAGGGGGATGAAACTACCAGAGCAGGTTAACTCCACATCACAAAAAAAGGCAACACAGAAACTCTAATGATCCCATAGCACGAGGGAACATCACTTCTGCATCCCATCTAGGGAAGTGCATCCCCCACGTAGCCTGAATTCACAGCAAACCGGGACCAGGACGTTGTCCGTGCGCAGAGAAACCGCTCTCTTTAGCTCTGCTGCCCGATTAGAGAGAACTGAAAAATAAAAGCATAAATTGTGAACAGAAAATTAGACTGACAAATTGATTTCAATTTGCACAATCTGGGATGTAACATGGCAAAGAGTTCATTTGAAAGAGAAAAAGCTCTGTCTTCTCTAATGGTGTCTGTTTCATGTATTGATTAATGTCTATATAAAGCAGACCATCTCATTTAGGACACAGTACAACAATATTATATTTCTTCTGCAAAGCACCTGAAGGGATTTAACACGGAATTTTTAGCGTAAAGCAAATACTGGTTACTCACAGGTGGTGTGGTCGGTGGAGCAGACCAGGGCAAGGACGCGGGCTATTTTGGGAGGGCAGCAGGTATGAGGAGGGATCTGCACATCTGTCCATCCATCCATCTATCTGTCCATCCATCCGTCTGTCCGTCCATCACTGCTTTACCTGTAGGTAAAGCAGACCTGGGGTAAAGCAGACCTGGGGGCTGAGGGGATCCTGGTTCCAGCATCTCCCAGACACCTGATCCCAAAGGCGTAAGGGCAGGACAGCGAGCGGGATGATGCCAATCACTGACAAAGGTGAGGAAGGACGAAGGAGCCTCCCAAGAGGGTGGTCAGGGGGGTCCCGAGCTGCCGCTGCCCCCGCTGCCCCGCACCACCTCCGGGAGCAGGCGCAGCTCTCCCACGCCAGCCCGGCCACCCTCGCACAGGGACATGGGATCAAGCTCTAAGCTCCATAAGTCCTTGTCAGAGCCCTGAGGCACCGGTAAAGCCCCACGGCTTGACCTCCGCGCATCGGAAATGATATTCCAATCTCTCTACAACACCCGGCGGAGTGGTTGTAGGTGTCGAGTCCCGGTACTCCGCCGGGGGAAGCGGCTGACAGCTACATCTGTAACACCCGCCGGAGGAGAGGAGGCTGCTTTCTCTCTTTTCTTCCTCTTTACATATGCAATTACAGCGCTGAGCATTATTTGGCATTGCCTCTGCAGCTGCGGCTGTCCTGCAGCGGGGCCCAGCCAAATTACGCCTCAGAAATGACATTTCTCCTCGCAGCAGCGCGGGCTGGCTGCCCTCCGCACGGCAAGGGAAGGGATGGAATGGCTTTAGCATTTGTTCTTCCAAACAAGAAGCACTTGTTTTCCCAAAGACACGGCCAGCTCACCCCGCGAAGGGCCGGCGGGCTCTGCCCCACCGCCTCATACCCGAGCTGGCCAGGGCAGATCGCCCGCAGCTGCGGGGCTGGGGCAGGAGCCACCCTCTCCATGGCAGTAGCCAAGCTGGCCCTTCAGTCTCCTAGTTCCCCATTTATACTTCTCCATCTTGTTACCTATCCATCACGGATAATTACACCCAGCTCGTTATCTGAGCATCGGATGCCCTCTAAGTGTTTCCGTCCTGCCACCAGAACGCTTACAGACCTTGTCACAGCGCGGCTCTCTGCGGTGGCGCCTCGCTGGCCACAGCAGAGCGGCACAACCAGCGGCAGACGGGTCTGGAGGGGGAGAGAGGTCCTCGCCCAGCCCTCGTTTAAGCGAAATGAAGCAATAGCCAGGGTGAAGACATGTTGTCAAAGCCGATTTTTACAAATCATCATCTTCAGAAGGGCTGTGCGGCACCAAGGCACGTGCGGCGAGGTCTTTGCCGTGCTCACCATCAAACGACCTTTTCCTGCGGCCGTACTAATTGCTGACCCATGGCAGAAGAAGTGCCGTCGCTTTTTCCTTACTGTCAAAACAAAAAAACTCCAAACAAATCCTAAACCCCCACCCTGCGTTTCCAGCAGTGTTTTACCTTTCTGCTGCTGTTCTCTTGAGATTTATGCCTCGTGGTCGGGAGGAACCCGCAGGATCCATCCCTCCCTGCTCCTCGTCTGTTTAAGTGGCAAGGGCTTGTCGATGCAGGGAAGTCTCATTGATTTACTGTGCGCTGGGGGATGACGCTGCTGCAGCCGAAGCACCGGCTGTGCTCCCGTTGCGGGGAAGGAGCAGTTCCCCTCGGATGGGCAGAGCATCCCAGAGATGGGAACATCCTACGGGCAGAGGACGGGAGCTGAAACGGTCCACGAGCCCATCTTTGGCTGAATCACAGCAGCCCCAGACGGCTCTGCTGGCCCTGGGCGAGGAACGGGGGCTTCTCCTCACCTCCCCCTGCCCTGCGGGGGACTGCAGGGTCTGCAGAGTCTGGGAGCAGGAGGACTCGGGGATAAGGATGCGTTTGTTTGTTTTTACAGCTCACAGCAATCTTCAGGTGCGCCGGCACCATTAAAAAAAAAGGAGCAGCATGTAAATTGCTGGCTGTATTGCAGCATAATGAAGTATTATGTTTCCCTCGTCGCTGCATTTCATTGTATGGAATCAGGAAAGGGAATTGGCCTGAAACAAGCTCCCGCTTTACTCCTAATGCTGTGGAAATGAGAACAGAATTGCAAACCCCCTTTTCTTTCCAGACTGGGGAAAGGGGTGGCTTGGTCCAGGGAGCTCGGATGGTCCGAGACGCCCCGGGGGAGCTCAGACACCACGTTGGGAGGGAAGGAGGGTCCATGCAGGACATTTTGGAGATGGAACACGTGGAGAAGCATCACTGAGGCTCCACGGCTGCGTCTCTTCTCTGGCAGACAGCAAGTACTCCGAGCACAGGAGGGGTTAGGAAGCTTGTAAACTAATTCCAGTTAATAAGTGATTGATGTTGTCATTCTTCGGGGTGTATTTTAAGCGGGAAGATTTATCGTGGTTCTGGAAAGCCAGAAGACATGATGGGAGAGCTTCTGCCGGCTGGAAGAGGAAGCATGGAAACCCTCATGTTTTCGCGCAGGATGGATTTGATATTCCCACACCTTGGACTATGCCCTGCACCCGCTCCTCGTCGGGGTGCCTGGTGCCTCCCTGGATAGAGGGAAATGTCCCCGTGTCCTTCATGGGCTCGTGCCCTTCCCTTCTCCCAACTCCTGTTCATGTGAGGGATGCACAGGATCCCAGGTGCCACTTCCAGCCCTCCCGAGAATCCGAAGTGGTGGAAGAAAAGTACCCCGAAGTCCTCCAACGAGACATTGCAGTAGCCACTTGATCCTCTTGCTGCTGAACTTACTGGGAAAACTCCTCTCGAGTTCAACGAGAGATAAATAAAATGTATCATTGTTACCATTACACATAAACACTGGCCAATTTGGTAAAATTCATCTGTATTGAGTCCCATCCCCGTGTAGGGAATGAATCAGGTTAGCAGCTACAGCCCTGGGCTGCCAGCAATCCCCACTTCCATAATATAAACAGAAAATTGGAAAGGAAATGTCATCTCGGTGAGTTCATTCCTGAATCACGTGTTTGATGAAATACTCTTTATAAACCCTTAAACTGCCTGAAGCCGTTTGCCTGAAAAAATGCAACATTCCTCCTAGGGAAAAAACAATTAGCAATACAATTAGCTCTCCCAGAGGCAGCGATAAATAACTGAATTCTTCCTTTGGTGGGGAAGGCCGGCGAGGACAGTTCTCAGGTCCCTGTATCGGCAGCAGAGGAAACAGCCCGTGAATTTGCGGGAGAATTTTGATCCATCGGTTGTGAGGGGGAGAAGAGGAGGAGCAGGAAAGCCCAGATGAGCTGTCAGATTATGAAGGCTCCGTGAGGAGGGGGCTTTTGTTAGGAGGGGGCTTTCCCAACCCAAGGCTGGGTTTTTCACTATGTTAATTGGGGTAGTTCATAGTTCCAGTGACTTCTTCTCTGCCCTTGTTAGCAGTTCTGCTCCCCTTGAGTTTATCTCAGTATTCCCTAATTTTGGCTACTTTATGGTATCCTCTTGTTCTTTCTCCAGGGCTGCATCTTGTTGGTTATTCACAGTGGTTAATTGTACCCTTGACTTCTACCATGTCTCCAACAGAAGGAGGTGGTGCAGCCTGTTTATCCCCGGGGCTGGATCCCCAGGATCCTGCCCAGCAGCCGGGGGGCGGGGGGGGAGCGGCGATGCCACGGACCTGCTCCAAGTTCCCTTTTTCCTAACAGATAAGATGCAAACATCGCCGGGAGGCTCGGGGCTTCGTCACAGCCATGGGCATGTGCTTCATCGCAGCGTCTCTGCATCTTCCCGAGTGCGAGGATGCCATCGCGGCTTGCGGCGGTGGAGGATTTCACAGGGAAGGGGAGGGATAGATCTGTCTCTGCCACGGAGAAATGAACCAGCAGCTTGATTTTAAGGTATGAATTGCTGATCGATACCCTGTTCTCATTGATCCCCCTGCTTGCTGTAAGGAACTGATGAAGGCAAAGGCGGCTGCAAAACCCAGTGCAAACTGTCCTGCTGCTTTCGGTGGGGCAGCGGCTCCCTCGGACACACCAGGCTCCCCGCTCCGGGCACGGCTTACCGGGGCTAGTGGGCTACCAGCCACGCTGGGGCGACGGCCCGAGACTTGGAGTCCCCACCCGAGCATCGGGGGGATTCGTGCACCCCTCTGCCACCAAGCACACGTTTCTTCTCGGCAAAAACCTCCTGTGCCACGGCCAAGCAGAAGCCAGCCCTTTCAGAGCTCCCAAAGAAATGCAAAGCGATGGGGAAAGAAGCCAATGTTTTCAGCCTGTATTAAGATGTAGCTCTTGCTCTGGCAGCTTGGGACCTTCTCATTCTGTTTGAGCTAATTCATTTCTATCTGCTGCCTCATCTGTCCTCATATTCCTCTGCTTTTCCTTAGCTTCCATCCTTCCCTACCCTTTCCAAAACTGGAGAGCGAAAAATACATATTTTGCCCCCTTAACTACTTTCATCTGAAATTAGAGCTCGCGTTGGCTGACCCTGCTGTGGCTGAACCTCAGCGTTTTCTGTATCGAATTCTTCCTGTAAAATTTATTAGCTGGTGCAGCATTACCCTCATAAAAATGCAATAAATGGCCCTGTTTGCATTATACGCCATAATGACTCTAACCTAGTGGCATTCTTAGAAAGCCCTCTTTAGAAACAAAGCGGGAGGGAAAAAAAAAAATCTAACAGAAATCTTTTGGGTAATTAGATTGCTGGAGTGCAGGGACCTTTAAAATCCTTTTAAATCAAAGGAAACCCCAACTTTAAATCAGAGGTGACCTGCATTTGGTACAGCTGCACAACTTGCCATCCTGCACCATCTCCCGTGCACCCTGTGCGCATTAATGGTCGTCAGAGGATGGTTTTCCTGCCTTTCCCCATTTATTCCAGAAAGCCGGCGGGCTCCTGGGAAGCTCTCCTTTCCTTACCCCATCTCCATCCACCCTGGGTTGGGGTAGGGGCTGCATCTTGCCGGGTGCGGATACGACGGAGGGATGATCTGCAGGGCGGGGAGGTATGAACAATTTATACCTGCAAAATACACCGGTTTCAGTGTATTTTGGAGGTTTCACACACGGGGCCTTAGGCTGGGCATGTGGGTGGGTGTGTTTGGCTGCGGGCACTGCCCGGCGGTGGGGCACCTGAGGCGATCTGCATGTTCGAGGTGATGTGTGCGCAGTTATTAAGCAGTTGCTGGATTTATTTGCCTCGTTTCTCTTTGCTGAGCTGGAGTTTGCCCCCCGCCTTCTGAAATTTAGCTACAAGAAACGACAGTATATTTCCTCATGCCTGCGTTACGTCTGCCATAAAATTTTTGTCACGCTGATTTAAAAAGAGATGTTGCATTACTTACAAAATATTTAGCCCTGTATGAAAGGAGTCAAATTTTACTGCATTTGAAATCAGTGGCGTGGTGCAGTAAATCCTGCGGGATACGGACTGACTTCCAATCGCTTGCCTTTTCATAAACAACACCCGCTCCCATGCGCATAAACCTGGCCAGGGATAAACTGCCCTAGCCCTGTGCTGTGTGGGAGAAGGTCCCCTGAGGACCTTGGGGACCTCTCTGGCTCTTGGGGACTTCTCCATCCCCACAGCAGCCCCGGAGCAGGGGTGGGATGCTGCACCCCATGCTGCTCACCCCGGGTCTACCAAGGGCAGGAAAGCTGGGGCAGCCAGAGCATCCCTCAGAGACGTGCTCCCCGGCAGTGGGCTCTGGATGGGAGAGGGAAAACCAGCTTTTAGTCCACCCCTGAGACCTTTCTGGAAGCCTCGGCACAGATTCTGGCCCGTTCTCGACGCCCTCGGTTCCATTCTCTCTCTTGGCCTGCAGGCACGAAGACCGGGATAACTTTTTGAAAACTTGTGAGCTTTAGCACCAGCTCCTCCCCCTCCCGTCTGTGGTTCAGCTGGGGACCCGTCCATCAGTCCATCACCCACCCGTGGCCGTGGGGACCACCAAAGTTCCCCCGTGCTCCCAGGGATTTGTGACAGCCCGGGTAACGCAATAACCTCTGGGAGCACATCGTGTGCTCTCAATAAAGGGCTCTCAGCTTCGCTAAACGCTTTGCGGCTGCTCTGCCGTTTACCTGACCTGGCAGCCATTTATTGCTCTTTCAACTGCTCCCGTCTAAACATTATGGCTTAATTATATTTTAGGAAAGCGGCACTTCAGAAATACGGAGCTTGCTGTCTCAGTCAGGATGTGCATTTACTCGGCCTTCATTTCTTTACGGGATAAAGCAGTTTTATCTCTACTCGACTTCATGGAGTTCAGTTATAAAGCAGAGACATAAAGCCACGGCGGAGGGAGAGCAGAGCACGGCTGGGACACGGGAGAGAAGAAGGACCTTGCACCGGAGGCTGCCACACAGCATCCGCTGACCTGGGGGGACACACCTGCACTGAGCTTCTCCCCGTTCTCAGCCCCTTTTACCTCCCAAGAGGAGGGGAGCAGAGCAGAGAGGGGACAAAGGGGGCAACGGGTTTGTTCAGTCCCTGGTTTTCCCTTCAGTACAGTATGGCTTTGGACAAAGCCAGGCCCCAGAAGCCAACAACCGCCTGAGAAGAGCCAACCCCAAATCTAGTGCAGTAAGTGGGTTTCTCCCTGCATTCCCCGGGGCAAGGCTCCCGTCCTGTAATTTCCTCGGACGGTATGCGGAAATGAAAACAAAGCGAGCATGAAAACAACAGCTCGCTCCTCCGCAAGGCCAGTAATCGAAAACTCCTGACACTAAACAGAAATGAAAATGTTAATGGCAAACACCCAAAGCAAACGCATTCCATATGCAAAGGATCGCCATAGGCTGACAAATACAAATGTTGCCTTAGCTACAGAGGGAGGAAAGGCAGAAACGCTGTGGCAGAGAAGAAAGCAGACGCACTCCCCGCGTCTCCTCTGCTCTCCCCGGCCAGGAGCAGCACGGAACCATCCCCGCGGCACCGCCACCATTCCCCATCCCTATCTGCATACCTCGATGCTTGGGAAGAGGCTGGCGCCAGGCGAGGGATCCTGGACCCCTCAGCCAGCGCCGGGGGAAGGAGCATTTCCCCCCCAACCAGCCCTTTCCAGCACAGGAGGGGAAAAAACACCAGCCAAGAGCAATATCCATTAGCGCGGGGCATTCGCCCCCGCTCTGAATTGCCGCCTTGTTCGGAGGAGGCACGCCATAAATTTCCCCCGTAAAAGCTGTGGAGTCGGAACAGGAGGTAGAGGCTAACGGCGTCAAAATAATACGCAGAAACAGAGCGAGAACACAGAAGGGCCCGTCGGCAGGCCCGGGGGAAATCATCCTAATGCTCGGCCAGCGCTGGGCAGCAAAGGGATCGCTCGGCCCCGGCCGCAGGAGACTTTATAGCACTTTGTCTTTTACGGCTGGAGCTCTTTATGGCCCTGGGGGTTGTGACAGCGGTAGCGGTTCCTCCTTGTCCGTGTCTCTGTTGTCACGGACAAGAAGATCTGGTGATTAGGGAACTAACCTGGGACTGGAGAGACCTGGACGCGGTTCAAACCTCTGTTCCCAGCCAGCTCTGCTGTCAAACCGCGGCCGTGTCCTCTGGCCGAGCCCCAGCTCACCGAGGCCCCCTTCGCCCGCAGCCACCAGACCCGACCTTCGCTCTCACCCCCCTCTCCTGCGACGCAGGGGACGCTGTTTGAAACTCCTGAAGGTCTTTCTTTTTTCCCCCCTGTTTTGTTTTTTTTTTTTTTTCTTTTTTTTCCCCAGACTTGCTGTGCGCCTGCAAAAACGGCCAATTTTCACACTTCTTGAGTTTCACCACAAGCATCCCTTCCAGCTCCATCTGTGCGCCTTAATTAGTGAATTTACTGACAGAAACTTTATTAACGCAGCATTTAGCTCTGCGGGCAGCGTCTTGCGCCCTTCAGAGCATCCTGTTCAGCAAAACACTGGCTCCGGGGGCAGCCCAGCCCCTGTGACGGCGGCAGCGGCGCTGGGCAGAGCTGGTTGGGGGGATGTGCCTGCCCCTGTTTTGCCTCCTGGGGGTCTGGGAGCACCCACCCCCGCCCTATTTGGGGTGCTGGGTGGTGGCAGGGGGTCAGGCGAGGTCCCGGGATGGGGACTGCATCCTGCTGGGGGTGAGCCAGGAGGAGCAGACGGCAGGTCCTGCTCCCCTCCTTCCCCTGGTGCCTCCTGCTCTCCATCCTCTCCATCCAGCCCTCTCCATCCGCATCCAAACCGTGCTGCTGCCCCGGCCCAAGCCACCTGCGATGGGCATGAGGGAAGGCCAAGGTCACCCCCCAAAACCAGTTCTGTGCCCACACGCCAGCCGACATCAGAGAGCAGCCCCCGCAGGACAGAGCCCTGAAACGACGCTCACAAGGCGCACAAACCAGCGTTCCCACCAGATCTTCCCTTTTCTTTCAATGTTTTTTTTCTCTTTCTAGTTTTTTGGTGTTCTTTCTTTTTTTTTTAAAAAAAAAAAAAAAAAAACCACATTAACCAGAAATAAAAGTTAAATGTGAAGTCGAAACAATAAGGCATGGAAATAGCAGAAATAACTTAATTAAGTTTTTAAAGATTTCCATGCTTGAATAAATTAGCCTTCCTGCAAATGTCACAACAGTCAGAAAAAATGTGTAATCAATGGAGCACAATGTTACTTTGCTCTTTATTTAAATGAAAGCTCCGGTGGTGTGTTTCTCCTCCCGCTTCCCCCAGCCGCCCTCTCTGCCTCCACGCTCCCACCGCCTCTTTCCCCGCACTCCGAGCTGCTCGGGGGGAAAAGCTCCAGAAGCTCAAACAGCAGCTTTTCTTGTAGGGGCAATGAGCTGGAGAGGGGAGCGGGACCGTGGGGAAAGCACCATCAACCCCTGCCGTGTGCCGGGAACACTCCCGGATTTTTGTCAATTAGGCAAAAACCAGGCAAAGTCAGCGGGAACAGAGGGTATTTTGCTCAGGAATATGCCAAAGCTTCCCGGTGCCCCTCGGGCTCCTGCCCATCCTCCTGTCCACTGAGGCTGCTGCTCCCGAGGATGGGAAAACACTGGGAACAGTCTGGGGGAGAGCAACCAGGAGAAGCAGAGAGTTTAAACCACTGATATGTGATAAAAGTGGAGGAAATTTCAGCTTGCTTATTCCAGAGAAGAAAGATGAGGGGAGACGTGCAAAGAGTCTTCAAAAATTTAAAGGAAAGCTCTGAAAAGGAAGGGAATAAACAGGTTTTCATGTTCGCTATGATGATGACAAGATAAACATAAACTGCAGCAAGGAGCGCTCATGTTTGACATCAGAAGCGCGCTTCCAGAGGCGAGGAGGGGCTTTGGGAAGAGCCAGCGCCCGGTGACAGCGGCTGGTGGCCCGGCTGGGGGAGTCCTGGGACGGGTGGAAGGGGGAGAGCGTGGTCGGAGACTCACAGGCTGTCAGGAGCGGTTTAGGTGGGACCGTGAAGCCCTGGATCCGGGGATGGATCAGACGACCTCGAGGGACGATTGTCCAACCCCACCTTTGGCAAGAGGGGTTTGACTAAGGGCGATTGATCGATCTGCTGAGCTGAGCCCCCGTCCGTTGGCTGCAGCGTGACGTACGCTTCCTAATGCAGCGATGCAGGCAGGTATGGTATGGGAAATTCTTCTAAGACCGTTTTGATTGTCCTCAAGGAATCAGTGGCCGACGCTGGAACCCCAGGAGGACGAAAGCAGCCGCCAGATTAAAGCGAAGAGAAGGGATTTCTCTCCTTTGAATCAGCAGCAAATTAAATTTTCAGCACAATAAAAGCAAAGGGCAAGCTGTTGGGCTGATGGCTGATCCCATGACCCGCACTGGGCTCCACTGGGGACACCGGAGACATCCCCACAGCTGAGGAGCCACAGAAATGCACAGAAAAGTCCAGGAACTGGGCTGAAAGTCAGTCAGAGACCGCGCACACGCCGGGTTATTGATGCACATCCCTTCAGACCTAGAGCCTCCTTCAACAGGAGCCCCAACTCACCGCCTTTGAGTCCTTATCCTGGACAGGCTTCCCGAAAAGGGGCGCTTTGGGGCGCGTTGCAAAGGGCTTGTGCTCACTTTTGCATTGTGACTTGTGAGCCTGGCAAAACAGGGGGAAATCTGCTGGGAGGAACGGCTGGAAAAAGAGCAAATTTGGTCCCAAGATGTCTTGGTCTCCACCTAATTTTGACCAGCCCCGGACAAGGAGCAAGGATGGCCTCAGCTGGGCTTTACTCACAGTTGCCTGACTGCTGAGAGGTGGTTGATGAGTTGGGGGGAAGCCTTCCTGGAGATGTTGCCTTTTATTTTTATTTTTTTTTCCAAAGCCCCAAATAGCGTTTATTTTGACTGGAAACGTGAATGATCCCGCACTGGGCTGTAGGAATCTTGGTTTACAAAGAAACCTCGTTGGGTGAGTTCCCATTTGCCCATTTTCGATTGGCAAACCCGTTTTGGGTTTGAAGACACATCCCAGTTTCATCGCTGGCTGGGGACTGGGAACAGAGGAGGAGGGACACGGCGCTGACTGGGGAGCCCAAAGGCTCCATCGGGGTGTGAACCAGCAGCTCCGGTCAGCGCTGCACACCGCAGGCAAGGCAAAGAGTCCTGGGGACTAAAGAGGCTCTAATTTATGGCTCTTGATTCGTTGCTGAGCTTAAAGCTTCACAATGACAGAACATTTCTTTCCGCCGCTGCCCTTCGCCCCCTTCAAGGCTACTGAAATAGGAACGATAGAAAGAGAGAAGATGGATCTCCCGAGTCCTCACCGATTGTTTACCAGAAAGACAAAAGCCTGGAAAGTTACGTGTGTTAATTGAAGATAAATCTTCCCTCCCCTTGCAAAATTTGGGACGATTGTTACTAATGACCTCTTTGGATCTGTGCCCAGGATGCGGAGATATCATCTCCCGGTCCCAGTAATGAGGTTGCAACTGATCCTGAACAAATGGCAAAGTTATTTAATAATTATTTTGGAAGGTCTCCTCGTGACCTTTCAGCTCGTCAGGATAAGTAGTGCCAATTTATCACCAGTGCCATGTGAAGGGCCTTGATTATTCGAGATGTTTTTCCTGGCAGGAACTTGTTTTTCCCCCCTGTTTTCCCAGCCTCTCAAGGGACGCACCCTCTGAGAGTCCCAGTCGGATACTGCCCGGCTGCACGAGGCTTTTCCTGGGGCCGGGGCATCCCAGGACGGGCAGCAAGGGCAAAGTGCCACCGGAGACGGCGCTGATGGGAGAGAGGTGGGTTTATTCCAGCCGAGATGCTGGGACCGGCTGTGCCTGTGTTCAGAGAACCCCTTCGGTACCCCACAAAGCCCAAAATGTGGATTTTTATCATGACAAAGTGTGCACAACACCCACAGAAGCCGATGAGGGACTCCGGTTCCCGAGCATCACCTCTCCGGGTGGGAGCACAGGTCCCGGCAGCCCAGCATCCCTGTGCTCGGGAACTGGTCCCCACTGGGGAGGCCGGGAGGTGGGATGGGGAGCGGGAGATGCCCAGTCCCCGCTCCCTGGGATCCGGGGCCGGCCGCTGCCGAGCCTCCGGCTTCTCTCCTCGGGGAAAGCTGCCCAAAGCCTCTTACAAAATCGCCTTTAAGCGCCCCTCGGCTGTCCTGTTTGTATAACCGTTCGCAGGCAGCCTTGCCTTTCATTTCCTTAATCTTAAATTGCATCAAAAAGGCAGAGATTAGAGGTAAAACCTCAATAAAAGACAGAACAAAAGCCTCTGCCCACATTGGATTCTCATACCTAGCTTTGCCGTGGTTTTTTTCTGCTCTTGTCTGACAGGCTGAGTAGCTGAACCTTAAAAAACTGAAAAAACCCCCTAAGATTAAAACACTATTTAGAAAAGGCTGTGCCAGTTTGAAATCACCTGTGGTTCATACATTAAACATCAAATGTACATTAACTCTGAATTATGGTCATGAAAAGCAAATCCTTTAATACCATTTTCTGTGTTCCACGGGCTGGAGCTTAGCATTAATCGTCCTGTTTTTTCACAGCCCAGTCAATGGAGTACGACTCTCCTGCCTGGTGTTATTCCTCCGCCTTCGGAGGTGTTCAAACATTCCCGCCCTGGGAAGAAAGGCGCGCGCAGGGGAGCAGAAAGCAGAAAGAAAAGCCTTGGCCGGGCGCCCCTCGGCCGCCGCCAGCTCTGCCGAGCGTTTCCAAAGGCCGTCCCAGAGGTGACCGGGGAAGCGGATTCCCAAACCCCAAGGAGATGATGCTCCTCGGGCCCAGGAGCGAGCAGGAAGGTGGCAGGAGGAGAGGAGAGGGGACGCTGGAGAAGTCCCAGCCCCCCGGGAAGGATGCAGGAGCATCAGTCCCCAGGGGAGTGCAGAAGCGATGGATGCTCCTCACCCATCCCTTGGGAGAGCAGAGGGAGGGAAGGTGTCCGACCGGAGAGGGTGAGGGATGGGGAGCAATTATTTTTGACGGCGTATCAGCTTTATATTACGTTTGCAACGTATCTCCTCAGCAAAGAATTGGGTTTACGCTTAACAGCTTGAGAGAATTGCCTGGTAGGCAACACCGCAATAAATAATAAATCCCCCAACTGCACTTTGCTCCTAAAATAACCCAACAATTAAAGAGGAGAAGAGCAGCGGTGACAATGAACAGAAATAAATCAAGGCGTCGATACAGGTTACTCAGCCAGACGTCCTCTGGGGTGACAGCGCTTTCCAGAAGGAAAACGGTGTCTTAAAACGCTACCTGGAAAGGAGAGAGAGCACCCCCTTGTACTGAGCGGATGGAATTATCATCTCAGGACAGCGAGGAGCCCGTTCCTGCCTGTATTGCAGGCCGTTATGGAAAGGTGTCAGAACTTGTCCTGCTTTTCTCTTCTTATTCTTCTCCCTATTATTAATGTGTAAATAAAGCACCCCGGGAGTGTTACCGGCACGCAGAGTCTAATCCTGGGAGACGATTAATTTATGAGCATGGAACAGGGCAAACCGAATTGGTGGAACCTGTAGATCCCTGTGGTCCCAGCGCACAGGGCGGGCAGGGATGGGGACACGGCCGGGTGCTGGCATCGTCCTTGCTGCCGCTTGTCCTCCCCGAGGGTCCCCAAGCCCTTGGCAAACTAGGATTGAGCTCTCCGGTACCCCAAAGAGATGCTCCAGGCTCCCGGGGCTCCTCGAGCAGGGTGGCAAGACCTGCCCATTATTTGTCTCTAGCTCAAGCGAGCAGCAGGAAGGAATATGCCCCGTTTGTTCCAGCCCTGGTAAAAAACAAGCAACAAAAAGAGCTTTCTCGGCACAGGGATGTGGCACGGACACTTCCCCCCGCAGCAGAGCTCCCGAGCTCTCCTCCTCCTCCTCCTCTACTAAATCCCAGCTCCCGCAGCGGGACTTTAACCTGGTTTGTTTTTTATTCCGAACGTTTACTTTCCCGTGTATAAATATTGAGTTGCGCGGGGGCTGGAGCAAAGGCACGATGGCAGCGGCGGCTCTCTGACCGGGCTGCTCTTAAATACCACCTTTAAGAATTACGGGGCTCCCAAGGACTTTTACTTCTCAAAGTCTAATTCTTTTTTTTTTTTTTTCCCCCATTTGTAAGAGACATAAACCAATGTTGCCTCAGAGTTCACTGATTTTTCCCCTTCTCTGCCTGTGTTTGGGCGGAGTTTGTTTATAACAACAATACTATTTATAAATAAGAGAAATCTTTGTGCAATTCCTTAAGCAAGCAGCCCCTCAGCTACTTGAGTTCAGGGTAAATATTACCTTAACAACACGCTCTGGGAGGCCACCGCGGAAGCCCCAGAGGCTGCATTTGGGGTGGGTTCCTGTGGACGGAGGGCACCCCGCGTCTCACCCCAACGAACGCCCCTGGTTCTTACCGCTCCTGGGGGCGATGAGCTGAGATCTCAGCTCCAGCCTGTTGCTTTCCAGGATACCCAGCGCTTTGTAACTGCCGCTCATAAAGGCAGCGGACAGTATTGCCACGGAAAATAACTCCTGGCCGTACGTCTTAATAATAAAACTCAGCAGAGCTTTGCTTTTCTGTTTGGAGACGATGCCCTGGAGGAAGCCGCGCGCCGTTGGAGCCTCACCTGGCCTTGCAGGAGGAAAAGCAGCTGGATCCTGCAGATCCCCCCCTCTGAGACATTCCCGCTCGGACACCCAAAACCAGAGACCCCCAAACTTGCTCTTTTCTTTTCCAATGACAGGCTGGAAGCTTCGGCTGCCATCTCTCCAGTTCTCATCCACCCCAAGGCAGTCCTGAGCGAGCACGTTCAGCGTGAGATGCCCCTTTCCCAGCCTTCACGGAAAGGAGGGAAATTCAGCACAAAAACAGCTACTTGCACGTTATCAGCAGCGGGTGTGTGTATATATATTTTAAAAAAAAAACAACAACCCAAAGTACACTGGGGGTGGGGTGGGGAAATAAATACCCTAAGCTTTTTTAGGCAAAGTTTTGCTTCCAAACAGATTTTTCTTTGCCTCAGACAAAATTTGTCATTTCATCCACCTCAGTCACTTGAAAGAGGGGTTGGGGTTTGATTTTTTTTTTTTTTTTTTTTTTTAATCTGACTACATTCAGCCCCTTTCCCGTGAACATCCTTTCCCATCAGGAAAACTCCGCTGCAGTGGCACGTTTGGGGAGACGAGGGCTGTCGGAGCCGAGCTGACGGGAGGGAAAGTGAACGTCCCTCAACCGTCCCCTCGGAAACAAGCCCTGCTGCCCGCAGCGACAGCTCACCCCCCGGCCCAGACACCTCTTTTCCCAACAGTTAACAGGGCTCCCGTATGACCATGTCGTGCTATTTGCAATGACACCAGATCACTTTTGGAAATAACACCCCCCCACAGCCCCCGAGGTGGCTGCCACTCGGGGCGGGAAGGAGTCAGGGTGGGCAGCGACCACCTCCCTCCCCAGCCCAGCTCCGCACGCACCTCCCCGCAAGATTGCTGGGAATGAGACTGTAATGGGAAGAGCAGTCAATAATTCAAGGGTTATTGATTGAAACCAGCTCTATTCTTTTTTAATTTATATTTTATCCTCTTTTTTTTTTTTCTATTTTATTTTTTCTTTTCCCCCTTCATCTGAGGGCTCTGGGGCCTTTCTCTCCTGACAAAAGCCCCTGCTCACCAGGGCTGGCTCGTTCTCAACTTACTATTTTCTCCCACTCTTTAAATTGCCTGGGTAATTCAAGTGGCACTTGGAGAAGCTGAGGACCAGCGGTGCCCTGGCAAGGTCACCATTCAGCCGGTCGTTGGCTGTCCCCAGCTCCGCAGTGCTGGTGGGACATCCCTGGCACAGCATCCCTGGCATGGTCCGGGGAAGGCAGGAGCCGGGAATCGCCTGGCAGCATCCATGCATCCCATTCCCTCTGCTCTCTGCGACAATTCGATTACCTCCTCCCCATCCGCTCACCCCCCAAACTCCCCGCCACCAGCAGTTTCGGGCTGCGATGGCCACAACAGGGCAATTTTAACCTTCCTTCTACAAATCGCTCCTCCCACGTTACGTTTCATAAGATCCAAAAGACCCGTGGCTCTTCCCTTTGTATTTCCCTGTCTCCCAGACCCGGCTCTCGCTTTCCGAACCCGCGGTTTGGAGCACGGTGGCGTTTCCTTGCCGGGCAGGGGACCACGCTCCTCTCTACCTCACCACTTCTGAATTTTTGTTTTGTCTGCTCCTAATGAGCTGTTCATGACATGACCATTACCTATGCAAATGAAGAGAGCGGATGCAGAGGGTGGTTTTCACCTGGAGAGAGAGAGCGAGCCTGCTCCCTTAGCACGGGAGATAATAAATCATGCTAGTGTTTTTATTAAAGTGCGACTCTTCTGGGACCTGGTTCTCCCCAAATCTCCGCTGCGAGCTGCAGCGGCACAATCAACACCTCCCACAAAGCGGCACTGGACAGTTGGGCAGGGAAGAGCCAGATCCACCTCTGTTTTAATTAGAGGAATAAATAAAACGTGATGTCTAAATACCCACAGCCGGCCTGCTCGGGCACTGCCGGCCTCTGCCTTTGCGAAGGACCGCTTCCCACTGCGGGATGCTCACCCAGGCTTCGGCGCTGCCACAGGGATGGACACCGACGGGACAGGGATGGATGGCACAGGTGGGAATGGACACTGAAGGTGTGGGAATGGATGCTGAGGAGCATCCTCTCACCTTCACCCCCCACACCGGCAGGGCTGTGTTCAGCATCGCGAGCTCAAGACTTCCAGCCCCCACCAGCTCCAACACAGCACAGGCTAAAACCCTGCAGAAAAGAACCTTTTCCACCCATCGCAGCATTAAGCTTTGCTTTGGAGACCCCCGCTGCGCCGCTTGGCACCGGGGCAGCCCCGCGCGGGGACAGGGCTGCCTCCTCCCACGGCAGCATCTGGCTCTGAACTGTCCTCACGGCCCTTCCCCAGGCACGAATATTTGAATACTGCCCCCGATGTGGATATCAAGGTCCCACCCTCATGCGCCCGGCGTTCCCCTGCTCTCCCGAGGGCAGGAGCTGCCCACATCGTCTCCGGATGGAGCCCGGAGCCCCGGCTCAGGATGGCTCTGTCTCCCCCCCCCCACGGTACAAACAGCACATCAGGAGCCCGGGGTGCTCCCGAGCCCCCCCAAACCTCACAGCCTCATCTCAGGGTGCCCCCGCGTCACCCCAGGCACTCAGCTGATGCCCAGGCACCCTGCCGAGCGGTAACGGGAAGATTAAATCCTGACTCTCACGTATCTTCAAGCCTGGCTAGGTTGTAGGAATTTATCTCTAAAGCACTTATCCTTTCTTTTCTTTTCGTGGGCTTTAATTAAATATTGCATTGTTTAAAGGTGGCCGCTGGTGGCTGTGAGCTCTCCTCTGCTTTATCAGCGACGGCGAGGAGATAACTGTCCAGAATCTCGCCTGACCTTTCCTCAGCTCACAAGGAACGGCATTCGGTGGCTTCATTCTTCTATTCTTTCCTATTATCTTCTGCTTTTTCTACTCTCTGCTACATGCTAAGGTTTCCGATAGCGACTGACGAGTTGCTATCAGAAATATTAAGAAAAGACCCTAAAATATCCCTGGCAGTTTAACAGCCTCGAAAGCAGAAGGGCTTCTCTCTCGCTGGCCATCGTAAGCAGTTGCCAAGAGCACGGAAGGTCAGGCTTTAATGAACTGGCGAGAATTAAACAGTAGAAATGGAACTGAAAGGTGCCCCAGTGGCTTGAACCGAGTTTAAAGCAACTGACCTTTGGAAAGAATGAAACAATTTCATTTCTTAAACGTTCCAGGGTTGGTTTTTTTATTCCCTCCTTGGCGGCCTGACGCTCCTCGGATGAAGGGATGTGCTGGCTGGGCCAGCAGCGCCGCAGGAGCTGGGTCCAGGTGCCGGATGCAGGTGACAGAAGGACATGGTGGTCCTTTTCCTGCTCCCAGGTCCTGGAGCAGCTGAACCAACGCATCGCTCCAGCCGCCGGGCAGCACGGCCACGGCGAGACGCGACTCCGTAGGACCCGGGCCAGCTGGAGGAAGGTGGTCACCACATCCCAGAGCTCGAAGCCGTCACCCATCCCTTCCCGGGATCCCACCTGCACCCACAGCATCCAGATCCAGGCATCTGCTCCGGGCTGGCTCCGCAGGGGCTGGGGCTATGGGGGGGCAACGCCTTCAGCCTTACGGTCTAAAAATCAGATTTCTAGAGATTTTTCAAGTTGTCCCTGGGCAGAAGGGGCCGGCACAGGGATGCCCGGGCTCTGGCTCCCAAAGGCAGCCTGAGCTGTTAGCTTCTCCTCTACATTTCACAGGCCAAACAAACAAATAAACGAATAGGTAAAAATAATAAGGCTGGTTTCTTGCGGGATAATTGTTTCAGGCAGTTATTTATTAATGAGGAGAAACAACATGTCAACAGACAGCGGGTCTAGCTGCAGAACTAATGTTAGCGGAGGCGCAGGTTAAAAGTGAGCTGGGGCTGCTGTCACTCTGCATTTGCTTAACTCTGTGATCGCCTATTAATTACCGCCGTTCGGATGTGCTCCTCCGCCGGTGAGCGGTGTGACTAGTGCCGCTTCCCTCTTGCTGGCCAAGCCAGCGCATCCCCACGGCAGGAGGGATGGAGAAGGGGTTCCGGCACCGGTGAGACTACAACCGTGGCACCAGGGCAAAAGAAAAACCTTCCCGGCGCCGTAAAACTTGACCAGGACGGAAACCCCCCAGCAAAATCCAGCTGCGTGGGGCAAAGGCGGGGTGAGAGCCGCATTGCAGCCCACGGGTCAGCTTTTTATGTCCCCCCTCGTTATTGGGGGTCTTGAGCGACCACAGACATCTGAACGAACCAGCCCGATGCCAGCTCATGGTCGCATCCCGCGGCGTCGGGAAGGGCCAGGTCTGGTTCTCGTGGGACCACCAGGACACCTGGGGGACATGGCTCTGCTCCACCTGCGAATGGCTGCTCCGCTCACCCCAGGCCTTTGGGGACCACGAGGACGGGGAAGCCAAGCTGATAAAATACAAACTTCCATTGAAAACATTCCTCAGCGTGACACGCATCCGCAGCAGCGCAGTGAATAAATCCATTTTAATGGAATTATCCATTTCAGTTCCCAACTTAATTGAGCTTTGCCCCGCGACTTAGCACGAGGGTGCCTCTCTTAATTAACCCCATGCAGGCTGCAAAGGGCTTCGCCACCGCTCACACACGCATCCGAAGGCGCCTTTGGGAGCCGATACCTACGCGGCGTGATTTATCAGGGTTTGAGAGCTCAGCTGTCACCGGGAGAAGCGTCCCCGCTCGTACTCGGCAGCGCCGGGTACGGAATTGTGCGGTTGCAGAGCTCGGGGAGGAGCTGCCGAGTCTGTCGATGGGTGTTTATGGGATGGGGCTGTCGAGTCCTGCCCCCGGCGAGGTGTGTTATGAGCAGAGCCCTAAAGAGCCAGACGCTCACCTGGCAGAGATGCTCTCCGGCTCCGACCACCCGCGTTTGCCTCACACTAAGGGTAATACGTCAGGGTAAAAATCCACGCTGCTGTTAGAAGCTCTCAGCCTGCCTCGAGAGCTGGGACGACCACGCACGTGCTGGCCTCAGACAGAGAAGTTGCTCGAGCTGACGAGTTTCTCCCTCAAGGACAGTATCTTGCACTCTCGAGGGCCAGCTAAGCCCAAGGAAGCCTGTCCAGCTACTTAATAAGTCATTGAGGATGTGTAGTTTAATTAACTTACCCAAAATTCCTCCTTTCTCTTTCCCGTTTCTGCTATTAATATTTTTCTCTATCTGATAATGCAGCATAGCTAATTCTTTCTGGCTTTATAACGAACGATGCCGCGATGAAAAAAAGGCTAGTGGTGCTTCAGGCGGCTTTTAATTATCCAGCCGGGCAGGTGAAAGCACCGTATTCCCGGCTTTCTCCCCCTGCACACAACAGCTTCGCTCGGCCATTAACTTGGGGGGGCTCCTTCCGCCCCCCTTTGCTTTCCAGCGGAGGAAGCTGCGATGCCCGCAGCCACCCCCCCTTCCCTTCTGAAAACCAGGGACGGGCACAGCTCTTTGTGGGGGACAGATGGGGGACAAATTGCCATTTTCCATAGCCCGGTCAAGAAGTCGGGGTGCACAGGAAAGTTATTCCCACCCCCCCGACAAGCGCCGGCGCAGCTGAGGAGCTCTGGCTGCGTGGGGAAACCCGTGTTCGTGCCCCCAAGGCCGGAGCGCGGGGTCTGGGGCAGCCAATAAATCCAGTATTTACCAGGCTGCACAGACACAGCAGAGCATCCCTAAACCAGACACAACTCGGAGCCAAACTTTTTTTGGGGTGTAAATAAATCACTACCCTCACCAAATAAATTAGGGGCCACGGGTCAGCAGGGAAATGGGCTCGGTGCGAGCGGAGGGGAGGCACGGGGGAGATTCCCCTGTATCCCACGCCTTCCACCGCCCGGAGGGTGGGCTGCTCGGCGGCTCCAGAGGCCGCTAAGACAGCCGGGATGTGGCAACCCGCTCTGGGGGTCCCCGAGCCCTCCCAACCAGCATCCCCCTCCATCCGGGAGCTGCATCCCCCGCAGCAGAGCACACATCAGCCAGCCAAGGCTACTCCAGCCCTCGCCGCGCCGAGAGGACTCGTAATCTCCTGCAATGACCCATGAAAGCGGCCACATTTCACGCTTTCCCATCCAGCGTTTCTTTATCCCCGCTTCCACCGAGCTATTTCTTCCCATCAGAAGCACGACCCTGCATCGCCCTGGCGGGGAAACTGAGGCACGGGCAGCCGAGGAGCCCAGCCCTCCCGAAGGGGTGCCCCGAGGGGTCGGGCCCCCCCCGCCCCCTTCCCCAGCCAGGCACACAGATTGGTTTCCCTGCTCCAGGTCCTGAACGGAAATGTCACGAGGACAATCACCATGGTGACATTTCAGCGGCTCTGTATAGAGCTACGCAGGAAATGAATTTTAAATATCCGTATTAAAAATGGAAGGGCAAAAACAATTTGCTGGTGGGAATTTGTTTTGAGAGGGTTTATAGACTTTTTTCTTTTTAAAGAAAAGGCTCTTCAGCAAAGAAAGTTTGAAGTGCCCTGGTTTTTAGGGTTTCATTTCTTAATGAAAGACCAGCCCTTTTTTGAGAGGGATTTTTGTGTATGGGTTTTTTTGTGCAGAAATTAAACTTTGTTGAACCATTTACCAATTTTTTTTTATGTGAGAAGCATTTCATGTTTGGCTGCAATATAAGGTCATTAGGTACAATGGAAATGGCTTCCAGCACGGAAAAATAAACAAGGGTGGTATTTCCATATGACGGGGCCCCAAGACAGCAAGGAAAAACGCGAATGCGCCGTAGCGTAAAGACAGGTAATTTGAAGTATTATAGTCGATCTGCCAACATTAGAGAGCATCGATTAGTGCCAGGAGCCTGAAACGATGGGCAGGACCACATCAGCGTAAATGGCATTATTTATTTCAGAGGTTGCATACGAGAGGCAATTTACAATACGCTAAATCTACTAAAACCTACTTTTTTCCCACAAAAATATAAATTGGAGGATATCGGCCAGCTGTAATACAGCAACAGCGAGTGGGTGGCTTCTGTTTTGGTGTGGGCAGGACACTGGGAGCTCCTCTGGGAACGGGACGGGATGGGAGTGGGCTGTACGGGACCTGCCTCGCTGGGTGCCAGCATCCCAGCACGGTCCAGCCGGCCACGGGCACCGCTCCGGAGGGTGACCCCAGCCCCGGGTTTATTCTCCAAGCCAGCACAGAGCTTGGCAAGGCCAAGAGAGAGGCGGGTGATTATTTCAGTCCCTCGTTCCTCTGACCGGCTTGTGCATCACAAAAGAATGCTAATGTTCACGTCTTTATGAAAGCACTCGAGTTCATCAGCTTTGCGAAGAAGAGAAATTAAATCAAGATTTAATTGGGATATGCATGTTTTATTCATGGTACTATCCACAGGAGAAGCCAGACAGCTGAAGGTAAAGGGGGGGGGGGAGGCAGGGGGAAGGAAAAAAATCTTTTGAAAAGTTGTTTCTCTCTGATTAAATAGAGATAGTTTCCTACTTCAAAGGGAGGGCTCCTTTAATGTATTTTAAATGCTCGAATGTGCCGTTCCAATGGCTCCCTGCACCAGGCTGGCCAGGCCCCCCCTCGCTCCCCGTCTCTCCACAGCCTCCCAAAGGGACAAGGCACAGACGGGGACGTGTCCCACCAAGTCCTTCATGCTGCTTGGCCGAGAACGGTACCTCCTCCGGCAGCAGGTTTCGTGGCAACCAGGATGACCCCACGATTTTGGCAACTGGGCTGGTTTTTCCCCTCCCTGACTCTGGGTGTGACGGTGCTGGGCATCACCTCCAGCCACCGCCCGCATCCCTCCCCGGTCCCGTCGGTGCTCGGGGGGAGCCCGTGTCAGACCGGGCTGCGCTGCACAAGAAATTGGGAAATGGTGCGGCTGACAGGGTCTGGACGGCACACAAGGAAGAAAATCCCGGCTTGAGTTTTCAGATCCACCCTCGCAAGTTCAGCAGTGAGGAAACAAAGCCTTTCTGCCTTTTCTGGGGCCGCTCCAGGAAGCGGGGAGAATGAATTTCATCTTCACTACCTCGCTGCTGGGAGAAAGCCTTTATTTTCACTTTGCATGTTTCCCTGTGTCTTCATTGTCAGGGCAAGGGCAGGCTCCAGTTCCGAAGGGGCTGATGCAAAAAGGCTGCCAAGCTCTGGCAGGAGTTTTTCCAGACGGCTTTTGAGCCGCCCAGCGCAGGGACTGAAACCCCACAATCGCAGTGGGCAAAGGCCCCTAATTTGTCCATGATGCTTTTCCCCTCCAAAATAAAGCTGTGAAAATGGCTTTATTTTTCTTGTTACGCTCCCTTTAGTTGGAAGAGAGGGCAAAGCCAGATGGGAAGGGAGGAAGAGAGGAGGAAGAGAGGAAGAAGGCCGAGACAGGATGGGAAAGGCGATGCATAAGAGCCACAAAAGCTTTAAGGACACAGGGAACTTCTGGTTGGCTTTTTAGGTTGAGATGTGTATGCGAGGCACTGCGAGATAGCGGCTGCACGGGAGGAGGGGGATCTGCGCAGCAGCGTTCGCCGCGCTCCTGGTGGGAATTTTTCTATAAAGGAGCGATTGTTCAGCGACGCCGCCTGAAAAAGATACAATTGGAAAAGTGGAGGAGAAAAATAAAAAGGGAAGAAAAGAAAATCTTCTCTGTAACTTGTGCCCTTCAGAAGCAGCCCCTGTCGCGCACGGCGCCTGGTGGAGCCACCGCTGCCTTGGGAGCCTCAGGTCTTTGTTAAGAAAAGGACACGGAGAGAAACACGAGTTCTCCCGAAGGCTCATTATTCAAACTGCTCCAGACCCCGCGTCACAAGTGCCGGTGACTTTGGAAGATGAACAATCTTATCTCCTGGGTGAAAAGGACCATTTGTTGTTTACTGTCCGGGAGAGAAAGCTCACAATAGGCACGAGAGGAAACTTGGGGAATATCTGAGCAAAACTCGCCGGGGCCAGGAGGGAGCGATGCTGCTGAGGGGCACAGGGCTCCCTGGGGAGGCACATGGCTCTGCCGGGACTCAGCACGGAGAAGGGATGCTGTCCTGGCAAACGCAGCTTCCAGGGGAGCAAAACCTTCCTTAGAAGTTTCCCCGGAGCAAGCGACGGGCACGGACATGGCAGGAGATCCTGCCACAGCACTCGCTGCAACGACTCCAGGGCATTTCCCTTCCAGGGAATCCGGCCAAAACCTGCCCGGCCACACACAGAACGATCCTGAGATCTGACTTTCCCGCTGACCCCGTTTTGGGCTGAAAACAGGCAAACGTGGTACCCTGCAGGACGAGGGGCGGCTCCTGCTTTCTCTCCTGCCGCCCCGGGAGCTGCGGGTGACGGGGCCACTGGCAAAAGGCCGCACGGCGGAGACCCGCAGGTTAATGCAAAATCAGCTCCTGTGCTCACCCCTGCCTTGCCCCAAACGGTGGGCTCTGCTGGAGCCGCCTCCCGGAGCCAATGGGACCCCCAGAACCCCCTTTAGCCTAAATACTTCAAGCTTTGTGCTTTTCGTAAAGACAAACCGAGAGTGCACTCTTATTCCTGGTTTCATCGAGAATTGGGCACACACAAAGGGGCACACGCAGCTAAGATACATGAGGCATGGTGTGAAACACAGAACTCATTCTAGCAACTACCTAAACAGCTCCTCCAAGGAAATGGCTCCCGTTTCGGAATAACACATCCAGGACCCTCGGGGAGAACCTTGGGGCACAGCGGGAAGCTGGGGGTGAGGGGTTTGAGGTATCAAAGGGAAAAGACAAGATGGACACGACAAGAGGAAGATGCCCCTCTCCCTGCGGCGCCCATCGGGGTCCCAGCCCTGCGGAGAGCACTTGCCCACCCCCTGGTGGCTCCAGCCCACGGGGACCAGCACCCCAGGGAGCCGCAGGACCAGGCTCTGAGCCCACATATTCTCCTCGTGGGCAAGCGCAGGGCTGTGCCTGGGAGCCAGAGATGGAGCCTCCGCTGCCAAAGGTGTTGGTGTTGATCCAACAGCAGAAGTGCGCTGGGTTGTGCTGGTTTCTGGGGACAGGGAAGGGACAATTTGCACCAAAAGAAGGTTCTCCATGCAGGGGTTCCTGCCCATCCCCCTGCCAGGGGAGCACACAGGAGCATCGTGGACCACAGGGGCCTCCTCCATGGAAGAAGCCGGAGGAGGGAGGGAAAGCCCAGGGGAGAAAAGCTCAGGCTGAGCATCCTCAGCGCCAGCCCCCTGCTCAGCCAGGGCACGGCGAAGACGGGCTGGAGCAGTGCGAGCCCCAGGAGAGAAGGCACCCGGGCAGAGGCGAGACTCATCACAGGCACAGATCTCATCACGAGAGGCCTCGCATCCCATCTCTCCCCTCCTGAATGGCATCTCTTAATGATAAAAGTCCCTGCGGTTTATAATTACCAGTTTGACAAGTTCAGGAGTTCTCTGTTAATTATTATAATTACCTCTTGCTCGGTGAGGATGCAGAAGTTTAGCAACAATATTAACAATGGGAGAACTATTATCGAGAATTAACTACCAGCAGCCGACGAGGAAGGGTTCCCCCTGCCCTGCCAGCAAGACCCATTAACGGAGACCCCCGCCCCCCCGCCTTCTTGGAGAGTTACAAACTGGGGCTTTAGCAGTACCCACACAAAAAGGGAGACGCAAACTCACCCTGGGCTGCCCAAAACAGGGTCAAGATTTGGACCAACAAGGAAATCCTCAGCTAAGGCTGCCAGGGGCTGCAGAAGGACAGATGGACGAGGTCTGTCATACACCTCACCCGGAGCATCATCCCTGCCAGGGCAAGGTGAGAATCGGGCCCCAGGAATTTCATTTAGCACCCGCTCTATTTCCCGTGCTCCACAGCTGTGGAGCTGAGGAGGTTGTACCAGCCGGTGGTAAAATTCCCGCGACAGCCTTTCCTCCCGGGAGCACATGGCACGTGACGCCAGCCTGAGTAAATATTAGAAAAATATAAGGTTTTTTGGCCCCCCTAATTTGCGGGAGATGAACGGATTGACTTCTCAAACATGCAAGATCCCGAACGGATCAGCACAGCTCAGCTTTCTTCCTAATTTCCGAGTTCAAATGTATACAAAATGTTTATCTGAAGTGCAGAAGAGCTTAGAGACACAAGCTGTGCAAATAATTACTCCTCTTAAGCACCTCCACACCTGAAACAGAAGGCTGGAGGGTTTTTTTTTTGCTATTTAATTTTTTTATTTAATCACACCTTTGCGGAGCAGAATCAATGACCGAGAGGTTTTGGGGATGGGTAGAAAACGACTTTTGATGCCTGCATAAACCCACATGGGACCAGGGACCCTTCTCGGAGGGGACACGCACAGTCCAAGCCTGGGAAACACCAACAGCCCCCAAGGCGGGAGCAGCCCCGGAGCCGTGACCTGGCTCAGCCACCACCAAAAACCCCGCGGGACCCTGGCAAAACCTCTGTGGAACTGGGAAAGGACTGTGGCCCAGATTCGGCAGAAAATCGTGCACAAGAAAACATGCCCAGAACTCCAGCGGGACCAGCTGCATCCCCCCAGCCCTGCCCGGAGCCAGGGAAGCTCCAGGTTTCTTTCCTTTGATGGAAAACTTCATTTGCTTTTCAGACAAGAGGCATTTCTCCACACTTAGGCTGCTTGTAAGAAGTACTCCATTTCAAATACATACACAATTTCAAATACATACACACGTATTTTTATTTTTTTTTTAACTGTAAACAGGTTTTGAAGAAAAGATCAAAATCTCAGTGAAATATTTTGAAGCTGTTGGGATGAAGCGCTTTGCTGTAGATGAAATGAATTTCCTTGGTGTAATTTCTCTTGCACGGATTTACATTTGCTTTTACATCCCAAAAGCAGAAGGGGGAGGGGGATTAAAAAAAAAAGGTTGAAGCCGCAGAGTTTCTCAGGGCAGCGCAGCCGTTTCCTACCTTCCCCAAAGATCCCTAGGGAACTCGACCGGCTGGGAAATGCGGCGGCACATGAAGGATTGGGAGCCGCAGAGGGTCCCTCAGCCTTCCCTCCCCAGGCCAATTACCCGGCCTTCAGCCCTTTCTCCCTGCTTCCCCGTCAGCATCACTGATGTATTCATCAAATTCCCAGGGGAACCCGCTCTTGCAAACCTCTCCCACCGCAGCCGGAGGTAAGAAAAAGGCCCCAAACGAGCCTTTGGCGAGTGGAAACGCGGAGCCACAGAGGAGGAGATGGCACGGGGCAGGTGGTGTTCCTGCCTGGAAAGGATCCATTCTCTTCCCGGGGAATTATTAAAGGTTTCACGGCGGGGAACAAATAATTTTAAGGGAAGGAATCCTTTTCGCTTTGCCCTTGCAGACAAATCATTGGTTAGCAGGAGCGTCGGCGCGGAGATGCCGGGTTACTCCTCTCCCTAAGCCTTGTGGGAAACTCCTCTGAACACTTACAACATCAGAGCACGGGGCCTGATTTGTTAGACAAGCCTGACTTTATTATTTTTTTAAAAGGGGGATATTATCTTCTGCCTCCAAAGGAAAGGGGAAGAGGAGAAAGCCACCGATACAGAGGGGGGTAGAGACAGACACGGAACCTCATTATTAAACAAAATAAATAAAATATACTAGCAGAAAATGTGTCTTGGCTTTATTACTATATTCTGTCCTCTAAATATTTCATTTCCAACTAATGCACAAGCCAAATGGAAAATTTCAAGCAAAACTGCGCTACTTAGAATATGCTTAATTATTGATTCAGCCAGGAGGGAAAAAGAGAAAAAACAGAGGGGAAGAAAAGGCACCAAGTCGCTGTCGAGCTCTGGCCTGGGGCTGCTCTTTCCAACAGCTCCCACCCTGTCCCCAGGGCAGGGGACACGTCCCACCAGCCTGAGACAGCCCCAGCACCGGGATGCAGGGAGCCGGAGGATGCTCCTCGCCCGTCCCCTCCACCCTGCCCGGCCCCAGCCGCTTTGAGGGGTTTGCTGAGATTTGAGATTACATGTTTTTGTTAGCAGAAGCGCCTCCTCAGGGGGTAACAGCCGAACGACACGTTGGGCTAAAGAGCCTCGATGCGCGCCAGCATCCCCTCTAAGGGGCCACCAAGGCTCCTGTCCCTCCGGGGCCACTGAGCTGGCCACACACAGGGCAGACACACCAAAACACAGCCCGGAGAGCAGCCACCACCTCGACCAGACACCGGCAAATAAATCTTTGTACACCAAAAGTTTGCAATCTGGGTCAGAAGCCCTCACAGAGGGGTCCTGCCTTGGACACCGGCACGCAGCGACTCACCCTGGCTGTCCCCACCGCTGTCCTGAGAGCCAGCAGCACCAAAGCAGCCCCGTTCCCGTCTGAGCCAAAGGGAGCTGTGACTCTGCCCCGGCTATTTATAGGGAACGGGGGGCAGCTGAGGCTGGGGGGGGGCTGACCCAGGACACCTGCACTCCCACCCCAGCTGGGAAACTGCCGGGAGATCAGGGGAAGGGGATGGAAAATAGGAAATCGATGGCAAGTTGAGGCTGGAGAGAGCTATTAGGCCTGGGAGTGCTGCCGCTAACTGCGGCAGGAGCAAGTTTTTAAGTGTAGATGAACCGGTTCTATACACTTAGCACGGGGCTGGAAACCTCTCAGACAAAGCAGCTTGATGCTGCTGCCGTTTACAGGAAGAAAAAACCGAAGCCAGAATCTGTTTGCAAATGGACTCGAGAGACCCAATTTTCTTCCCCTGCTGGGATAAGTCCAAACCACCCCTTTGGAAGCGACGGGAATTGCATCGGACAAACAAAGGGGGAGAGAGGGCTGCGGTGGAGCACAGAGAGCTGCTGAGGACGGTCCCCTGGGGCGGTCACAGCAGGGCACGGGACCCCCGGGCCCCCCCGCTCAGGGGTTTTTCCAGCCTGCCCAAGGGCGTGCAGCAAACCCCCAAATCCAGGCAGAAACTGCAGGTGAAACGGCAGCTCTGGGACGGGCTCGTTGTTCCTCCCGACAGGCGTTTGGTGAAAGGCCACGACAGTTGGGTCCTTGTTTTTTCCTGGGTTTTCCCCCCTCTGTATTTATGTAAAAGTCCTTTTTATGTGGTCTGGGCAATTTTTTGTGGTCGTGAATGAAACTGTGGTCTGGGAAACACACCCAGAAGCCATTCCTAACTCACAGCAAAATGTCCCCCTCAAAAAAACCACAGCTCAGAGTCTAATTCCTCACCTGCTTCTCGACGCCGTCACCTGTATCTGTCCTCCATCTCCTACTCCGGAAAACCACCCATATCCAAACCCTTCCTAATAAGCTAATTTCTCCCACGAGACACAGGTTTATTACAGGCACAGCAGCCAGTTTAACCCTGAAATCAGCCTTAGCTGGAGTTTTCCTGCCACCCTCTCCCTCTGGCGTGTTTAGGCTCAAGCTTGCACCCACACTCCATTTGAGATTGTCCGTACGGTCTTGGGCACCCTCAAAAACACCCTTATCCCCAGGCCCTCTGGAAGCTGAGGGCTGCAGAAGGGTCCCCAGTGCCCTAAAGAGACCAAGGAAGAGGGAGCATCACCAGCGGGTCCTACCCAGGGGCTTGGGGAGCATCACGATGCCCAGGGGCGAAGCGGTCGGTGTTGGGATGCCAAACCCACGCTGGGAGGGGGGAATGGCTCGCTCACAAAGCGAGCTGCACAGTCAATTAGGAATTTCACTGAAATTTCAAATTATGGCCTTTTTTTTTTTTTTTTTTTTGTTTAAGTGACAGAATTATGCCGTGTTACAGAGAAAGTGACAGGTAATTTGGGACACTGAGGATTTCTCGGGCTCTATAGCTAATGGGGAGTTTAGCACCAATTCCTCAGTAATTTGCACTTCTGAGAAACCGCGTTATTACAAAGTCAGAAATCTCAAGCACTTTCAACTCCGGGATCTGCCAGACTGACGGTGACCAGGAACTGAGGAGGCCCGAGTCCACAGGTCACCCATTTCAATATCTGAGGCTGGGTGGCTTCCAAAACCGGCCGCTCCAACGCCGGAGCCGAAAATTGGAGGTGACATTCAGAAGTCTCTGAAAATTATAACCCTGACTTCCTCCTTGAAAAGCTTATCTGAATCCTGGCTTATCCTTTGATGAGGTTACTGAAAAAGCATTCTGCTCCGAGTACTTGGAAGATAACAGGCAATATATGTGAGCTGGTGTGCTCCTCCCTGGGGGGGAAACACTATCGAACATGCCGAGCCTGGGACACTCATTAAATGGTCTGAATTATGCTGGACATTAAGGTCCTGGGATGGCTTGGCTTAACTCCTTCCCGTCCTCATGCACCCGGAGAGAACGTGTGTGCTTATCCAGGCAGGATCCCAGGGGATGCGCTCCCACGGTCCAGTGTGGTCCGGGCATCCTGCTCCGGAGCATCCCGCTCCATCCCGCTCCATCCCGCTTCATCCTGCTCCATCCCGCTCCATCCCACTCCAGACCCCGGTGCAAAACCCCTCATGGGAGAGAACAGCATCCCCTGATCCCAACTAATGGGTGAGCATCCTTAAGGAGTCCCCGGAGACCCTCATTAACCAAATGAATCACATCCAGAGAACACGCTCACCCCAGTGCTGGGCAGAGGCTGGGCTGAGGCCCCAGCTGATCCTGCCCGTTGGTAAAGTCCCGGCAGTGTTCAAATTTCTGCTTAACTTTAAGCAAATGTTTGGGTTTCTCGGATGCTAAACCCACAGTTGTGAGCGAGCGTCTTCCCGAGCTTTCGGGAGAAAGGGAAAGCGAGCGGAGACAGAAATAGTGTCATATGGGTGAGGAATGGTGAATTCAGTAATGTTTAATGGGCTGGCAAAGGGGCTATGAAAATTGAACCGGCCCTATTTGTGAGGGAAAATAATGGGGCTGCCTTTCTAAAGCGGAGTAGCAATCACAGCTCAAACAGGGGAAGAGAGGAAAGATAATGCACTAAAATATAAGGTATTATGGCAAAATCGGTAATAATTAATTATGGGTGGTGGGCAAGTGCGTTCACCCAGGGCAGGGGCTCGTTCCCAGACAAAGCTGCCTTTCTCCTCCTCCTCCTCCTCCTGCAAACCTCTGTGCCCAGCGTGGCTTCTCCACTGGGATGCTCTGGCTTTGCCTCTTCTCTGGTGAGCCTGTAGCCCCCAAAAAGAACGGAAAAAGAACAAAAGCATTTTAATGGCATAATTTATTTTAAAATTAGCTGTCTCCTAATGCTGCCCCAGCCCCCAAAAACGCCAATAATTTTTGTCTGGTTCCCTGCCATGTCCCAAGCCAGCGCCTTCAGCGTTTCAGGCAGCGCTGCGTGAGATTAGCAGGGAAGTGTTTTGAGTCCTCTACATCAAAGGGATTGAAAAACTATAAATTTAACAGAACGTATTATGCAGGTGGGGAAAAGAAAAAAAAAGCAAGTTCTGTTAAAAAGGATGTCTCATTTCTCCCTGTTCTGGGGCAGGCCTTAAGGCAGCCAGTACGTCTCTGGGGAAAAAAACCCACCCTATTTAAACAGATACAAGCCCAAAAAGCTGAGAAGCGCCAAGAGGTGGGAGAAGTGCCCAGGTTCATCGCATGTGGGAAAAAGCATTTGGTCTGGGAAGAGGATGGGAAGGAGGTGGGAAGGGGGTGGGAAGGGGATGGGAAGGAGGTGGGAAGGGGATGAGAAGGTGGTGGGAAGAGGGTAGGAAGCCTCAGATGGGACAAGGCAGCAGCGAGGCTCCTGGTGCGCGTCTCGGAGCATCCCCAGATCTCCCGTCAGGTCCCTTCTCCACCAGGCGCTGCGTGTACAAAGATGGAAGGAAGAAGGGAAGATGAGAAATGAGGAGGAAAAGATGGAGCTGGTGGGATCAAAGGCTCGGGCAACATTTTGCGAATTGCCATCGTTAATCCCTCCCTGCCTGGTCTGTGCCGAGGGCTGCGCCGGCCGTGCCACGCGGGCTGGGGACGGGGAGATGGCCACCAGCCCACAGTGGCTGGAACAACAAAGCCCAGCAGCGCCCGGGGGGGAAATTCTTCAAAGGGCCCCTGCCTTGAAAACGCTGAGCGTTATTTCCACGGGCCCTTAAACAGAATAATTCATTAGTCAGCTCAGAACAATCAATATCGCACACGGACAATTTATACACCGACTCTGTTTACCCAGCAGACCCTCTTTGATAATATTATTTATGATTCTAAATAACTCCATCGGTGTTCAATAGGGCTGGGAGGTACCTGGGGGACCGGGGCACAATCAAATTATGAAGACATATGGTTTACTCAGTGCTGGAAATGTTCAACTGCATTTCATTGCTGTTAGTCCTGCCGCAGTACCCTCCCCAATCACTTATACAACCTCCTTAATAGCGTTGGCTGGATGGGAAGGCTTCTTCGGGGAGAGGGCTCCCGCGCAGCCGGCGGAGAGATGGGGCTGTAAAGGGAATTTTACAGTGGCTATTTCTGCATTCGCGCAGCTGAAGGACATGCCGAGCAGCTCGATGCATCCCAGGCCACCGGGGCAATTAAACTCCTGTGCTGCCGGGGCTTGGCGGAACGAGGAGGAGGAGGAGAAGGAAGAGGAGGAGGAGGAGGAGGAGGAGGAGGAGGAGGAGGAGGCAGGGCTGTGGGTGCCCAGCTCCCCCGGCATCCGCGCAGGCTGATCCGTATGCGGCACGACACGCTCCCCATCTCTGGGCTGTATTTATGTTCGCCGCATATACTGTGTACGCTTTAATAAAGCGCTTCTGATATACCCAGCGAGCGGCCAAGTGCTGAGTCATTATTATCGACAGAACATCGCATAAGTACTGAGCTGAGCTTCCTCTGGGCTTTGAGGGTGTATAAAGCTAACACTAATGCTATATTGCTCTATAAACTCTAGTCCTCCCTGCAGAGAGGCAATAATTAATCAGACGATGCATGATATGTAACAAATTAAAAAGATAAAACTTCCCAACAAAAATGATGGGACCGGAGAGACGGGGGCCGGGCTTCGCAGCGGGCTGCCCCCGCCATCCCGTTTCCCTCGCTCTGTCGGGGTGTAACTTACAGGGCCTGGATCCTGCCGGCGCTGCGAGGCGTTTGGGCACCAACCACACCGCTCACCCGGCTGATTTCGGCACGTCCTCGGCGTTCGGCCTCTGCAGGGGACGGCCGTGCCACCACAGGACTGGGATGGGGACGCTGGGGACAACGCCGTGCTCCTCGTCAGCGGGGAGGAGATAAAACCAGCGCTGTCTGCTTTTGGACCTGTCCTGGAAGCTCCTCTGGACGCTCACCCTGCTCCTTCCTGGCTCACAAATAGTGGAGGCTATAAAATAAAGCGATACCGGTTATCACTGTGGAAATATAATCTCTGAGAAAATCCCACTAGAGCAATAATTAACAGAGAAACTGAAGACTCTGACAGCTCTGGATGTATTTTCGGGTTTCAGCTATTTCTGCTTCGCGATTCCCTTTTGAAAAACCAGCATCTCCTTTCCAGAGGAAACCCAGACACGTCGGGACCTGTTTTTGTTCCCCTGGAAGCAGAATGGAGAAGTAAACAGCCAGGATTCCTGTGGGACGGAAAGAAAAGACATTTTCTACTCAGAAATGTCATGGGTTTTCACTTCCATTTTCCCACGCAAACCACCTGTTTTGGTGAAACCCTGGGTTCCAGCGGGGACAGGTTTTAGTGGGGAAGCTCCAGGCAGCCCCCGTGCTCCGGCAGGACACACGAGGACACAGCAGAGCTCGCCCCTGGCTCCTGAGGGGACATCCCTTGGCATCTGCCCGTGGAGGATGCTCAGGGAAGAAGCCAGTAGGGGTGGGGAGGGAGGGGATGGGTTTTTTCCCTTATTTAAACCATTTGGAAAGAAGTTCAAATCATCGCTTGGGCTCACGGCTTTGCTCTCCCACCACCACTCCCCATCCCAGCCACACTCAGGCTCCCCCCCGACCCCTTTCAGCCCCAGCCCGCAAAGAAAACCCATCCCCACCTTTCACCGATCGCACTGGTGGTCGCAGGGTCTAACTGCGAGGTCCCCTTTGGAAGAGCAGCCCTGCCAGACCTTTGGGATCAGCGGGAGGAGCTATTCCCCACCCCTACGGGCTGCTGCTGGGACAAGGAGCATGGCAGTGCCCGTGGGAGAGGGGCAAGGATGGGTTGGGGGTGCACGGCAGCCACCGACCCAGGCAAAACCGTGGGTCCCCACGTGCCAGGCCGCCCTTAAGCTCTTTCCCAGGCTTGAGTGCCTGGGAAAGAGGCTTTTAGGCTGCATATATCACTGCTTTTGTAGTCTTAAAGGAGGTGTTTGGATATCTATATTTAGTTGTCCTCACTCCCTTTCCTCCTTGACATTTATGAATTTTAGATGTCTTTCACTCCGGGCCTCTGAAGGGCGTCGTGGAGAAAAGCCTGCTGGCCCCTGAGCTGCACTTCGTCTCCCGGTGAAGGTGCCCAAGGGTTTGGCTGCTGGTCCATCGGTGCTCGCCCAGCCGTGGGATGCTCGGGTACCGCGGGCTCTGCCGTGATGCTCTGATGCTCTCCAGCCTCTACCAGGCGTGTGGGGCTGCCGCGGGCTCTGCGGCTGCCGGAGGGAGGGAGGGAGGGAGGGAGGGAAGGAGAGAGAGGGATGACTGGAAGCAGTGGAAAAAAACGAGATTACAAGGGATCAGGGAGATGCTGTTAAAGTACATGGCAACTTACAGATGAAACAGGCAGCAGCTGCCTTGAGCTGAAGGGCAATTTGGCGGTGGGCTCGTGTGGGAGGGCTGTCGGAGGAGAAGCCCTGCTGAAGCGTGGGTGGGCGGGAGACCCTGGAAACGCCTCCAGACTCCCTGTGCCGCCTCGGTGGGACGGGGTCCCGCTCCCGTCCTCCTCACCGAGATCTGCTGCAGTAACACGCCGGGGAACGTACTCCTTCCTCCTGCTTAATACCCCGGGCTCCTTAAATGGCGCTGAATCGAGCTGAGTGGTGGATAAACATTAGTTTCACAGCTCACAAAGCAGAACTGCCGGCTACTGCCAGTCTAGACGTAATGAGCTCCTCCCGGGACCCCTGGGAGCGCTTAGAGTGGGCTCTTCTTTACCCAAGCTGCCAGTCACGCCGGTGCCAGGGGGGAAGCAGCGCCGTTAATCTCTTTCCCAGCCAGAGCTGAAATCCCTTCGAGCATGTAACAGTTTTATTTTAATGTGCCGTCCCACCGGCACACGGGCTGGAGCGGCGTGGGCTGCCCGCCCGCCGCCTTTCTGCTGCCTCCCCACCACAAGCCCCAGCCGGGGAAGCTTTAATTTGGGGACACGAGGTGGGGATGAGCCGACAGGACGAGACAAACGACGAGGGAAAAGCGTTCGCGTGTTTTCCTTTTCACCCAGGCCAGTGTTGTCACCTCCTTGGGTATCCTTTAATTAACAACAGATTGCTGTTCTGCCAAGAGAGACTAATTTAGCACCTGGAAGAGGAGTGGGGAAAGTTTGCTTGGCAGCCAGGCACCGGCGGCCAGGGACGGCTCCCACCGCGCCACGCTTTCACCGGGAACCTAAATCACTTGTCAGGAGCTTTTCCCCAACGGCTGGAGCAAATCAGCTAATGAAGGTGACGTCAGGCAGATTTTCAGGAGCGCTCTGATGGACCGGCCACGGCTGCTGCTGCTTCCCCAGTGCCTCGGGTCCTCCTCTGGGAAGTAAAACATGGCTCGTGCCTGTCTCTGCTCCCCTCTTCCAACCACAAAATAAATCCGCGGGGAAATCAAGATGGGATGCTGCGTCTGGGGAGGAGAGCTGGGACGGGTCCTGCCCGTGCCCAGAGACTCGGCCACCTCCCTGGGCTCCTACCAGGAGACCCGGCTGTGGAAGAGCCATCACCAGCGGCTCCATCTCCCGTGATGCCACGCTGGGACCCCGCGATGGTGAGCAGGGACGCGGTGCGTACAGATGCTGTCCCCGTAACTCCACCTGCAAACCAACACCCAGCCACAGCGCGTGCCACAACATCCCTCCCGAGAAACACCGGCTCCCGGGGGAGAGATGAAGAAAATCACACGTAGGATTCATCGATTTTTCCTCTCGAGATCTCTTCCCAGAACAGGTTGGACATACAAGACGGGAAAAAAAGGGAAAGAGCCACTGTCAGGTCCTTTCCAGAAGACCGATGGGCTAATTGCCACACTCTAAATATATCCCCGCTCCGCGTGTCAGCCCAGGGCTCCTGCTCCCCCGTCCTCCACAGCAGCAGAGCAGCCCAAGCGCCAGCGAGCCCCTCATCCGCAGGGACGGGCAGGGAGCCAGTGGGGACTTTTCCATCCCTGACCTCGGCGGGGATGGACACCTGTGTCTCTCCTCTCTGCCGGGCCGCATTTAGCAGCCGTAATTATACCCTTTCCATCTATGTATAAATAATTGGAATTCCGGGTAAAATGTTGGGTTGTTTGATTTACATCCCCAGTCAGTCGATAAGGTTGCAACAAGGATAAATCACGGCAGAAGTGCCTACTCAGAAGATCTGAGAGGAAGAGAGAGAAACTTCTGTCCTCCCTCCCCCCTCCCATTACTCATGCTTGTTTATAAAGCGGCTGGGATAGTTTTGGCATTAAATAAACATGGTGTGATTGCTCGAGTACTTTTCGTCATTGTCCTAAGTGTCCACAGAGAGTTGCGGGAAGGAGGCACTTGTTTCTCCTGCCCGTTTCTGCTGTCAGGCCACAGAGGACAGAGCCAGAGCAGGGGCTGACACGCTGGGGCTGGCACTGAGGGTCCCTGTCCCCCCACCCCCGCTTTCCCCCCAGCCTCTCTGCCTGGCTTGGGCTGGAGTTTTCGGAGGCAGGACCCGGCGAGAGGTGGGGAACGAGCTTCGGTTCCCCTGAAAAACCCGGCCCTGGTCCTGGAACCCTCAAGCGCTCCTTGGAATTTCCTCCATCGAGTGATCTGGCTTTTCCTTTTCGCACCAAACCACAGCCTAAACCTCAGCTGGGGGAACGTGGGGACAACCCCCCCCTTGCCACTGATGAAGCATCGTTACTCTCAAGCCAGACCATGAATTGGTACATCCAGTGAGCAGCCAGCATCGGGGGAACATCAGCCAAGGAAGCAGCAGGACTTGTCCCTCTCCCTCCCAAGGGTAGCGCCATCCATGGCATGGCCAGAGCCACCGGGCTGGGATGGAGACGCTTCCCGCGTCCGGGAAGAGCCACGGTGTGAACTGCGGCGTCTGCATCCTCGGACAGCAGGCTGCGTGGCGGGGAGCGCAGCGGTAGATGAACGAGGCTGTCCTGGATGTTTTTCAAGTGGAGATTAACCACCGAGTAGGCTCTTTTTATTTAAGATGCCATATGTCTCTTCTCTCTAAATATCTCTTCCATCAGATACCGCTGTGATTCCCAGCCCGCCTTCCAACCTTGCCTTTGAGACGCTATCGCAAGCACTTCATAAAACCGTGTTAGATGGGAGATGGAAAAGGCTTTGAAGGCTCCTTCTGCCCTTTCCCCCGTGTACGTCAGGCCCCCCGTACACGCAGCCGCTTTGTCCGCGGGAGCCGCAGCGTGTCCGTCTGCGACGGGAGGAGGCCACTTCTGGGCGCGGGGCAGAGCCCTGGTTTGACTCCGGTGACTCATTTGATTACGCTGCAGATTCCCTTCCCCGCCTGCGGAACGGGGATAGCAGCGCCATCCTTTTCCCCCGCTGCGAGCCTCAATATATCAAGGATTGTGAGGCACTTAATACTATGTAAATGGGAGACATATCAGCTGTGCCTCAGATAAATGAATTTCACTTAGATTGATGGGTGTGAAGCACTTCCAAAATTAGGCCCATTCTTCTTAAATCAAACAGTTTCCCCAAGCCAGTTCAGCTCCATTGATGTAGAGGAAGTCATCAAGCTGCGATTCATCATCGGGTTCAATCAGAGACCTTCAATACACTGACCCACCGCCTGCTTCCTCCTCCTCCTCCTTCTCCTCCTCCTCCTCCTCACAGAGAGCCGGAGCGTGGCCAGCAGCGGTGGGACCAGGACCCTTCATCCCTGCGTTGGGCACCCAAGGCTCGGTCCCCAAAGCCAGGACACCCTCTTGGTGGGACTAAAACCACCGCAGATCCCTTCGCACGGAGCTTGGAGAACCACCTGGATATTTAAGGTCATCTTCACCGCAGCTTTAAATTACAGAACACCACTTTCCCCAAATATTTGCCTGATCGTTCTTTTGCCCTCATGGCTGAATTGGAAACGGGTAAATCAAACCTCAGCATCTCCGAAATCCCTGCCTCCCTCCCCTGGGTCCCCACACCTCTCCACTGCAGGACTGGCACTGCTTCTAGGGATTAAGGCTGGAAAAGCAGCGTGCACAGCAAGCCAAGCCCTCGCTCCGATGCTTATGCCGAGCTGCATTTACGCCATTAAATGCTCTATAACGTACAGATGACGTCATAAACCCCGTTTCGTTCAGTTAGCAAACAGTAAATCCCTCTCACCCACGGCAGCATGGCCACCCTGCTGCAGCTGGGTACCACTGGAGTAAACCCTGCCAAGATGCTCATCGCAGCTCCCTGCCCGCCTGCGGGACGGGGCTGCCCCGGTCCCCAGAGCCGGGGGCTGCCGGGGGGGTCCGCAGGCAGCACCTCCTCTCCGGGGCTGGAACTTCTCCTCTTCCCTCCGCCAAACCCCGGCACCTCCTGACTACGAGTATCCGTCTGGTGTTTACGTGCGGAGGAGCTCAGCTCTCTCCAACTTTTTAACGGCAGATCATCAACAAAGCTGGGCAAATAATTTAGTGCCGTGTAATTTATTCTATGAATTTTGATTCTTTGCCCACAAGCAGCTTGTGCTTCTCACAGAGGTATCGGTCCTCTGTGAAATTATGCAGGGGAGCTGCCGCCTTGGCCCGGAGCTCGTTGAGCCGGCTGGCGGCCAGAGCCCGACACCCCGAGCATGGCAATGCCGGCCGCTCGCTTGCCTTCCATTAGGTGCCTCGCTCGCACGGTGTTTCTGCTGCTGAGAGCCTGGGAGCAATCTAACCTTAGAGGGCATCTCCTACGGGCACAGCATTGCTAATGGCTCCTTTCCCACACGCCCAGCCCTCCCCGGTCCCCGACGCAGGGTCAGGCATCTGAAGGGCAGGTGCAATCACCGGTTTGCTGAGTAATCGCCCAAATAGGGTCACACCATCCATATGTTTGCATCAAAATGCCCCGCACTGTCATTAAACGAGCCTAAATATACCTGGGAGCAGCGGCAAGCACAGCTGTGCTGGTTTTCCCCCTTGGCAGAGGAAGGAGAGGATGCTGCTGCGCCAGTGAAATGCAGGCGCTGAAGCTGTGAGCTGAATCGCATCTGCTTTGGGCCGTTTCTGCCCCGTGACTCGTGTCCTGTCAGCCATCCCCTGTGCCACACGCCTCTCCAGCGTGTTCCTGCTCCCGGGAGAAGGTGGTTACACGTCCGGCGTGGAACACGGGGCTCCCGGAGCACGGCAGCAGTGGGTGAACATCCCTCGCCGCCGGGGATGGCCATGGACCCCGGTGCCGCTCCCAACCTCGGCTCTGCCTGCGATGTCCTCGTGTCTGACAGGCGTCGGAAGGGCTGATGGGACTCTTCATTAACGGTTCCTCCGAGGTGGGAGTTCACGTGTTTGTAAAAAGGACGCTGTATCAACACCTGCCTGTAAATCATCCTGCTGGCTCCCTACGAATATCTTGATTTTTGCCGTCGCCGGCAGCAGGGCGTTCAAACGGCTGTCACTCCACGGATGCCCTCCGTCCCCTTTCCTTTATCTTCTCGACGTTGTGATCTTGTCGGCTGCAGGAAGAGCTACGGCCCTTCAAGTTAAATGTGCCTGCCAAGAAAAATGTTGATTCTTTTTCCTCCACCTACCTCCAGACATCTGATTAATTCAATGCAAGGAGCAAAGAATTAAGGTTTGGGGTGGTTTTTTTAAGCTGAATACAGAAACATTGATGTAGAAAAATACCGTGGCTGCTAGAGCTGCCTTGTGACCAAGACAGCCTTAAAATGTGTTTTAGCCTGACTTGGCGCCCTGGCTTTCAGGGGGCTAAATGGAGAAGTGAACTAATCCCAGGTCTTAATGAATAATGTTCAAATCCAACTTTCATTTTCAAATACATCCATACGTTGGAGAATGAGTCACAAGGTGTTTGTTGTGCGGGTGAAGAATAGACAAGCTGGGAAGGGTATTTTTATGTGTTTGTGAATCATTGTATATGATATTTTCCTCCACTGTGCCTCTCCATCCTGGCAGTTTTCTGCAGCAAAATCCATTCAGCTGTACTGGAAATGTAGGCACTTTATAGAAAATCTTTAATAGCACCAGCACAAATGGATGGCTCTTATTTCCTCTCCGCAAAGAGGCGATTTGCAAAACCACCACTAACAAACATTTACCCCCTTCCCCCAAGCCATGAAATAAAGAGCGATGGAGACGCCTTCCGGCAAGGCAGGGCTGCCCGTGGTGGCCACCGGCCACGGGCTCCCTATAGCCAGGCGCAGAGGGGAAGGTGCGGGGTGCTGTGGGGTGCTGCCGGGGGAAGACGGGGAACAGCAGGGATCCTTTGAGCTCCTTCCACCCTGGCTGTCGCACCTGTTTGTTTTCTGGTTTCGCTCGTCTTGCAGGAATTTTTAACGTTTAATTAGCGGAGCCAGCTGCTGCCCCTTTGCAGAGGTTTTGTCTCATTTTAAGCGCGGGTTTCTGTTGTTTGCAGGATGGATCCACACAGCCCAGGTCCCATCGCCCTTCATCCGTCGCATCGTGCTGCCGACACCGGGTCAGGGACACGCTGGGGCTTTGGGGGAGTGATGCCAGCCCAGCCCCGCACCCCGGGCTGGGGTAACAGCACAGCAGGGAGCTGCGGTACGTCCCTCTCCATCCCTCTCGAGGGAACCGGAGCCGAGCGCGCCCCTACGCTCTGCAGATCATCGTCCCTTGGAAACGGGATGAAATCCAGAGGATTTACCCCGCAGAAGAGAGAGATTTCTATACCCAGTGGTGGTGGGGCACGGATCCCGCTCCCCTGGCGAGGAGATTCTCGCCGTCTGCGTGGATGAAAGATGTGGAATTTTTAACAACAGTGCCCAAAATCCCCCGTAGGGAAGGGCCACGGGAGAGCCCTCTGAATTACTTTGTTTTAATTGTTTTACCCATTTCCCTTCAGTACATTCCTTTTTTGTCCTTGGTCCGTCCTTTACGCTTTCCACCTGCGGATTTGGGAGGCTCCTTGCCGACGGGCTGAGGACCAGCAGCTCCAGGCATCGCCCTGGTCCCTGCCCCGCGCTGGCACCGCTAATTCATCCCCAGTGGAGGCTGGGAGAGACGCTGCCCCCGTCACGGGGGCTGCAAAAGAGCCCACTGATTTCAGGGGAGCTGGGGTTTCAGCCTGATTATCGCTACCGCTCATGAAAATACTTCTAAGGCGTTTGCCTTTGGAAAAGGGCAGATTGCCTCAAATGTCAGGTGTCAGCAAAGCCTTTCTGCATCCCCCGGCGGACTCCCTTCTCCAGCTTCAAATGACACAAAAGGACCCTGCGCGATTCTATTCATCCCAGATGCCATCTCCTACCTTTAAAGCCGAGAGAAGTTTGCCTGAAAAGAGACACGTGAACTTTTTTCCGATCGTTCTAATCATTCCTTTTGCTGCTGGGAAATAAATTTTTAATTGTTCTTATTCTTCCACATCACCTTTGAGACGGATTTGCTTTTTCGTTGCGAGTCCAAGATAGAAGAACTCTTAAAAGTTTTCAATTTTCAGACCCCGGCAAACCTATCGCTTCTGACATAAACAAACAAAGCCCAAACATGTTTAATGAAACAGTTTGGGTTTTTCAAAATGAACGCTTTTGTTTTGATCAAAAAAGCCATTTGTAGCTCCAATCCTGAAGACGTTTTCCCAAAACCCATTTAATCCGGCTGTAAAAATTCTCTTTGCAGAGGGGGGTGCGATGCGCGGTTGTTTGCCAGCCCGGGTTTGCTCCCCCCTCATTAGAGATGCCCGACACGAGGCCTGGGCTTGGGGGGAGCGAAGATGCTGCCCGGTGGCTCGAGAGACCCCAGGGACCGCGGTGCCAAGGGCCGGTTAGTCCCCCAGTAAAAGAACCAAAGCCCAGCAAACACCATCTACCCAACAATAATGTGCATTTTCCTCCTTCTCCTGTTACCGGGGGGCAAAACTTTATCATTCTCTCCCCTGCGTGTCCCAGTCACTGCGTGGCCGACCCCAGGCAGGCGTTTCGGTGCCGGCGCAGCTCCCGTGGCTGCCACATCTAGTGCCGGGCTCCAGTGGACAGCCCTTCTCTTTATGAGCTAAAAATTCAGTTCTAGCCGGCACCGGCTGCGGAACCGCTGCCCGTGCAGCCGCTCCGGCCAGCAAACTCATCAGCAGAGACGTTCATTGGGAGCGAGAGACGAACCCGGCTGCCCAGGCGCTACCGACTGCGGCTCCGGGGGTAAAGGAGCGGCTTCGCACGCACGCACACACCGCTGCTTGCCCATCGCACCCAGTGGTGGCCACCCTCCAGTCCCGGCCACCCTCCGGTCCCGGCCACCACAGCAAGGCAAAGGAGCCCACAGCGCTCTGCGACCTGGTACCCGGCTCCGGGGGAGGCTGCGAGCGGGTCTCCCGCAGAGAAGCGGAGCAAAACCTCGGTGTTTTTTCTGTACCAGCAAAGCTGTGACCTTTTGGAAGGAGCCCGAGGTTGCTGCCAGGCAGCTCTGGCAAGAGCTGACCCCGTGCAAGGAGGCGCATCTTCCCCAGCCCCGCATCCCCGCAGCGTTAATCCCCACACGAGCACCCGAGGGAGCCCCACACCTCACGGGTCCCCAACGCCACCTTTCCCACTGCCAGAGAGGCTTGGCCGTGGGGCAGGGAGTGGTTCCTAATCACCCAGCTCATCCTTCCACTTGCCCATCGTTAATCACCCCCCCCGGCCCAGCCCCAGCGATGGGTGGTACCTGGGGGAGCAGCTGTGCGCCGACCCCCAGCTCTCACCTTAAGGACGGTGGGTTGCTGCTGTGGCAGAGTGATGGTTGATGGTCCTTATCCACCCCAGCTCCTCGTTATCCATCCCAGCTCCTCGTTATCCACCCCAGCTCCTCCTGGGCAGCATGGGAAACGCAGCGCGGCCGCAGTCCAAGGTGGTGCCTGAGGCTGGTGGCTTCGTGGCCGCAGGGCTACGCCTGGTAATAAACTGCTCCGGCAGGGCTGCGCTTCGAAGCATCTCACTAAAAGCAAGAGAAAAAGGGCGTTAAAGTCGAGTGAAAACACAGCTGAGAGCGTTCAGCAGCGTCTGACTTAAGAGAAGATGAAGATGAAGGAATGAATGAACTTAAGATGAAGGAACTTAACATGTAGGCCTGGAAAACAGGAAAGGGGCAGAGGGGAGACGTGGAGAATATGAGAAAGCTAAACAAAAAATAGCAATAATTATATATGTTATTGATAAATCGCTCACTCAAGGGCTCGGGGGAAACAAGCAGACAATTAAAGCAGGGTAATAATAAACAATAACAATTAAAACCTCATAAAACACATCATGGGAAAAGGAAGCAAAACATCCCAAAGCTCATGAAATCCTGCAGAGGACATAAAATAAAGGCACGGGGGGAAACTTATCTGAGGTTGACCCAAAATATATCACAGGCAGTAACGGGTTTCTGCTCAGGGAAAAGAGACAGAGGGCAGAGGGGCTTAGAGGAGAGAGAAGGGGAGATGCCGTGGGGGTGAGCGAGGGCCACCGGCGGCGACGGAGGTGCCCGGGGAGGCACCGCAGCAGCAGCCGCCCGTGCTGAGATGCTGGACCCCCACTCACTGCCTGCGAAAGCACAACCAGGATCCCTTGGGGCCAGGGGCAGCCCCGGGGTCGCTCTGGACCCACCATCCCCCTGGAAAGCACGGCTCCCTGACGCTCTTTGCTGTCAGGTACTCTCTAATCTGCTACCTTTCCCCCAACGCCGCATCACGTTCCAGGGGGCATCAAACCCAAGCCCCGCGGGACACATTTGGGGATTGTCTCACGTTGTCCCCAACTTCCCCCCGGCTCGGGCTGGGGGGAGGATGTTGCCTCCTGATTATGGAGTGAAAGACAAGTGTGAGCTCCCGCTCGCTCCCTGCGCGTTTGCGCCTGTTCCTGCGCTCAGATCCTTCTTGTTCATTCTGCCGAGACGGGAGCGGGAGATCAGGGGAGCCTAAAATGCAGCATGACTGCAGCACACACGGGCGGGAGCGCGCCAGAACGCTGCTGACAAGTTACACCAATTATATACCAGTTATTTGTCACATCTGTTAACTCGTCAGTCGGCGTTCCGGGCGGCAGAGACGACGGCAGGGGGGGAGCAGGGCAGACTGACGCTGCAGGAGGGGGCTGTTTGTGAGTCCTCCCCCGGTGCCAGCCTCCCCCCGCCCCGGGATGATGCTCCATAAATATGCATGTGGCCCAGAAACAGGGTCTCTCCACGTTTTGACACGTATTATACATGTTGGAATAACTCCGAGGGGTTTCTGCACCGTACAATAATGAGCGTGCCCGGTAATAGCCGGCTCCGGGAAGGGAAACGAAGCCGGCGTTACCGCACCTGGGGTTTAATAGTTGGAGAATTGTGATCTTCAAAACCCAGCTTGCCCTAACAACATTAGCCGTACGGCGAAAGCCTCTTGTCTGGTTTAAGCCGGGGGATGTTTGCAGCCCAAGGACTCTCGAAAAGGATGTGTTTTCTGACAGCGAGAAGGTCACCCGGAGGGAGCGGCTGCGGCACTGACATCTCCCTGCCCTCCCTCCGCCTTCCTGAGACCCCCCCAGCGCCAGGGATGGGAGGCAGCCGAGAAAAGGAAGGAATTAGGGAGAAATTCTTTGCTGTGAGGGTGGTGAGAGCCTGGCCCAGGTTGCCCAGAGAAGCTGTGGCTGCCCCATCCCTGGAGGGGTTCAAGGCCAGGTTGGAGGGGGCTTGGAGCAACCTGGTCTGGTGGGAGGTGTCCCTGCCCAGGGCAGGGGGTGGCACTGGGGGGGCTTTACGGTCCCTCCCAACCCAAACCATTCTGTGATTCTACAAAAAGGCTTTTCAGGGGGGATCGAGTCTGAGCACAGAGAGAATGTCCCCCCTCCCCTTGTCTTCCCACATCATGGAATGTCACCAGTCAGAGCCAGTACCCTTCAGCTCTCCCAAGGCGGCTTCGAATCACAGATCCATGCATCCTGTGTAATTGCACAGACACGCTTTGAGCAGTGCCCTGGTCCATCCGGGCTGACACCTCACCCCCGGTGTCCCCTGCTTCAGAGGGGGGTGACACCGTGACCGCTCACGGAGTCACCTGGGCAGCCGTGTGCCACGGGGGAAACCCTTCCCGACCTCCGAGGCCATTAGCTCGCTGCCCTCGGCATGGGAGCTGGTTAGCCCTCCATCTGCTATGCAGGCTCACAAATATTATTATTGATCAGAAAATTAGGCAGCTCCTCTTTAAATCCAGCTCCTTTTAACCTCGTGGCCTCAGATAGATGCTAATTCTGCTCCTGCTGATGTGCTGGGTGAGGACACGGGTACCTGCCCCATCCCCGAGGGGTCCCACACTGGCAAAATAGGCAGCGTCTGCCTCTCCTTTTATCCATCCTCTTTGCAAGCCCTTGGGGCGAGTGTCCTCTGCCCCCTCTCCTTGCCTGACTAGAGCCATCCCACCTTTTCCGTGGGGAGAGCCAGGACCAGGGGCAGACCCGGCCCCGGGGAGGGTGGGAGGAAGATGCGGGCACAGGCGCGGATGTTTCCAGACGAACCCATCTCCCCCCCGGGCAAACAAACAGGTTGCTCTTGAGGGTTTTTAATTTCCTCCAGCACGCAGCAGCCGCGTGCCTTTTCTGCAGAGAGCCTTTAAAGACTTTGGGAAGCAATTCCAACACTTTCTATAGGCGCGGGGAGATAATTGAATGCTTTCAAAGAGCGCTGCATGGCAGGGAAAGTTCAATTTTTGCAGCACGGCGCATCCTGCATTCACTGAGTTTTCTGCTTCAGCATCATCCCCCCCCCTTTTTTTTGTATTTCCTAGAAGCTGAATCCCTCTCAGCGTTTTTCTGTGGCTTCTCTCTGATGAAGCACTTAGGGACGAGAAGCAAAAACAGACTAAAAGTCAACCAAAGCCCTCTCCAGGAGACAGACAGACAAATACCCCACTGGAGGCAGGGCCGGCTCTGCCTCCCGCGCCGGGGAGGAGCGGGCGCCTGCTCCGCGCGCAGCACCGACAGCCAGAAACCCTCTGCCCAGCTATTTTTAGTCCTAACGCTGCAGAACAAGAAGCAGCTCCAGGCAATTTTCTTTTTCCCTTTTTTTCTTTTTCATTTCCCTTCCCCCCCCCGCCCCACCTCCTCCTCTCTTTTCTCAAACTCAGTCGTTGGGAGGCAGAAGCCATGTGTCAGGAGGAGGGGGCTCGCTCTCTCCCCGCAGCGTGGTTCGCTGCGCGGGGCAGGGACCTTTCTCATGGGCACCCCCCGAGCTGCTGCCACCCCTGGGCTGCACAAAATCACGGCCTCGGAGCTGGGAAACTGAGATGCGCTCCTCTCGTGAGGCCACGGCAAAGGAGGGCGGTGTTTGTGGCGCAGCAGGATAAATCTGCCCTTGCTGATGCCAGTCCCTTCGAGGACGCAGCAGGTGGGAACGCCGGGGTGAAGGTTACCGGCAGCCTGGAATTTAAAAGCAGCCAACACCGAAGGATGGCGTTTCCCTCCCCGAGCTTCCCCTCGCCCGGGGCAGGGGCTTCGCAGGGCGATTCGGCTTTTGGGTTCAGAGCTGGCGACGGCTGCGTGCCTGCTCATCGCATCCAGCTTATCGCTGGTCCAAAGAAAAGCCTGATTTACATCTCGCTTCCATGGGAAGTGGCATTGCTCATGCACAGCCACACACACGCTCCACGGGCTTTGTGCCGGCCTCCGACACGGCAGAGAGACTTCAGCATGAAACAAGCCTACACAAAAAACCACGTCGTATTGTATTTAAACATTCCTTAAGTCATTTTAATGTATTTAAGTCTTAATTCACCTTCTCAAAGTTCATTTTCACTACCCTAATGTGATGTATTTGACAGAAAGATGAATGACATTAGTAAAGAGTCTCTGGCAAATTTCAGTAATAAAATCTCCCTTTCCCCCCCCTTCTTCTCTCCTTTTCTATACATAAACCTCTTGCTTCCTTCATCTTCAAAGATTATACTGGGTTTCTGGAAGGGGCCCCAGGACACCTCCTGCACCTTTTCCATGCAGATAATTTAACCTACTGTGATTTTGTGGGGATGCCACGGGGGAGGACCCTGCTGAGCAAACCCGTGCGCCCTTGGCGCGGGGTCCCGGCAGCGGAGCAGCACGTAGGAAACCATGTACCCTCCTCATCCTCACTGGTATGAGGGTGTGGGGGCCACCCAGGCTGAGCCTTGCCTTCCTCGGTGCCAGAGACCCTCTGAATTTATACCCTGCTTCCCCATTCCCTCTTGATTTATCCTTTCCAGCGTGCCAGAGAAGTCACATACATTAATCATCCGGACTTTTAAACCATCTCCCCTAAATCATTTTCCACGCTGGCAGCCATTTGCCACGAGCCCTGGCCAGTCCCTCGCTCTGCTGGATGCGGTGTCCTGGGGGGACTTCTCTGGTCCATCCCCATCACAGACCCCGAGATCCAGTCAGGATTGGGCTCCACGACATGCACAAGGATGGGAGCTGCGCTGGGACGTGGGGCTGGTCCTCGGCTGACACACATGTAGCTTAAAAATAGAAAAACTCAGATCAGAACTGCCGAGAGAAACTCCAGAGTTGGTGTGTGCTTAATATGAAAGATTGAAGAGACGGCTCAGAAGGGAGCTGTCGGCGCTCGGGGAGCTGGAGGAAGAGCTGGGGGGCGGCTCGGCTCTGCCTCCGCGTTTGTTCGGCTGCAGGGAGGGAGATAACGCGGGGAGAGGCTTTTGGGGTCACGGTGGGTGGGGAAGAAAGGGAATCCCTCTGCTAACGGGGGAATCCTCCAACTTGGGTAAGGAAAAGCCACCGTGGACTATGACTGATTGTCCAGGGGAAGCGGGGCACACGGGCAGCCTCAGCGCCAGGGGTCTCACCGCCTCCCTCCAGCCCCAGCGCATCGCCCAGCGCCTCGTGTTCCAGGCACGTGAGGGATTTTATTTGCCAGGCTTTTGCCTTTGCAGGTTTTGCTCTTTGCCCTGAACAGGAGGAGTTTTGCTAACTTTATCTTCCGAAGCCCAGCACGCAGAAGAAAAGGAGAATAAAAGCGTGTCACGACCTGCTCTCTCTGACCTCCAGCAGCAGAGCCAGGCTCCAACACACCCTGCATTTCTGCCCGGGATGTGGAACCGCAGCCGAGGAGCCGGCAGAGACCCGGAGCTGCTTTTCCAGCTGAGCTGGAGGCCGGGAAGAGCAGCGCATCCTCGGGGTCCTTCCCTGATCCCGCAGGTTGGGGTGTCAGAGGAGGGGGGGGGCACTGCAGAAGAGAAAAGGAAAACAGCACAAGCAACCGCCTGGACGTTGTTTCTGGAAGCAGATATCACATCCTTTGGTAAAACCTCACCTTGGGTGTTTGCAACCCAAAATGACCGCCAGCATTTAGCCACCCCTCCACCGTCCCTGCAGAATCCAGCCACGCTCTCTCCCTGTTTTCCTGCCCCTTCCAGCAGGTTATTCCCATAAAAGCAAGGCACTGGGGGCGGGGGAAGGAGGGTCCAGCCCGTGGAGGGAACAGCCCAAGCTGCCCCACGAGGGTCTCAGATGGTGAAAACCCCTACATCATGGGGTGACGCTGGGCGGGATGAAGGCAGGAGGTTGACCCCCTCTGCAGAAGCCTCTTGCTTGCAACAAAGAGGAGATCTTCTGCTCGCCGGCTGTTTAGACTCTCCAAAGCTTCAGTGATCTACCCAGATTAGGCCTCAACGAGCTGAATTTCTGCTCCAGGTAGTGCAGCTGCTCCTCGCTGAATAAAACATGCCCTTCACCCTGCTGTGCCCCGAAGACGAGCTCCAAGAATTCTTTTATTCCTCCTTCTTTCTGTTCAGGCACATGTTTATTTTTTTTTTTGGCAAATACCTGCAAAGAGGGGCACCGCTTGTTGTTCCTCTCGGGCTATTTTCCGCAGGGAACGATGGGGCTGTTTTCATAAGCCTCCCGTGGCTTGCCCGGGAGATAGGGGGTGCTGGATGCTGGCGCCCGTGAATAACGGTGGATGAATAATGCCACGAGCCCCCCATCAGCAGTCCTTCCTCTGCTCACCCCCAGTAGCATTGGGGGGCGGGGGGGATTTCCAAGGGATGCACAGGGACGGTGTCACTGCTGACTCCGCGTTCCCGTTGTCCCACTCCAGTCGCTGCCTCGTGATTCCCAAGGCTTTGGCAGAGCCAAGGCCAGACCCGAGGCTTGTTTTCCGCCTGCTCCATTTATGCCTGAGCAAAGGTGCGGCAAACCACTCGAGAGAGATGTTTGTACATCTTCAGACTGTTTAAACTGCTATTCATTTCCATGGCTGTTGTTACCGCTTCAGAATTATCTACCAGGGAGCTAGAGGAATTTTCTGCCTGTTATACTTGGTCCGAGCTGCCCGCTCACAGGCTCCCATTTGCCGTTTTCATTTACTTTGCAGGGAATTTGGCCAGAATGGATTGTTTCTGCTTTGCGCTAAAGTTTTTAAGTAACAGAAAAATGACAATCAAGTAACAACGGTGGCAGCGCAGCCGGCACTCGGTGGCGGGAGGATGCGGCTGTTGGGTGGGATGTGTATCCCAGCCCGTGGAATTCCCCCGTGCAGGGGGGAGCGGTTCCCAACGCCGGCCCCACGGCAGCTGTGTTTGCACACACACCCCTGGGCAAACCAGCGCCGGCCCCCCCGGCTTGCCAAGGAGCTCCGAAAGCCTCCGCGGCGCTACAGCAGGCGAGAGCCTTTCTATAAACAGGCAGAGAGCTAAGTTTGGCATCTGCTCCCGTAATGATATGGCAGATCCTTACAGCTTGTGACATCCCACTATAAACAGAAAGCTGCAAAACCCTGTAATTTCGAAAGCTGGATCAGGTACTGGTGTGTTTTGCATAATCCAAGAGACAGTGGGTTTCAGGCTGAGTTTTCCTTTCCTTTCTCCTTTTTTTTTTTTTCCCCCTTCTTTTTTGCTTGCTTTCCTTGTCTCCCCTTCTGGTTGACATGGTTACAGAATCCTGAGGGTGGGGTAATAGGACACGACGGATGCGTTCGGGCAGACTCAGAAATCCACCGATGCCTCCTGGAAAAGTACGGAGAGCACGCCGTTTAGAGACAACTCAGCTGCTTTGTCTTCCTGCGTGTCTCTGCTTCTCTCTCTCATTTCCAAAGCGGTATTTGCAGGAAGACGGGATTTCCTTTCCCCAAGCTTTCCACCCGCTGCTGCCCTTTCCCTGCCCAATCCCTTAGTTCTCCGCTTGCGCCATCGGAGTCGCTTCTGCTGCGACCCACTGCCAGGGCAGGGAAATCACCAGCGCTTACAAAAAAATAGATAGATGGAGGCAAAATTGTTCCTAAATTGAATGTTTTTCACAGTTCTTCCAAGCAGCGTCTGCAGTACTTTAGGATTACTCTCTCCCGGGGGGCCTCATAAAAGCTGTAAATACTCGGAATAGCTTTCGAGGCCGGCCTCACGACGGCTCAGTTCTCAAGAAAATATATGCTAATGTGCGCCGCCGTCATTATCTGGGAGACCTCGCCGCAGACGCTCTCGTCTCTACGAAGAAAAGATTTCTGATTGCTGGTGTTTTGCTAAAAGTTAAATACATCCAAGGCTTTGAAACTCACTGCGAGCGTTTTGCAGCAGAATTTGCCCAGCGGTGGCTCCCGTCCACCGCACCCCAGCTCCGGGATTTGTTTGGAGTCTACGGATCAAGTTCTCCAGGAGCTCTAAATCCTGCTGGAGGTGGATGGGAATGGGATGCTGCGCCGCCCCGCATCCCTCCAGCGGCAGAGCGCCGGCTGAATTTCAGAGTTGGGAGTCACCATCTATTCTCGTGGGCTTCTTCTCCATACCCATGGGGCTTGGGCACCTCCGAGTCTCGCAGACAGCGCAGGACACAAACGAGTTACCGAGAGCAGGTTTCTGTAGGAAGAGGAGAAGGTTCTGTACACGTGGACTCCTCGCTCCGTCTCCCAGAGAGTTTTGTTCCTTGTCTTCGGCACTGACGTGCAACAAAATGGAAACAAGGCTATTTAAAGGCTCCCATACAGTATGGTGCTTTGAAAAAAAGGAAAAAAAAAAAAAAAAAAGAGCCCTGCTCAAGTGTAAATGTCAATGGGACTCTGGCTGTAATGCAGGCACAGAGCACGCTATTTTACTTAATTGAGGCTGAAGGCACTGAAAGGGAATAAAGAAATAAATCAGGGAGCCGTGCAAATGGAAGCAGCAGAGCCCCAGCAGATTTACCGCACCTGCTCCAGCACAAGGCTGGTGGAGGTGGCCTGACGCTGGCAGGTGTCAGAGGAGGCATCCATGGGTCCTCTCTAAATCAGCGCCCGCGGGTGATGGAGCAGTGCTGGATCCAAAGGGAGGGTCGGGGTGAACACGGGCCTCTCCGGAGGCCAGGGATGTCCTCAGGGACGTCCTGGGAAGGAAGGGCAATGTCACCAGAAGAGGAGCCCAAGCCCCAGCCCAAAGCTTGAACCACCTTGCCAGCAGAGATGGGTTTGCAGCTCCCCTTGGTGGAGGGAAGCGGGGGGACAGGGGCGAGGCGGCACACCAGCACGCCAGTCCCAGCAGGGCTTTTAGGGTCCTGTGGAGAGAGGAGTCCTCACTGTCCTGACAGGTTCCCCAGAAGGGTACACCCATCCAGGGCTCTGCAGCATCTGGGGATACTCAGCTCAGTCTTGAGCACGGGGTGTTGTTTGCAGCTGTCTCAGTACAGCAGTTTCTGCAGTAATCAAATTCTTTCATCTCAAGGGAAAAAAAACCCAAGGTGCTGAGCTTGCACAGCTGCCCAGTGCCTCCAGGAACCACCACGGGGGGGGTCACCGCTCCGGCATCACCCTTCTCCTGGGAAACTGGGTCCCTCACCAGGTCTGAACTAGCCCTGAAATTCCTCCCTCCTGTTCTTCCGAAGTGTCCTTTGCTTTCAAACTGTGTTTATCGTGGATGATTGATATTTGACATTACGCTGTACCGGGAACGCGCACAGCATCACTCCGCTGGGATGTGACGCTCTTCCCGCAAACACATCCATCAGAGCTGCCAGTGCCACCCCGGCAAGAGGCCAGTGGAGGAGCATCCCGGGGGACCGACAGCGGGCTGGAGCCCCACCAGGGACCTCACCGCGCATCTGGGGGCTGGGGAGCGTGGGGAGGGAAAGGCGCAGTCCTTGCGGGAAGCCAGAGCCCCGGCATCGCCACCATCAGACAGGCTGAAGGATGCTGACTGCTCTCCACCGCCCCGGGGCCGCTGCTGCCCTTGAAAGATGGCTGAGAAATCCTTGACGGGAGCGAGGGGAAGGAGGGCTCTGGCGTGTGGCTTTCGCAGCCAAGGAGAGCCAGAGCCAGAGCCAGCGCAGTCTTTCGCGGGCGGAGATAACAGGGCAAGTATTGATCCCAATTTGCCGTTGCTGGCGTTCGAGAGGCGATGGCTGGAGGACTGTGTTATCTCTCTGATCCGTGCCTGCGCCTCAGGAAGAGATGGGATGCGATTCATTAAGCAATTCTTCTAATAGTCCCGAGGCATAAGACGTAAAATGACCTCAGTGAAATAATTCGAGGGCCTGACGCTCATCGGCAAGTGAGACCTCTCTGGCTCCGGCAGAGGAAAAGGCTCTCGTGAAGGTGTCGCTTCCCAGAGCCGTGGGAATAACGCCCCGTGTCACCGAGGGGGACAGGGGTGGCCGCAGCTCCCACCAGGGCTGAATTCAGCTCCGCAGAGCGCTCGGGAGCTGGCTGGAATTAACAGGTCCACATCGATTTTTGTTTAACTTCCCATTTATTACAGCGCTGTGGATAGAGATTAACTTTCCTTGCTCGGTATTTATTATTGTTTCACCTCCTTTCAAATGGAAACCGAAGGCGCTTTGATGAATGAACCGAGGGCTCCGCCGAACCCCCGAGGAAGGGGATGTCCTTCCTGCACATCCAGGATGGGGTTTGGCCCCCCGAGGCTCTCCTGGAACCCCTCCCGGCAGTCGGCAATAGTCAGACCAAGCTGGCACCTCCTCCCTGGCAGTTCACGCTCCCAAAGCAAATCATTAATATGCATCTCTCTGACGTACCCTAAGTCACTCCTGGTGAAGTGCTGCGTCTAATTGATTTGAGATGCATCAGCCGAGCCTCACGACTGGCTCTGCTGGGCCCGTGTGGAATAAGTGCAACGCGCTGGAAAGAGGGGAATTACTCTCGACACCGGGATTATATCTCTGCCAACAGCATCAATATTCTATTAAAGATATGTGATAATATAACACTAATTACCAATTGAGGGGCCATTACAGGGAGCCTACAAACAGCAGTTCGATCTCACCTTTCAGATTAAAAACACCACAATGATTTCCTGTTCCTCGTACTTTATTTCGGTGTTTTCTGCCCATGCATAATGCAGCAACGCAAATCGCCAGCGAATACCTAGGAGATCGCTGCCTTCACCTGCCATCCGAGGGTAATGGCTTCCCGAGCCAGGAAGGAGATAAGTCACGTCTGGAAGCAGAGAAGAGGACGGAGAAAAAGCCCTCTCCCATTTCCATTTGGCCGCCTGCCTAAGGGCAATGTCAGGAGCAAGACTTTGCAAGAGAGGAGAAGACAAGTCGCCTGGATGAACTGGGACCAGACTGGCCCTGCAAAGCCTTCTGGTGCTTCTACATTTAGCCTGTGGAAGAAATACAGTTTTTCTTTCCACTCTCCTCCTCGGCTCCCGATGGTCCTGCTGGCACCAGCAGCACCTTCACAGAAAACCATTTAAAGGCTGACTTTAATCATTGAAAGCCACACCGGGGGCAGGCATCCAGCATGGCATCCAAGGCCACCGAGCACTGGCCTTCCCGTGCAGCACCTTAACAAGACCCTGCAAATGCCACCGACCCTGAGGGGCCCAGAGACCCCCACCCCACCACTGCCCTCCTCCTGACGCTTCCCGGCGGCCAGACCGGCGATTCCCCATCCCCATGAGGAGGACAACAGGGATTTACCGCTCCCTCTGCAAAAGGAACTGCAAGGCTCGAGCATTCCTGGGGCAAGAACAAGCCCGTTTGGGTCGTCTAAGGCTTCTGGCCTTAAAGATGTTTGTCTGATTTGAAAGATGTTTTTTTCCCCTTTATTTTCTCCGAAGGCAATGGAGGGCAGACAGCCTATAACAGTGGTCACGAGGTTAATGAAACCGAAACGACGAGTATGATCTCCAAAAAAACCCTTCATCCTGCAGGGGCAAGTCCGGTCCTGCCACCGAGCCTCGGTGCCCAAAGCTGCGGAATATTTTGCAGAATGAGGGCCTGGAAGACAAAACCGGACTCCTGGGGCACCCCCGCCAGCACCAGGGCACGGCAGCAGACGCAGCCCCCTCTCTAAATGTAATTACTGGGGAGAATAACAGGAACAGCTAAAGAGGGAAGACCTTTCCTGCGGAGAAACGGAGGAATCGGAATCCACCTCCCGCTCCCAGCTGGTGTTAACGGCACGGTGCGGCTCAGAGCAATCCTGTCAGAGGGCAGCCTCCGGGAGCAGGCGTTCAATAAATGTCTAACAAGGGCCCGAGCGAGTCTCCGCGGGAGGCAACAGGAACGAGGAGCTGTGTCTGCCATGACCTTCTCCGGGGGGGGCCACACAAAGGGAACCCCCCAACACCCCTCCGCCTGCCCGCAGCGACGCCTGCCAGCCACGCATTACCTTAATGAGACACAATAACATCCTATCGGCCCTACAAGCTATAGATTGAAGCCGCAAAGAGGAATCGTCAGAACCTCCGTATGATCAATCTTGTCAAAACACGTTCGTTTAATCCCTTACAAATGAAAGGGAGATGCGTTTAAAAATGTCATCCTTGGGGTCTGGGAGCCAGGTCCCTATAAATCAGTCAGCCCAGGTACGCCGGATTATTTAGGAGGTGTTTGAGAGCAGACGTGCCGAAAACAGTTCTGAACTACGCACGCAAGGTTTGCATCATCTCAGATGTAAAAATTGTACGCTCTTTTTTTGTTTATTTTACCTTTCTGTGACTAAGCACCCAGCACACAGAGATATTACAGGGGAGAAGATGGGCAGGCGGAGGCTCCACAGGGACACACACGACTCACAGCGAAGCAAGCACAGGGGTAAACCCAGGGACTAATAAGCTCTGACAAGAAGGGACAACCACGTAAAACATCAGGCGATACCTTATTCCGCCAGGGAATTGAGCCCAAGGGAGGCAGCACGGCCATGGATGGGCTGCGGTAACACCGGCCCCGGGAGCAACACCGGGGAACACGCGTCCGCCCTCACTTACAGCAAGGTCACGGCTCTCCAGCAACAAATACATTAAAAAAATAAGCAATCTGGGACCATTTTCTGCAACACCCACGGCAAGGGCTGACCTCGCCGCCCAACTACGGAGCTGGGGACAATCAGGAGCATCAATTTTCTCTGTGCTGCTGGGCTGAGGGCTTCACCTCCTGAATCTCGTTTAGCTCATGGGCTTACTAATCCCCACCCCTGCCAGAGGCAAGCTGTAAGGCAGCCCCTGACGTCCAAGCCAGCCGCCCGAAGGACGTGGCACATCCCTCTGTGTCCCCCAAAACCTTCTCCCGGGGGCCCGAGGTGGTGGAGGGGCCTTTGCTGGGTGAACACCCATGTGCCCATTTAACAGAAAAGACATTTGACAGATACGACAACGGACAGGGATCGGTTGGGTTCTTTATTGGTTCTGAAGGTGCTTATATTTAAAACAATTTGTTAGGCTCCCCGTGATTTACTGCCACGCTGGAAAATGGGGCTGAGTATTGATTCTTTGCCTTTTCTATTGCAAATGGGTGTAATGTTTTATAGTATGTCAGAATAATAGCAGCGGGCACTTTATCAATGTCAAATGTTAAAAATGATCAGCTATTGTGATGTAGGAGATTAAATATGAAAGCTTGATGGGTATATAAAAGCAAAATGGCAATAATAAAGGGATTTTTATGTTCAACTCGTTGCTCTCCCAAATCTACCTGGGGAGCTATTAGAACCAATTGTGCTGATCAGTGACACATCACCATGGGTTAAAGGACAGGAAAGTGCTGGGTTTAACTCCCAGGGGGTCTTTGTGTGTTGCTGGGCTGATGTAGGGGCTGGAAGTCGAGCTCTGCCCTTCCCTGCCAGGACTTTGCGGAGTTTCACAACCCTCCGAGTCGCTGCCAGACCCAGGGCTTGGTGATGGGACACCCATGAGCCCGGCGGCCTCTCAGAGCCCTTCTCTCCCCAGAAGGGCCAAGCCACCAGGACCAGAGTTGCCCCAAGGAGGAAGCCACGACACAACAACCAGGAATTTGGCACAGAATGAGCTTAAGGAGTCCCAGACTGCAAAGCCAGAGGGGTTTAGGGCCGCCTGCACTATGCAAACAGAGTCCTCTCAGCCCAAACCAGAGCAGAAAACCCTGCGTTTCTCACGGTATCCAGACTTCTGTAACCCAGACAAGCAAATTAATTGCAGAGTCACTTAATGTATTGATTGGAAAGGCTGAGATGCAATAACTAATGCAAAACCACTGAGAGCCGCAGCACTGGGTTTCAGCTCTCACTAAAAACCGTTTGCATGACACAAAATACACCTACGTGGGCTTTTCAGACTCAGAAAGGGACGACCTTTCAAGGAGGATATCTTCAAGACCAACCGGCCCTTAAATTTCTTAAGTCTGAAACATAAGCACCTGCCAAACACCTCTGTTCTCCACCAAGCCGAGCTCAAGGAGCAGAGCTGGTTTGCACCGGCTGCTAAAACAGACGTGGGAGAGCCAGAAGGAGATGTCTGGAGAGGGCAGAAAAGCTTCCCACAGCACAAGTGCAAGGTGGAAATCTGCAGAGGAGGCAGCGAGTGCCCAGGACCCTCGCTACCTCCGTGCCCGACGCCCTGCTCACCTCCAGGGTGGCCTCCATCACCTTGTCCAGAGAAAGCACCACGGGTCTGCTCACAGCTTCCTTGGTGGTACCCTATTATCAAACACCCTCTCTTGTCCTCTCCCCAGCACCCAAACCTTCCCCCAGCCATCAGAGCCCTCCATGACCCCAGCACCAGCCCTTTTATAGCCTTGGCAAGCCCTAATTCCTGCCAGCCTGTCCTCAGATCTCTGCTCATGGCAAACAGCTGGGCTCCTCCACCGGCCAAGGCTGCCCCTAACTCCTTCCCCACCAGCCCCGCCCCGGGAAAAACAGGGAAAACTTTCAGAACTCCATCAGTCGGGATGACTCCAGCTTGTAATCATCAATGCCCTCACCAGTACTTCATGACAAAAAGGAAGCGTGAAAATAAATAAATAAAAGCCTAATAATTCTCGAAGCCTGGACTCCAATTAATATCTTTGAGTTGTCGTAAGCAAGAGGGAGAAAATGCACAGGCAGGACAAATGTTCTCCTAATTACCTAAACACTTTATTAACCAACGCTAATTAAAACATTTCTTGGAGTCTGACAAATGTCTGGAATTACTCAATTTAGAAGTTAGTTTTGACTCCGGTAATTTATACAGTGTCGGAAAGTTACGGGGGGAAAAAAATGTCTTTCAACTAATGTTTTTTTATTAAAGCTGACAGCAATAATTAGTTATTTGCTACTAATGGGGCGGCCCCTGGAGGGAAATTTGCTGAGATGGATGGTTTGGGCCGGTGCCAGCAGTAATTGGTGTGAGCCTTGGTCAGGCGCTGGCAGGTTGTCCCGCACACCGATGCTCCGCGCCGGCGTCCACCTCCCGTCCCTGCCGCTGGGCTTGGGCCGCCAAAAGTCACATCTTGGAGAGAAGCTGCTGGACCCCAAGTTTGGCAGGAAGGGCAGCGACTTGCTTTCTCCGCAAATGAAGCTGGAAGTCGGGAATTACAGCCGCAGGTCTCCCGGGAGAAAGCATTTTGTGTGGCCCCATCCTGGCAGACAGTGGCTGCCCAGAGAGCGAGGAGCCGCTCGCTCTGAGAAGTCACCCGCAATAAAAACCCCGTTCGTTTTCTTCCAGAAAATAACCCATCGTCTTTACCAAGGCCAGTGCGAAGAGCGTGGGGCCTGGCTGTAGAGCTTCACCCCGCCAAGAGGAGGGGTTTGACGCTGAGCAGTTCCCACAGCCCTTTCCGTGGCTGTTTTTCATCCATCCCCAGGCGCTGGAGGCAACCGACTGCAGCTCCTCTTAAAAGTAGGCTTTGAGTTTCTACAGACACCGAAAAAGCCCAGAACATGGGAAACTAATGAGCTCCGTGGATTCAGAAATCAGAATGCAAAGGAAGAGGATCCAGATTTTCTTTTCATCTCTTTTTTTTTTTTTTTTTGAGCTTGACACATAATTTTGGATGCTTGGATTGTCAATACCTTTTGTTTCACGCCCTTCCCATAAACTGCAAATGATCCAATTATAGAGTAAAAGGAACAGAAAAGGGGGAAAGCAAAAGAAATGGAATAATCTGAGGGGGAAGGAAGGCAGGTGAGATGAAAAGCTAACGAAATGACAAATGTATCACCGCACAGACGAGTTAAAGGGCGATACACAGAGAGGGGAGGGTGAAGCCAAGGACTCGGCTCTCATCCTTGGCCTCCTGCCTGGTCCACGCTCCTTCTCCCAGGCTGATGCCGAGCCCCTGTGGGATCACCAGCGTCTCCAAGGGGGGCTGCCCCCAGCAACGCCCCCAAACCTGCCCCACCACGCTGGATCCGAGCTGCGGGGACGCCTTTCCACAGGGTTAAACAGAGTGGCCACGTCGCAAAACAATCCCGCACGCAGCCAGAAGGACTCTCTGCAGCCTGACGTAGGAAGAGCTATTTTCCTTCTCCTTCTCCTTTTTTTTTTTTTTTTTTTTTTGCAGGAGAGAGAGGGGAGAGGAGCCATGGGCTGAGAAAGGTGCTTAAAGTGCGCTCGCCGGAGAGGTTCCCCGGGAAGCCTTGACAGGTATGCTAATGCTCTGCTGCTTCGGCTGTAGGAACTGACATTAAAAGGCCTTGGTTAAAGACAGGGCTCAGCAACTGAGCAGTGTAATGAGCTGTTTCACATCGCCCGACCTTGTAGGAACGATCACGGCTTTCCAAATGTTTTGGGTGGCCTCAACCGCCTGCTCTGCCAAGCTGAGCGCCTTCCCCAGCCATGCCCACGGGATGTACACGGCAGTGATGGGGTGTCCCGTCTCACCAAGGCTCTCAGCACCCCAAAACCTCTCCTCCCAGAAGGGAGCCCTGGAAGGTTCATCAATGACCTGGACGAGGGGACAGAGTGTATCCTCAGCAAGTTCGCTGATGATACCAAACTGGGAGGGCTGGCCGACACTCCAGAGGGCTGTGCCGCCATCCAGTGTGACCTGGACAGGCTGGAGAGCTGGGCAGAGAAGAACCTAAGGAGGTTCAACAAGGGCAAGTGTAGGGTCCTGCACCTGGGGAGGAAGAGCCCCAGGCACCAATATAGGTTAGGGATGGATCTTCTGGAAAGCACTACTGAGGAGAAGGATCTGGGAGTCCTGGTGGATAGCAAACTTTCCATGAGCCAGCAATGTGCCCTTGTGGCCAAGAGGGGCAATGGGATCCTGGGCTGAGTAGGGAAGAGTGTGGCCAGTAGGTCGAGGGAGGTCACTCTCCCCCTCTGCTCTGCACTGGTGAGGCCACAACTGGAATACTGCGTCCAGTTCTGGGCTCCCCAGTTCAAGAGAGACAGGGAACTACTGGAGAGGGTCCAGCGAAGGGCAACTAAGATGATGGAGGGATTGGAGCATCTCCCTTACGAGGAAAGGCTGAGAGAGCTGGGGCTCTTTAGCCTGGAGAAGAGAAGGCTGAGGGGAGACCTTATCAATGTTTACAAGTACCTAAAGGGTGGGTTGAAGGAGGATGGAGCCGGACTCTTCTCAGTGGTTCCCAGTGACAGGACGAGGGGCAACGGGCACAAGCTGGAACATGGGAAGTTCCATTCAAAAGTGAGGAAAAACTTCTTTCCGGTGAGGGTGGCAGAGCCCTGGAACAGGCTGCCCAGGGAGGGTGTGGAGTCCCCTTCTCTGGAGATCTTCAAGGTCTGCCTGGATGCAGCCCTGAGCGATGTGCTCTGGGCAGCCCTGCTTTAGCAGGGGAGTTGGACTGGATGATCTCTAGAGGTCCCTTCCAACTCTGACAATTCCGTGATTCCGTGACCCACACGGCTCCATCCCACCCATGGCATCTCTCGGGAAAGGCTCCGGCTGGCGTCACCCTGGCCTCTCGTTGCCGCCTTTGCTCCCAAACAAATGAGCCCGGCACGTTTCAGCAACAGGCTCCGGGGCCTCACACCGCTTTGGATAAATAGACCTAGGAGCCGGTGAGCATTTAGTACCGCAGAGTCCCGGGGAACAGCACAGCGTGCGGCGCTTTGCTCCACGTGCGCGCAGAGTTATTTACAGGTTATTTACAGCCGGGAACGCCTCGGGGCCCCCATTTCTCTTTCTCTCCTGGAAGCTGCTGGTGGAGGCGCTGCCGGCCCCGGTGGCATCGAGGACCGGGCAGCTGGGGACACCAGCTCGGCTGGGAACAGCCCCAGAGGCCGGGTTCGAGCTGTCCCGGGGGTCCAGAGGCTCAACGCCCACACATTTCAACCTGGTTTGGCCACCCACGTCACGCGGGAAGCCTGAAAACACCTTAATTCAGTGCCGGTGGAGTGGCAAGCGAACACCCCAGGCGGGCAACCTTCGGTAAATCCCTCATGAGACCCAGGGGGGTTTTTCCCCCCTGCATCCCCCAGGTGGGAACTCTGCAGGCCCAGCTCCCCAGCAGAGCCCCTGGTGCCCACGGATCCCTGGGAACACCAGAAAGGCAACGTAGGAGCAGAAAACCCACTTTATTTTAAAGCTTTTAAGGGAATATTCAGAAGAACGGAAAGGGGTTTTGATCTTTCTTTTTTCCCCAAACTCAAATAATAGAAAAAAAAAAGGCTTTTAAAATAAATAGCTGACAATGTCTCTTATTTGAGTAATTCTTTGCCAGCAATAAATGTGTCACTCTAAAGTGCTTTATTTAGAAATAAAAAAATGTTTTTCTTTGTAGAGCACTCCGCATTACATCAAGTTAAAGGCTGGAAGCGAAATTCTCCTCCTCTCACCGCGTACCCCTCCCTGCTTGATACATTCATATATTCTCCTATAATCTGATCTAGGTTATAAAAATATAAAAAAAGAGAAAAAAATAGAGAGACATCTGGCTCTCCCACACATCTGACATTTCCCTTTATGCCTGGTTTAACTTTTTTATGACTGCCTGGGTTCGCTTCATTGGAGAATTTCTCCCTTCAAATGAGTTTCCTGTTTTATGTTAGAAATTTTCCTTTAGACAAACCTGGTAATTTTTCAAGCTAAAATGTGTACGTTTTAAGTACTTAGGAAGTTTAAGGATCCCACTGATGGGGACATAAATCTCAGTTTATTCACGCTGGAGTCCCCGCGTCTAACTGATCCTGTTAAAAAAGGAGAGAGAGGCAAAAAAGAGCCTGGTATATTTTTTACTTGTTTTACAGTAGGAAAAAAAAACCACCCCAAACTGTCAGTTCGGTGAGTAATTTGTTAGTGTCTGCTCACACTTCCAAGGCTTTATGTGGTAACGCCGGGGGAAGGCAGTACCTCTGCCTTCTCAAGCTTGTACTCGTTTAATAGACAACAAAGAGGGGGCTGATGCGGTCCCCTCGCTGCTGAGTGCTCTGGGGTGAGGGATGGGGATGCTGGGGGGGGCTGGAGCCCCGACCCTGCTGTGGGAACCACTGCGGGTACCACCGCATCCCTCCCGGGCCCGTCTCCTCCTCTCTTCACTCCCTGCTCACATCGAGCTCTCCCGACACAAGATAACATAATAAATATAGAGAGATAGATAATATTATAAAATAATGAATAAAAGCAGGACAAGTCCTATTGTTCGGTAATAAGGAGGAGGAAAAAAAAAAAAAGAAAAAGAGATCAAAAAAGGCACTGCAAAGGCTAAAATTATTTCTGCAATAGAGCAGGGAAGGAAACAAACCCCAGCAATCCTTCTCGCAGGGGAGGAGCGGGGCTGCTGCTCCCGGGTGACATTGCCGGGGACCCTTCCCTCGCGCCCCCGAAAGGCACCTGCAGCAGCGCGTGAGAATCACCCCTTTGTGTCCCCGCAGACAGGGGGAAGAGGCCGCCGAGGCTGTGGGGTTTGTGGGTTGGTTTTTTTAAGGCAACGTCCCCAGAATAAGACCTTCAAAGCCAGATAAAGCTCATTTCTGAAAGGCACTGAAAACAGGCAGGAAGGGAAAACTTCAGGGAAGAGCGGCAACCCAGGTTTGGAGAGATCTCCTCTTCCTCCTCCTCCTCCTCTTCCTCCTCCGAGGAGCCAGCAGCACATGCTGAGGGGCGCACGGGCCAGCCTTTTGGTTGGAAATTGAAAATATATCCATTGTTTTTTTGCTTGGTGAGCTGATTGCCAGCGATTTAGCGGAGGAATCGCCAGCCCCCACCCTCCAGCTAATTCTGCTGATTGTTCGGGGCAGAATGAGCTGGGGAGGGGCTTCTTCTGACAAACGCACTTCCATTTTCATCCCAGTTCCTCCCCCGTGAATAAAAGACATTTTCCGTTGGTGGTGGAGGGGAATGCAAGCCCCCCCCCCCGCCCAGGATCAGGGCAACGGCACCAGGGCCCCGGGGGGGCTCCTGTGTCCCCCTGCCCACTGCAACGTGGCCTTAAGAGGGGGCTGGGGGGTCTTGCAGACTCAATTCCGGCAGAGGCTCAGCTTTCAGGTTTCATCCAAACGCCTAATTAATTTTTCAGAGCGCAAACTGCTCAGGATCCAACACAAATAGCTGCAGGAGCCAGAGGGGAGGCAGGGAAAGGACGGAGGGAGGGGAAAAAAAGGGAGGGAGAAGCCTAAAATAAATAAATTAACTAAACAAATAAGCGGGGAAAGAAGTAAGCGAGGGAAAACAAACTAAAACCACTGGCAGCCCGGCCGCCCGAGCACTCATTAGCAGCGGGAGAGGAGGGAAGTGTCTCGTTGTCTGGGGCTGTCATCCCTCATCCTGACGAGCACTTAGAGAGTCGCGACCCCTTTCAGCATCTCCATACAGACAATCAGCCCCTCGCATCGGTCACTGCCGCTCGCTCGCCGCGTCGCCGCCTTATTACAGGGAGAGGCGGAAAGAGGGATATTATATCCTCGGGAAGCAGGGAAGGGGGGGGGGAGGGCGGGAGGCTGCTGCCCACGCCGCCCCTCCTGCTTGCAGCTCACACGCCAAAGGTGGGCAGGGGCGAGCAGGCAGCCAAGGCAAGAGCTGCCGCCCCCCCTTCCCCGAGTGATGCCCGCAGCCCTGGGGGTACCCCCGGCCCCCCCTGGCCCTGGGGGTAGGGCGGGGGGGGCATGGAGCAGCGCATCTATTTTTTGCAGGTGCCTACGCGGCGCTCAGCCGTCTCTGGGAGGCCGAGCTGTCAGCAAACAGTGGTTTCAGCTGGGTTTAAAGGGAAGGAAATAAATAAATGAATAAATAAATAAATAAATAACCCCCCAGTGCCATCTGCGGAGAAGGAGCCCAGGAGCAGTTTGTGGAGAGGCTGACAGATGGGGGGGGAGGGGGGTTGGCGGCGGTGGTGCTGGGGAGAGGGTCGAGCGGTGGAGAAGGAGAATTTGCAGCCTGATGTGTTTTGGGTGCTCGGCAGAGCGAGGCTCCCAGCTCCCCGGCAGCACAGCTTGTTACCTTCCCGCCCGAGCTCCCTTTGTGCTTTATTAGAATCCGAGAGCGCGGGGAGCGCCGGCAGCCCCAGAGCGATGCTTCCCGCACACCGCCCTCCCGCAGGGATGCTCCGCTCCCGGCATCCCTGCCGACAACAGCCGGATCCGCGCCCGGATAACGGGAGAAGCCCCGGGAGGAGGAGGACACGGCAGTCCCCGGCTCGTTCCGGCCAGGGACAAGCGGAGGAGCAGGGGCTGAGAGCCTCTTCCCTAATTAATTTGGCCGCTCGGTGACTCGGCATCGCAGGGAAGGCGGGAGGGGATGCTCTGCAGAACCTCGGGTCTGGTCCGCATCGCCCGCTACAGCAAAACAGCTAAACCCCAGCATCTTCCTCCCCACGGGACGTGTTCGTCTCTCCCACTCAACCCGCTGGGGTTCACGTGGGAGACAGCTCACGCCAAAGCCGGCGCCGGGGGCTTCTCCGCACCCCTCGCGGCGGCAGAAGCAGCCACGTGGCTGCTCCCTCTCAGCGAAGCTGCGGCTCCCAACGCAGCCAGACGCCTCTGGATTTTCTGCAAACATTGCTTGTCGCCGGGAACCCCTGTTCCGCCGGGCTGTTTGCTCCTCGTCAACACGGAGGGAAGTCGGCCGGGTGCTGCGCCGCCGCCTGAGCAAACAGCGTGCGGTTATTTAAGCGCAAAAAGCAAACACACCTCTCGCTGAGATGTGGAGGGGAACAACCAGGAGGAAAGGGACGTGCCTATGCCCTGTCGGAAGGGGCAAAGCGCCACCCCAGAGCCACCCAAAGCACCTCGGCCTCGGAGCCGCTGCCTCTCCGGGTCAGGCCTTTAGGTTTTATTTATTTCCCTAATTTTACTTGGCAGAAATTGAATCTCGGTTCCAGTTTCTCCTGATTCCATAAAGCCGTATCGGTTACGCTGTAAGCCAAATTTATTCTTTTCTTTGTATTCATTAAACCCCAGTTAGTTACTGCATTATTTAATGGAATTGATGATGTAATTAAGGTACAGGCAGACATTAACGACCAGAACCGTCAGGGAGGTTTAGGGTCCTTTACTACTCTCTTCCCAAAGTTATACGGCTTCTAATTTCACAACAATTACTCCAACCGGTGGGTTCAAGCCGCACGCTTCAGGCATACTGAGCGCCCGGAGCCCGGCTCCGGAGCAGCCCCGGGAGCATCGTGAGCATCCCCACGCACACGATGTGACCCCTTTGCTTTGCTCCGTGTCCCCTGCCCATCTGATTCAGAACACAGATTCCCAGGGAGTATTTTCTTTTCCTGATACAAAACTACCCGCCCTGGCTGCTTCTGAATTAGTCCCGCTCTACGCCAACAGACCCCTCTCACATCTGTAAGCGAGACGCACGAGCCTCGGGTTTCATAGCCTGGGAATAATTATCTCGGTTTATTGCTGGGGGCTGGAATAAGAGGAGAAATTTGGGACATTTTGCGAATCACTCCGCGATTCACAGATGGGGCGATGTATTATCATTCTTAAAAGTGCGTCAGCTCCAGAGACACGAGCACCGCCAAAGCGCATGCCTAACCCGATTTTCACTTAGTGCAGGTAAGTTATTCCAGCCCAGCAGGGAGGCTTTAAAGAGCCCATGGTCCTGCCCAGGCACTTTCCTGCGCAGAAATCCCGCTTTTTTCACCCTAACAGTCAAATCTGCTCTGGACATTCCACTTCTTGTCCCTTCAGAGAGGGAAGTGTCAATCAAAGACCTCACTGGAGCGCTCCCACCTTGCCCCCCGGCTAAAATAAAGGCAAACCCAAGGGGTTTCCAGCCTTCCTGGCTCCGGGATGGGTCCCTCCTCCTTGGGATTGCAGGACACCCCCCGTGCTCCCCCGGCAGCTTTGGTCCCCACCAGGCAGGGTGCAAACACCCCGGGAAATAAACACTTGCCTGCTGAAGTTCACCCACCCCCAGGAGGACCGAGAGTGGGCTCCAGGAGCCGAGGAGGAGATGACCATCACCTGCAGAGGCTGGAGCAAGGTCCACGCTCCGCTTGGGCAGCCGCTCCCGGAGCTGTGGCACCAGCACGGACCCGACGCTGAACTTCCCCAGGGCTTCGCAGGACAGAGGTGAGACTATAATAACAACTGCCGTGGTGTTAAGAGATGGCTTCCCCGTGCCTTATCTGCCCAGAGATATCAGCAGCCGGGATCTTATCACGCTATAATTACCAGGCCTAGATTTGCACTAATTGGCTCTCTGGAGAAAAGTTACCTCCAATCTGTGTGTTCTGGGTGCTCAGCGGGAGGCGATTTACAGCCCAATAGGTTACCTGGGTTGATCTAACGAGGATTAGCTGCAGCTCCCATCAAGGCAGGGAGGGCTGAGGGGCTCCGCTCCTGACCCTGGTGTGTTTGCAAGCTCCCGAGAAGGGTAGCGCTTTAGGGAAAAAAACATGGATTTGGGGAAAAAACATGGCTGTGGACTCTGCTACCGTCTGTGCACAGCCCGGACCCAGAGGAGAGCGTGGGGCAGCTCCCAACTCTGCTCTGCATAGCCAGATCCTGCTGGGAGGCCATGGAGCTGCTCTTCCCAAGGTCCCAGCCTCGGGTGGGAAACCAAGCGCCAAGCCCCCTGCGTGTCTTCTGCCCATTCGCATCACCTCCAAAATCCTGCTGTGCCCCCTCCGGGGGCTGAGCCAAGGTCCCGCTGCCGTGAAAAACGTGCAAAGGAGTCGGAGAAGGTCCGTGGGAAAAGGCAGAGCCGGCTCTCAGCGTTGCGCAGCCGAGGAGCCAGGCTCCCGAGCCAGGCTCTGCCTTTGCTCTGTAATTAGCGTGCAGTCGTCTCTCCGGCTTCGGGTGATGAAGCAGGTTAGAGCTTGGGACCCCGATTACTCCAGCGGCGGGATAAAGAAATAGAGGGGGAACTGAGACGCCGCTGCGCTCCCACGGGACTGGAAACCGCGCTGCCCTGATGACGGGGGATAAGGGTGCCGGGCGATGAGGTGGGGTCCCACGGGTGCACCCTCGGCTCCCTCTCTGTTTGGCAACAATCTGGCTTTTGGTGACATTCGTTTTGCCAAACGTGATAATATAACAACGTGATGGCCTTTGAGAGGGGATTGAATCCACAGGGGGGGCGGGCGCACTGCAGGAAAGGACGATTCCCACGCCCGGCTGCAGGATGGGGGGCTGGAGGGGGGTCTCGGGGAGCACAAGTCCCTGCCCCAGCCCCTGGGAAAAGGGCCTTAACTGCTCCTGGAGACCCTGGGCCACGGGGGCTCTGCCCTCCCTCGGTGGCTGGTCCCAGCATCGCCCCTGTAGCAATCTAACAGCTGACCGGCAGACTTGGTTTCCACAAAGTTCAACTGATTTCTTCTCATCCCTCCCCAGTGTCCTTGGAGAGGCCAAACGTCGCCTTTTCATGTGGTTTTTTCTCTTTTCTCTTTCTAAATACTGTATGTTTCAGAGGGCGGGTACCTCATGAATCTTCCCTCGCGGGTCGCCTTTTCCAGCGCTCTCTCCCGGGGACGCAGCCGTGTCCTCGGAGCCCGGACAAGGTCGTTTTCTCAACGCCGCCTGTTAAAATGCGTGTAATAAAATTACCTCACAGGCGCGGGCCGCTCCTGCTAACGGCAGCGCTGCTGGTTGAAGTGCTGCTGGCCCAGTTTCACCGCTCGGCTTCCCACCTCCGCCGGCGGACGCCCTTTCTGGAAATACACTCCCAGCAGCCGCATTTTGGGCTTAGATCCCGACAGACGCAGAGGCCGGGGGATGCCCCGGGGGGGGCAGTACCCACCACCGACCATCGGCTCCCCCGAGACCCTTCTCTTTCTGCCCCTCTCAGCCCAAAATGCCACGTCGTGCCCTGCAGGAGCCACAGGCTGCCCCTCGCCAGGGCATGGGGGTACGCGAAGGCAAGGCATCCCATAATGAAACTCACCATTTAAGGATGGAAAATTAATATTCTATTTTATTGCAGGGGCAGCTAGAAAATAGAAAATAAGAAAAGCATAGAGGAGAAGCTAAGTTAGGGATTTTTTTTTTAAAAAAAACCCCAAACTGCCACCACACATTTTCTTTGCAGAAATGAAAATGCCCCAGAAAAACCCCAGACTCATCATCTGGGCAACGGGAGCCGGTGACGCGGAGAGGGGGCTCTTCCCCGGGGCAAGAGTTTTAATAACTTCCCAGCTCTGGGAGGCCGTTAGCGAAGCTCAGCTGGAGGATTTTTCTGTCACCCAGCTGGATCTCGCAGTCTCGTTCCATCATTAACTCACCGAGATAATTTTTTCACGAGGGGTTTGTTTGGGGTTTGTTTGATTTCCTTCCTGACAAACCTTCCAGGTAAATCTCGGCGCTTTTTTGTTTTCCGAGGGAGAAGAAAGTCTCCGATGTGGCAACCATTTGTCCTGCTGGGCCAGCGGGCTTTGCCCCGGCCAGGAGGAGGTTGCTGCTGTGTCCTGCTCCTTAGTTTACACTTCAATCGACAGATTCGGGGTTGAGAAGAAATTTTTCTTTCAGATCACATTAACAGCAATCGTAGCACTTCTTACTTTCCGCTTTATATCTAAAGAAATGCCTTGCCGTTGCCAGGGCCCGAGGTCAATGCGTTCCTTTCTCCCGCCCTCGCTGCCACACAGCTGTTAGCCTTCGCTTTTTCTATAGATGGGAAGTTTGTAACAGGCACCGCGAGATGTTCCGCGGCCGCCGGTAAATGAAGGTTTTCTGTAAACTCCTCTGAAGGGTTGTGTGAATGCCTGAGATAATGGAGGGCTTTATCCCGCCGCCGCGCTCCCTCCCAGACGCGGGAAGAATGGGCTTTGCCACCCGTAGAACAGGTTGGGTTTTTTTAAGTTTTCTTTCATCGTCAGCTGAGGACTTGGGGATTTGATGCCTTTATTTTTTTTTTCCTTTAATATTTAGTTGCAGGAGCGGAAATCCAGCACACAAACCAGACCTGCGGTTTTGGGACCATCGGGGCGTGCATCCATCTCCTGAACACTGTACATCTGGCTGGTTTCTGGTCTAGCAGACCACTTAGAAAAGTAACACCGCTCGTATTTTCAGTCCTTACCAAATTATTACTGGAGAACGGCCCTACAGCCACGAGTTTCCCAGGTAATCATCTAACCGCTGCTCTAGCATCGCTTTTAAATGAGTTCCCTTTTAATTCTATCGAGGCTTCCCTTGCTCTTGCAGCGCAGGGGAAGATAAATATTGCTCCTACTCCAGGAAACAAAGCGGCTTTGGCTGAGAAAATATTCCTGGGGGGAAAACGGGTCTGGTCCGGCTGTGATGGATGACCCAGGTAGAGAGGGAACGTCTCTCCCGAAGGCTGCTCCCCCCGCACCCCATCTTGTCGACATGACTCATCCTTGGCTGAGAGGGATTACTTAAGAGTGACAGGGGAATTTGATCTCCATTAAAACCGGATCATTTGTCACACCGGGAGGAGCGGTGACAAGGAGGACAATTAGCGCGAACGGGGAGGCAATGTTTATGATGTAGAGCCTCGTCCATTAGTCAAGTGTTTACCAGCATGGGTGTTTGCCCATCCCTGAAGGGTAATGAGAGAGTTTGGCGGGGTCATCGAAAGGCCTCTCCATCCTTCTCCAGAGCCTCAGCTTTCATTAAAAAGATCATAAAAATAAAATAATAAAGCGGTTCTCAGGCTGCCACTTGCAGCAAAGCCCTCCCGAACAGCAGAAGGGACCTAGGTGACACCACGCTCCCACCTGCGTTTGCAGAGAGCCTGGTCCCAGGTGAGAAGAGAAGGGGGGGGCAGGGGGATGGCCCACATTGGGGATTTTTGGGGGGGTGCGATGCATCCCCCTTCAATGGAGCAGGGAAAGAAAGGTTAGGCAGAAGTGCCTATGGAAGAGCCACTGCCCCTCAATGCTCTTAACCCTCCGGCAGCACAGAGCCACGGGAGGAGTTTAATTTCTCTAAGTGTAGATTCAGTTTACAGATTCGGCTCAGGGAATGGATTTCTTTCAAGTGGAACAAAACTGCGGGGTCACCACAAGAAAGCACCGTAACAGCAAATGGCGTGTCCTCCCTTCCCTGGTAGGGACGACTTCTCCTGTTCCACACCGCCGACCTCTTCCATTTCTCTCTTCCCGTGGACAGAGGAGCTTCCCGTGTTTGGCGTTTGCAGTCATCCTGCTCAGCTGGAGTTTCCCAGCCAGGGGGAGACCTGGGCTTCCTGGGGACGTGGCCCATTTTCTGCTTTCTGCTCCAGCAGAGCCAGCGAGCCGCAGCTGCCGGGGAGAGGGATGTTGTGTACCACGCTCTGCCCAGAGCATCTCTCCCATCAGCGTCGCTCCGGGCTCCTGGGTGGTTTCTTGTACCTGCAGCTGGATGCGGGACTCTCTGATCGCCCAGGATTCCTGCAGCATCACGAGCTTTTGAACAGCAGCGGATGCTCTGGATACAGAAGTGGGTCACGTACGGCGCGGTGCTGGGGATGCTCTGATGCAGAGGGAAAAGGGGAGGCTGGGAGAAGATGGGCGAGTCTGCATCCGCCTGCCCCGGCTGCACTTTAAATTCAGTTACTGGGAATTTTCCTTGCTCTGCACCGCGTTATGCTGCGGCAGGAGTTGCTGGGAGGTGGGAATCACGCCCGGCCACGTCCCCATCGCGTATTCCCTCAGATGTGTTCTGCTGCTAATGAAATAATGTAAGAGACATCACTCTCCGTCACTTCCAGTGACACCCCCCCTGCGCAGGAGCCTGCCAGCATTCCCCCTTCCCTGCAAGAGTAACAAACCTCTGCTAAAAAGAAAGGCCATTAATAATAATTACCCACAAAGAAGAAAAAAAACACCCAAAACCCTCTCTTCCTCTCTCTCTTTTAATGAGCCCTAAAAAAAATAAGTTTCTTAATTGAAAAGCTTTTTACTTTGGAGACAGCACCAACACTTCAGAGAAGTCCAGACAGCTCTGGCAAGTGAAGATGAAATGAAGGAACGTGTGGGTGCCTTCCAGGGGTGCGAGAGACAGACCTCAAAGTCAGGGGTCACGCGAACGCCACCACTGAAATTCAAGGAACCATCAACAAGACACTAATTGGACTGAAAGGAGGCGGGAGTTGGAAGGAAACAAAGCAGGAAAACAGCTTTGGAACAAACATCATTAGAAACAAAAGTTTAGGGGGGCGAGAGGAGCACATCCTGAGCCCGGAGGACGAGCAGAGTGTGACCTCGGTGGAGACCCCCCCGGTACCGCCTGTGCCCGTGGCAAGGAGTCACGGGGCTGGGGCTACTCCTCCTGCCTCTGCGGGGGCTGCGCTGGCGCAGCAGCATCATCTACCTGCCAGAGCGGAGGAGACAGAGTCACAGAGTGGTTCTAGGTGGCATCTAGAACAGCATCACAGATGCCAGTGGCGTGGGAGGATGCGCCTGGGCCCCCTCGCACGACCTCTCCCTTCAGGGTCTGATACAGCGGCCGTACTTCAATTTAGAGCAAAACTTGGTGAGGGCAGGGAGCAATCTCCTCTCGTCTGGAAGGGGCCGGAGGATTGATGAACCCACCTGTCTGGTGGTGAAGTGCCCTCCTGGTAAATGGCTCGTTCGTTCATCTTCCTCCCTGGCAGAGGCTGTGCGAGGATGTGCCAAGCCGGGGAAGGAGGAGGGAAGAGGTAAGAAGAATACTGATGACAGCGGGGACATTAGCAGGGACACTGAGCCTGGGCCAGTGCCTGCTCTCAGTTCCACAGGCTGGGTATTCACCCCCGAGGATGACAAAGGGCCCCGGGAGAATTAATTTAAGCCATTGATGTAGAGCAGGAAGGCGGAAAACCCCGAGCCATCAGCACAGCACGCGGTGTACCAGGCCGTTTCCCATTTCCAGTTCATAACTATTAAGCTAAAGCTTTATCAGCTGCCAAGACAGACCCCGCTGGTCGAGCATCTACCGCTCCAAGTGCTTTCCTGAATGGGTCATTGAGAATTGCCGCGGCCACACACCCCCTGTGAGTTATGACAACTCATTTCCCCCAGCACACGGGTACCCGTGCGGGGTGGCTGTCCCTCCTGCGGCGCCTGCTGCCTGGCAGCAGCCCAGCCCCAGGCAGAAAACGCTCCCACCGAGGCCTGATCGATCGCCCCTCGCGTTTGGCTACTCACTGGCTGGATTAACGAGAGGTGTGGGGTCCAGGATGTGGCCACGTGTGTGTCCCAACAGCATCGATGTGGCATCTCTCCCTGCAGAGATGACCCCACGTGCCCGGAGCAGCAGGGCACCCTCTGCACCACCTTGGGGAGCTACAAACGGCTACACCTCACCAGAACATTTGCAGAAAGCACAATATTTTGAAGCTAAGAACAACCAGGGCGGGCTCCGCACCCAGACGCTTTGATGCTCCTCTCCTACCCCTTTCCACGTTTCCAGTTTAAACCATTTTGTGCCCTTGCTCGGATGCAAGATACCACCCAGGACATCTCAAAGTCCTGTGGAGACGATGTTCACGCACTCAGCGCATATAAATCTTTAACCTTCACCTTAGTCTTTAAGCGAGTCCCAGAACAGCCTCAGCAAGAGGCTGGAGAACGCTCATCCTTTTCCACGGGGGCGTTTTGCCTCCCACTTCCCAACGCGCTCTCCAGAGACCCTTCCCGTCTCCCCCATGGTCAAAGCTCTACCCGCTCACTTCAGAGGCAGGTCAGGCTGTTCCTGGAGCACAGAGATAGGTCATAGCGTTTCCCCATCCTCTTTCGCCCAGCGAGGTAAAGATGAGCTGCTTTCCCCGGCCGCCCGTGCCGGGTGCTGCGCCCACTGATGCTACTGTTATATTGCCTAATTACGGCACAGCCCATATATAATTACCAGGAGCCCGAAGTATCCCTCTTGTTATCTTTATGCAGGCAAACACTTTTCTCCTTGGACGCCGCAGCTGATACAACCCTCACCGCACTCTTCCTTAGAGCAGCTATGCAAATCGTGCCTTAATATTGTCCAGAGGAATGGTTTCAGGAAGAGAACAGGTGCGACGACGGTCTGTCTCAAAGGCGACACTGGGCTCTACCTCCCAAATTGGCTCAGAGAAATTAGCAGGAAGGAAGGAAGGATCAGACAAAATAATAAACCTGCTTACCTGCTCATTAATTTAATCTTTTCTTTTTTTCTTCCCCTCTTCTAGCCTTGTGGTTTCTATAGCTGTGGAATAACTAGAGAAGAGCAAAGTCCTAGATGAAAGGGAGACTAGGTCTGGAAGCACAAAGATTAAAGGAGAGTTTTTAGGATTAGTCTTTGATTATTATTTTTTTTTTATCTTGGGTCTGCAGTGATTATTCCTGCTCCTCTCCGAGCAATCCTTCTGGGTGTATCCGAGGCAGCACACGGGCTCTCCAGCAAGTTCTGAGCCTTTTTCCAAGGACAGGACAGTAGATGTGCATCAGCGGCGGCGCGGGCAACCGGAGCCCCGGGAACCGGCCCCTTTTATCTGCAGCTCCGCAGGACGCAGCCTCCTCCCGGGTCCCACCCCGGGCCTGGAAGCTCCTCTGACTCACGGTGCTCCCCACAGCCCCATCGAAACAGAAACAGGGGAGGAATGAACCACAGAGGATTTTTTTGTTTAATTGCAGGTGAACTGGAGGGACTGCCATCTGTTTTGTGCAGCAAACCCTGCACAAAACAACGTCCCAGAGAAGCATCCCAAAGAGGACGCCCGCCTTGGGGTTTTTCAACACAGATTATTTTTTTTTCAGATTTTTTTTTCCCCAATGGTTTGGCATTTTCAACCATTTTGCACCTCGGCCCCTTTCCTCACCCTCCTCCCACCCTCGCGCTGCAGCCGGACGCGGTCCCTTCAGGCGGGTGATTTAGTGGAGGGGAGTTTGCAGGCTGTCGGGCGAGCAGGGAAGGCAAAGCAGTTTCTAAATCACCCGGGCTCAGATTTATGGAAGCAGGACTTGCCTGGGGACGGTGGGAGAGCCTGGCTCTGGGAGGCAGCAGCTCCAAACCAGGAGGGCTGGTCCAGCCCAGGGAGGTGGGCACAGGGCTGACTGGTATCGCTGGGACATCTCCCAGCTCCTTACCCGCTCCACTGGCACCGTCTCTGGTGGGAAGGTCCAGCCCAGCACGACAGGAACAGATCCCAGCTCTACTCATCTAGAGGAGGACAAGAAGAGGCTGATTTAGATAAATTCCCGCAAGGGGGACACACCATGCCCATGCATATATATATATATAGATGGGATTTTATTGGGAACAGCTTTTTCCTGGGGAACTGGGCTTTTGAGTGCAGCCTGGAAAGCACGCTGAGCACACGGAGGAGGGCTCAGGTTCCAGAGATGAAGAACCAAAGTGAGTTGTGGGGTGCAAGTGGCTGTGGGCCCCAGCAGGGCATGGGGCAGGATGGGGAGGAGAGGTTCTCACCCCAGCCTGTGCAGACAGAGGGCAGCTGGGCAAAGCCAAACACCACCAATTAATTAGCTTCTATTTAGCCAACCTCCTTGGAGTGTTTCCAAAGCTAGCACCAAAACAAATAAATAAAGAAGGAAATGCAAGTGAATTTCCTCGCTAAAAAAAATAAACGATTTCCTTGCTAAGGAAACCAACCAAAGGACATCCCTGGGAGCCTGGAGCTCGGCTCAGCTGAGGCCGGACAACTCGACACAGCTCAGCTCGGCACAGCAGCCGCGTCCCCCTTGGAGCCCGCTCTCTCATGCCGGGGAAGAGCCGTGCCGTCGGATCAATGAAGCATCGAGACGGAGAGGAGGCTGAGCCGGGCTCGGAATATGATTTATGATCTCGCAGCCAGTCTGAAGCGGGGCGGTTGGGTTTCTTATTGCAGCGGCCTCTCGGTGAGCAGCATCCAATTAGGTGACCCCCTAGGTCTCCTTATCGATTTTTGGGGGGGAAGGGTGTATTTTTCTCATTACGCCTTCGGCGGCAGCGCCGGCCGGGCTGGGGCGAGAGGCCCTGGCAGAGGAGCAGCCTCGGGGGGTGCAGCGGGGCTGGGGGGGGCTGCAGATACAGCCAGGCATCACCCCCCCAGAGCCTACCTGGGGCAGGTAGGTACCGGATGGGGACCGGTCCTCCTCCAGCCACACGGAGCTGCCACCCGCGACGTCCCCCGGCTGCTTTGGGACGGGACTGGCGGTGGTGTCACCTCTCCCTTCCAGGAGAAGCCCCTCGCCGCCAGCCTGGGAGTAAGAGGTTCATTTCTCAAGCGATTCTGCCTCCCCCTCGTTCATTAAACAAAGGAGGGGGACGAGCCCAAGAAGACTGAGTTCTTAAGTTAATCAGCACAGTTTTCTAACTAATGCCCTTTATGTTTTACATAATAATATAAAGCTTTACTCGGAGACAACAGCCTCCTACATCAAAGATCCCTCTCTCCCATTCTGAACTTTTGAGCCCTTCCCTTGCAATTAATGCAGCAAGATCTAAATAAAGTTAGAGAGGGAGCAGCTCGCAGGCAGTACCTCCAGCGAGGAAGCGGGGCTGGCTCTGCTGGGGGCAGCCTTGCGGAGACCCGTTCTGCCTTTGCTCGCCCGGGGATGAGGAGAAAGGTGGAATTCCTGGAGCAGCCGCGGTGACCGGGACTTGGGACTTTATCCCAGCGAGCCAGCATCACCGGCCGGGAGAGAGCTCGGAGGAGGAAGAAGTTTAATCTGATTCTGCAGTCTGAGAGCCTGGGAAGCTTTGGGTGGTGCGCTGTGCAAATACACCGGGACGGGCTCCGGTGCCCTCCTTTACGCTGCTCCTTGGCCGGGTCCGTCTGTGCTTTGGGAGCTCATTGCAGGCTTCTGCCCGAGGGCGTACGATCAAGGGCGCCCACCCCAGCCCTCGCTAATTAATGTGATTACCAAGCTTTGCTGTGAAGCTCGACATTTCACTTCGGAGGAGCACGTGCGGGACTCACGGTCGCTGCGAAAGCGAAGGCAGCAGCGGGCACAGCCCGGGAGCGAGATCTCCACCATCTCTCCAGCCGAGGTGAAGGCTCCCGCTCCTTCCTCTTCATCCTCCGCACGGGACACCCTCTCAGCCAGCCCGGCCGGTGGGGGACCACGGCTTTGGGGAGCTCCCCCCGTGCTCCTCCTGCAGCCTGAGCTCGCCCATCGCTATTCTTGGGTCTCTGCAAAATGCTAATTGCCTTGCCTGACCTCCCCAGGATAACAAGGGAAAACCTCCCCTAATTAGCACCGCAGTCTGTGGGTGAGAGAAACCAAATGTTGACTGTAGAGCGGCCGCACTTACTGTAAATTCCAACATATGCTGTGGAAAAACGCCGCCTAAATAAGGCTTCAGAAGCACAGGGTGTTTAAATAATAATGAATACCCACTGCTGTTTATTACAGAACAGAAACGTAATAAAAGGCGAAGCTGCGGCTGCGTTCCCTCCTCCCTACCAGGACGCTTCCCGGAGCCGGCAGCAGAGGAGCGGGAATCCCAGGGACACGGAGCTGCGGCAGCAGGAATCCCAGGTGTGTGCACAATATTTCCAGGCATTTCCAGCATCCCTGCGATTCGGGAACTGGAGCTACGTGGAGAAGAGGGAGTCGTGGGAATAGGTTGGCTGGTGAAAGGCAGAGCTTTGCAGCAGCGAGGAGGGAGGATGGAGCCCACCAGCTTCCACCAGGACTAAACTCCTTTTTGATGTGACTCCATTGACTTGCATGAAGCCCCAGCAGAGAAATTCAGCCTCCACCGGCTTCTTCACAGGTGTGTTTTTTAGCTGTTTATGCACATCCTTCTGTCTATAATGTGCCAGGACATTGGAGGTACCAGCACCTCCTCAAAGGAGCAGTCCCACCAAACAAGCGACCATCAGGCGAGACAATCACCAGCTCCAGTGGGATGCTGCTGGCCCCCCACCCTCACACTGCCCCGTGCTGGTTTCTGTCCCCTGTGTGGGGACAAAGTGGTGGCGGCAGAAAAGCCAAAGCGGCTGCGGTGTCCCTCAAGGGGACCCTGTGGGGTGGCCGCAGCAAGGACCTGCAGCCAGCAAGATGTTCTCCGGCCCACTTCTGGGTTTCCGCTGGTCACTTGTGGTATTCCAAAGCATATAAAATATTTATCTGCTCCTAATTAGGAGTAATTACCACTTAACCTAGAGGAGGGACGTACCCAGCGTGCCCGGCAGCTCAATACATTTACTGCTGAAGAGTCTCCACTGCAGCTAATTAGAGGAGAAGGGCTGGCGGCCGCCTGGCCCCTCGCAGGCGGGCAGGGGAACGGCCGAGCCTGTTTGTTTTAGCAAGGAGGACCTCGCCAAACCGAGCCACCGACACCGGCGTCCGAGCTCCACGGGCTCCACTCAACAGCGCCCGAGAGCCAAACCCAATTACTGGCCTCACCTGTGATTTCAGGCTGATTATTCCCTCGCCTCCTCTCTGATTCCGCTCCAGCTCGACATGTCCTTCCCCTCGCTCATTTTCTGCCTCCGAGGAGACCTTCCCACCCGCTTCGTCCCACTGGGATCGGGCTGGTTGCCGCTTCTTGCTCCCTCCTGGCCACCAGCCAACGTTCAGGTGCTCTCTGCAGCCGCCCCGTCCCCTCTGCTGCTCCCCGGAGAGCTGGAAGGATGAGAACAAGTTGTTAAAAGGAGGCTCAATCAACAGTTCTTCAATCAGAATTATTTAAGAAAAGAAAACACACACCCCCCCCAAAATGGGTTCATTGACATGGTTATTGCTTTCCTGCTCAGAAGCCCTTCAGAATCCTCTGGTGGGTCTTTGCTACCCCTGCTCCGAGCTGCTCACCCCGAGCAAAAAGCCCCAAGATGCAACCAACTCTCTTATCTGCCAAGAACTTGAAAGAATAAAGATAATAAAGTCCATCTCAGACGGAACCAGCAATTGAACATCCAGAAAAATGGCGGTCAATGAGGAAGCAAAACAAGGGGGGCAGCAAACATCCCCAAAATCCAGATAACACCAACGGAAATATGCTGTCTCTGCAATTTGGAAAAAAAAATGGTTCGTAGCTCTTTTCCAAGTCTTCTGCTTCCATGCAATAAATTAACTTCCTTCCCGGGACACATACTATTTTGACATTCTTTTGAAAATCGAAGCATCCGATTTTTAGCCAACAGTTTAACCCCTCGGATTTTCAGAGCCAGGCTGCTTAGCTCGATCCCCTCCTACCACATCCTTGCAGTTGGGATGGAGCAGCACTAGCTCAGGAGGAGAATGTAACCAAAGGATGCTGAGATAGCTTTTCCTCAAAGGTTATCAATCGTGTCCCACACAGACCTACCGGGGATCATTTGTCCTGTCTGTGCCAAGCTCTGCCCAAGCCCCAGCTCCAGAGGGATGGGAGTGACCACTCACACTGCTCCTTCTCCAGAGGAACCCCACCGGGCATCTGAGCTTCAAGGACTTAAACAAGTTTGGGCAGAGCCGTGCAAAACATGCTCATTTAGACCAGCACGAGTGCACCGCGGCTCAGGGAAAAGACTGTTTTCTGGCTGCAGCAATGAGGTTAGAGCAGCCTGCAGAGAGACAGGCTCCCTCTACGAAGGACCCACCTCCTCAGCACATGCCCCAGCCCCGTGTCACTGTGTCCCAGCCCTGTGCCACTGTGTCCCAGCCCAGCCCTCTTTCTGCCCCCCCAAGGCATCGGGGGATGCTGCGTGGGGCAGAGGATGCAGGCGCTGCGCCGGTCCCTCTGCCCGCAGCACTGGCCACGCGGCCAGGAGATGCTCCTGCTGCCATTTGGCTGTGGAGCATCACGTCCACCTCAGGCCCTTGCCCCGGAGCATCCGTGTGGCCCCGGTGCCGCTAATTCAGCCTTTTGGGATAAACCCTTGCGTCAGCTCATTCCTGGCCCAGCTGCTGCCGACAGACAAAGGTTTTCAAACCTTGCTGGTCCCAATAAACAGCTGTTCTTCCCCGCTCCCAGCCATCAATCACGGCTGACAGCCTTCCCCCCATGGTCAGGAGTGTGCTTTTCACCTTAATTTCTTAGAAGGGCTTTTTCACCGGATGGAAACTCATAAATACCACTTTGCAAGCCCAGGTAGGGCTAATGATGGATGGCTGCTCCGCAGATATGCCAGAGGCTTTGACCTAATTGTCACCGAAATACTTCCTGATTAACTAATAGATGAAACCCAATTAAAACTTCTGCTCTTCCCAAAGTCCCTGCTGACTACTTTTTCTTCCCCTTCTCCAACTGCCTGAGATCAGACCCAGGCTGGGCCCGCTCTGGACAGACGTGGATGCTCTGTCCATCCCGCAGCAGCCACAGCGTGAGGCAAGTGGTGCTGGGAAGAGGCTCCGGGGAGGTCCCGGTGGACCCAAAGAGGGTTTCTCAGCCAGCCCAGGGGTGTAAAAGCCTCTGGAGAGACACTTTAAACCAAAGGGCAGTAACAGCAGGCAGGGCACGCTTTATTCCCCCCTATTTTTTCCATTTTTCTTCCTACGCTGAATAGAACCGCTGCACAGAAAAGCTCCTTTAGCACATTTGCTTTGATGTGCAATAAGTTAATTACTGTAATAGGTTCATCCCTCTCCCCCAGTATTGAATCATGTAGAACATCCATATAAATTGCCATGGACTTCCCCATTTTGACTCAATTTATTCTTTAAACAGACCTAGCAAGAGTACTTCCGCAGAAGGATTTGTTCAAATCCCATTTAACAGGTGTATCCATTATTATTTGTTCTCCCAACACTCACCTTGGCCCAACTTCCACGGGGAGGGGGCTCACTGATGCCCCAGTCTGGCGGGGGGAGAACAAGGCTCCATCGCCCACCTTGCCCTTGGCTTCGGGAACCCTCTTCCAGCAGCAAATAAACCAGCGCAAGGGAAATCCAGCCCCTCATCACGCATTTTCAGAATAAACCCCCTCTTCCCAGGGCCAGAAGGCGAGCGGGACGTGTAAGGACAACACAGAAAGTGTCACCTGGAGGAGGGCTCCTGCTGTGTCCTCCCAGGGCTTTGGCTTGGCTCCGCAGCCCCTTTCCCAAAGGGCTCGCAGCAGCTCACGCCTGGGAGGGTCTCATTGCCGCGCAGAGCGGAGCGGGAGGGAGGGACGCCCACAGCCTTTTCCCTGGCAGCCTCCACTATCTCCTGGTGCCAAACTTGTTTTTCATCTTAAATCTCAGTTTGAGGAGGGCTTGGGAAGTCCCAGGCGCTTCACAAGGTGACACGAACGCAGAGGGAAACTCAGCACCTGGGTTTTACTTCAATTTTTCCCCGGTTCTTCCCCCTTCTCCTGGTTTTCTCTAAAAATAATCTCCAGGTAATGCATTCAGTCCCGCTGGGCTGCTTTATATCACGCGCAGTGTTTGCCGGTTGACTCTCTCCCGCTGAGATCAAGTCTCTTATCAGGGATTAAGGCTGTAGTCGAGGAGCGCGGCTCTGAAGTGTGTGTCGGAGCAGGCAGCCGGGACCAGCCAGCCCCGGCACAAGCCACCGGTGCCCACGGGACCCACAGCAGCCCAGCAGAAGCAGAGATGTACCGGGAATATCACGGCCGGGGCTGAGCTCCCCGCGACACACACGGGTGCTGGTGGGTGTCGAACATTGCCCCCTCTGAAAACGAGCAAGCGGTGGGGAAGCTGAACGAGCCTGGAGAGGCAAAGCAGAGCTAATTACATTTACCTGAGGTTACATGGAATTCTACAATCTTCCCGGCTCCCAGAAGAGAGGATCTATAGTAAAGACATTCCCACCGCAGCCTGGAAGGGGGCTGGAGGTGGATTTCTCCCGCCTTGGCACCCAGCTGCTGTGTTTCTCACGGTGCCCCGGTTCTCCAGCCTGCCCGCAATGCCCACGCAAAGCCTCCCTAGGAAACACGCTCCAATAGCCATTTTGTTCTGGCAACCGCGCCGACAACCTCCGGAGGCAGCGATTTGTTAGATGTACTCCCACCCAGAGGAAATATCCCAGGGATCCAGGCAGGAATCCAGCCTGGAAGGTGTCTGGGGGGATGTTTGCTCTGTGTTTAGCATCGGGAAAGTCTCCCAGCAGCTGCCCCTGGTTTGGAATCCCGAGGTTTCCAAGACAAAGGCAGGTCAGCACTTGCTGTGGTGGCAGCCCTTGTAACACAGCCCCTCCCTAGAAGCCTCCATCACTTTACCTTTGGCATAATCCCCTAAAATTATTTAAAGCCCTCACAGACAAGGAGAAAAAGACTGAGGACGTCAAGGTGAGTCAGTCAGTGCTGCAGAGGAGGTGAGGAAGGGATTTCCTCGGGAGGATACTTGCCCCCAGACAGCAGGTCCCTCCAGCAGCCAGAACGGAGCCACATCCCTGTGCCCAGACAGCTCCTGGCCGCTGTCCCCAGCCACCGAGGCGCGCCCCGGCCCTCCGGCCCCATCCTGGTTCCCACCAACACCACCCCAAGGGGGGAGCGTGAAGCCCCCCCAGCACATTGCTGAGGGCAGGACACTCAGCTATCAGATGTTTTTCCAATTTCCTGCCCTTGGTCCGGCTCCACAGGCAGGAGCAGCTCGACCGGGCTCATCTCATCTGTCGTCACCTCCCACGGCAGCGGGACAGCGGGAAATTGGAAGGAAAATGGGGGCGCAGAGAAGGTCTGCTGGAAACTGCGCGTCAGCTCGGTGTGAGCCGGCGCGGTGGCCCCAGTGACCTTCCCCCAGCCCAGCAGGGACGCGGCAGCTCCCAGCCTTGCCCTCGGCGTGAAAGGAGCTGCTGACCCCCCCGGCGGCCCCTTCACCAGAGGGTCTGTCCCCTCGCCGCCGAGGAGCCGGCTTTCCCCACGGCGGCTGCCCGAGCCCGGCGCCGCAGAAGGGGCCATCAAGGCTGTTTGCTGCTTTACACAGGCTATCATGTGCTGTGCCACAGCGGGGGACTGCAAATGACTTTATAGTTATTGTTCCTCAAATTGGACACCCCCTTGGAGCTTAGATAATATGAGATGAAACAGCCTGCGGGAGGTTGCAGTCAAGTGGAACAGTGATGGAGGCATTTTTTTCTCCCCTTCCCAGGCAGAAATACTCCACCTATTTACTACTTCTCCTCCAGCCTCCTCCTCCTCCTCCTCCTGCTTGTCACCATGTGAACGGAGCCACACCTGGCAGTGACAAGGGTGAGCCGGGGTCTAATCGCCGAGCAAACCGAGCTGCCCCAACCCTGCGCGGATGAACGGATTCCGCCTGCCAGGGAATGTGGGAATGTGGCTTTGACAGCGAGCCCCGAGGAGGAATGGGAAGGGAGAGAGAGAGAGGATGCTGCGGCTCCTGACTCCCTTCCCTCCTGACGCCGGGGTTGCGTGGAAACGTTATTACCAGCAAAGCAGGAACATCATCTCATGTCATTCGGCTTCACAGAAGCCGCTGTGACCGCACGAGGGCTGGAGCGGGGAGGCAGAGGCGCCGCGGGAGGGAGCGGGGAGGAGGCTTTGAGGTGAGAGAGCGCAGGGGAGAAACAGAAATAATGAGGGATTCAGGGGAAGGAGGATGTCAGGGCTCGCAGCCGCACGAGGGGAAGGCGGCTTGTCACGGAGGAAGGGGGAAGCGGAGGCCTGGAAGGGAAAGAGCATCGGAGAGCAAAGAAGGTCCTGCAGCAGCCTGCGGGCCACCGGGGAGGAGAGACCTGGATGGAGATGCTCATCCTGGGAAAGAGAGGTCTGGGGTGGAGGAGCGCAGCCAGGGACGGGAGGAGAGGGCGAGGAGGAAACGGCAGGATGGGAAGCACTGGGAATCCGCAGGGATCCCAAGCCTCCAGGCCCCGAAAATCACAGAGTGGAAGAAAAAAATTAAAAATAGAAAATAAATAGAAAAAAGAAATCACTCCAACAATGGCATATCATACGTTTCCCAACACGCCAGGAGATGAGGGGGGTGTTTGAGCCCAGCAGCCCTGGCTGACAGGGGAGGGTTTCGGGGCAGCCTTCCCTGAAGGCTTTTTTGCAGGCACACATACATGGATCTTTCTTGCATTTCACAGGCGCATCAGAGGTCAGTAACAGCTATAAACTGCCCCCACGTATTCACGTGCCTCCGCAGCCCCTGGCCAGGAGCGCGGTGGCCACCGCGCCAGCGGAGGGTCGGCTGCCACCTCCAGAGCCCGCGGGAGCCGAGCGGAGGGAACGTTCCCAGCGCCGGCGAGCGCAGCCGTTGTGTTTGCCTTCTTCCACAGCAGATCTGATGATTTAAATTAGGTCTCGATTCTTGTTTAAATTATAGTTTACTGTTCTGCACCCCGCTCAGAAGTGAATTACCTTAAGCAGCAGTATTAATAACACGGTTATAATTAAGCTTCATTACTGTAGGCAGTTTGCTGAAACAAATTGCTTCTTCATTATTATTATGGCACCTTTGGTAAAAAGACATTTCCCCAGAATGCGACCTTGATGCTTTATATAGCAAAAGCTGGGAGATGATAGAGATGTAAGGATGAATTAGCATCTTTTACCTTCTATATCAAGCTCATTAAAAGGAAAGCAACTCAAGTCAAAACCAAGCAGCCTTGATGGAAATTTTAATCTGAGCGAAATGGATAATGAATAGGTTTGAACTTTTCCTGACATTTTTATGGCAGCGCTTTATTTATATTATGCTTCTGCTACAACATAAATAAATAAAGCCGGGGCGGGGTGGAGGATGGCCAGGAGACGGGCTGATACCCCGGGGTGGCCACAGAGCCAGCCGGCCAAGCCAGGGCACAGGCAGGACACCGAGCTCTTCCCCTGCCACCAGCTTCATGTCCCCACGTGGAGCAAGGTGGAAACTGCTTTAAAGCCCACAGTGTCTCAGGACAGCACAGCCCCTGGCTTTTATCCCTTCCAGCACCGTTTGGTTCACCCGCAGCCCCCAAAGAGCCCGATCCTCTCCCCGTAGCGGCTGTTTCCCGAGGTGCCCTGGGGGGGCTGCTCCCTCCCGTGACTGTCATCACCCCCCGTTTAATTTCCTGTCCCATTTAGCACGGCTGTAACGGTGCTGTACACAGCCGCATCCCCTGCGGCAGAACATCCCGACACTTATTAATGAAGCCTCCTAATGCCCGCAGGACGCGGTGCCATTAACACCCAGCACGGAGCGGTGGTGGGGCAGGTTTCCACCAGCTCTCCCTGTCCTTCCGTGTCCAACCTGGACCACAGACAACGCAATTCTCAAGCGCTCAGCTCACAAAGACTCGCCCCATGCCTAAGCTCCCCCCAAAGGCGCAGGGTCTAAGGGCGCTCAGCGCCCTGAAAAAGAGACTCAAGGAACCGAATCCTGCTCTCCTTCCATCACACCATTTTTCATTGCCACGACACAAAACTCTCCTGCCGGCACTTCTTGCTGGTGATGCCTATTTCAAAAAAGCTTCCCCATCCCTGGTGACCATCTGCAGGAGAAGGGCACAAACCATCCGAGAGCAAACAGCACTCGGGAAGAGCAGGGCTTGTCTTGCCTTTAATTAATTCCTGCGCTGTAAGCGCTCAACAGCTGAAACGGGACATTACGGAGGGGATGCAAATAGATATTTAGAGCTTAGAAAGATAAAGGCAAAGCAGTTTTGGAAAAGATGAGATTATGAGGGTACAGAGAGAGGAAGCAACCTGTTTAAGTCCTGCATCAGAGGGATCTTCACAGGCAGGAGAAGGGGACACGGCCTGAGCAGAGACACTCGGGAAGCACAGTCAGAGCTGGGTGATTTGCTCAGCCAAAGCAAGAGCTGAGAGCAAATCAGCTGAACAAAAAGAAAGAACCTTTCTCTTTTTTTCCTGCCCCCAAAATAGGTCCTGAGCCCCATCCCCAGCAGGTCACAGACGGATTGACTCCCTGGAGCATCACTAACCGCGGCCGCTCTCCTGGACCAGCCCTCAGAGGGAGGAACAGAGCTTGGCCTCTCCTTCAGGCCGGGCTGGATGGGGCTTGGAGCAACCTGCTCTAGTGGAGGTGTCCCTGCCCCTGGCAGGGGGTTGGAACTCGATGATCTTTAAGGTCCCTTCCAACTCTAACCATTCTATGATTCTGTGCCATCCAAGATACCTGGTGGCCCATCACCAGCAGCAGATAATTAGCCCTCCATTATCTCCATTATCACTTTCACCTACACCACCTGCAAGTCGGTTTAGCAGAGCTGCAGCCTCTCCCCACCTGGCCCAGGGAAATCTTTCACCTGTTTCTCCAAACCTCGCTGGCTAAAGCCCTGCCCTGGACATGGTCCCAGTGTCCCGACAGCAGGACACACAGATGCTTGGGGACGAGGGGCTACGTGTTCACCCTTTTGGGGGTGACTTGATTATTTCCACGAACAACAGAAGTAGCGCCAGAAGAAGGAGCTGCAGTGACTCTTGCACACACCACCGGGCTAAAAAGGGGAAAAACCACTGCACATACCTTATGGTAACCTCCTGGCTTCCAAACTGGCCTCGAGAGCACCCCAGACTCATCTCTGCTGGTGAGGCTGAGAGGAAAAGGGGGGTGCAGGGCAGGGTGCCCCCCACCCCGTGCTCGCTGCCTCTGGGACCTGGGCGAGCCCTGCAAGAAGGTGCTGCTGCTCCTCTCAGCTTGTGTCTCTCCTGCTGAAAACCAGCTCCCTGGGCCAGCACCTTTTTAAAGGCTCCCCATAATGTTTGGCAGCTGCCTCCTCCCCCGCTCCGTCCCCCCCAGGTGCTCTGCTTTTATTCCTAAATAACCAGGGAGCCCCTTCCCCAGCGACACCCACCAGCACCCCTGGGCTGATGCCCGTGGGGCGCTGGCACCGCAGCTCTTGCATTCTGTGTGCGAGAAGGTGACTGCACCGAGAAGACAAGCTCCCTCACCCCAAAAATCAGCAGTTGGCCCTAAAAAACCTTCCCACCCCGCCACCCTTCCCGCACGGCGCTGCCTGGCCGCTGGCACGTGTCTGCGTCGCTGCCTCGGTGGCCCCAGCCGCTCTGGGGACGCGCCGGCACCAGCCGTGTGGGGAAACACCCCGTCTCTGGCCCGGCGAAGCCGAGACTCCAACCTTGCCGACCCTTCAAACTCTCATCGTGTGCTGCCCCGCGGCTCCCGGCAGCCCCCCCACCCCGTGAATGGCTCTTAACGTGCAATTAAACTTCCTTCGCCAAAGGTTACCGATAAAAATATTTCTCCCCGTTGTTAAATGGGGTGTTTATCGGGTCTGGCCCTGACCTTTAGCGTGACAGGATTTAACGCTGGCTCTGCCGAGGCTCGGAGCTCGCCCAGACCCCGAGCCCCCACGCGCAGGGGCTCAGCACCCTCCTCCCAGGGCAGGAGCAGAGGCAGCGTCCCCCCGAGAGGGACCCAGCCCCCCTGGTTCAGTGCCACGCTGCGAATGCTTCCACGTGCATTAAGTTTCCCCTTCAAATCCATCGAGCTGCTCGTTGAACACATCCCTGGTGTGGGATTCCCTCCTTTCCCCGCTCCGGGACCAGTGCGCCCAGTCCCGGAGCCGGAGCGGTGTGGGATCCACCGCCGCGGCCGCCAAGTGCTCCTTAAAAATGACTTTTTTCTCTCCCTGACTTCCTGGGGCGCTCGGCCCCGCGAGCTGACAATTTGGCTATTAGGGAAGAATTTCCCTTTCTAAATTCGCATGCGAAGCCTCTCCCCCCCGCCCCGCACACACACATGCGTGGTGCCGCGCGTGTGCGCACACTCATTAAACAAATGCTAGCTATCAATTTCACTGAGTGCTTATTCTGATAATAGCTATATTTATCATTTAGCATCTCTGGATGCAGTTCAAGTTTAAAATCTATTAAGGGTATTATGATATTTAATAACTGTGTTTTATTTTGAAATGCAATAAAAAATAAAGATAAGGAGATATTTTATTTTCAAGCCCCCTCCTGGGCTCTGAATCCGTCTCTGTCACCGACACGCTGGGTGACCTTGGAGAGGTCGCTCATTTTCTCCGTGCCGGAGCTTCTGGATCGCAAGTTGGGGATAATCGTACGATCTGCTGCCCGGGGCTGGTGCGAAGCCTCCTTCTTAATTAATGTTTGTAGAGTGATTTCATCGCCCTAGACAGAAGGGGCAGCTCTTGCGGGTGTCTCAGCTGAGAGTAGCTGGACCCCTCCGACGGGGAGCTGCAGCCGGGTGGTACAGGATGGTCACTGTCCCCTGGGTGGCACCAGGAGAAGCGACAAGGTAGTGACGGGACCCAGGATGAGGCAGGGCTGTGCCACGCATCCCCGTGTCCTCACCCAGCTCTCGCTCGCTCTTCCCCTATGAGAGCATCGTCGCTAAATCACCTCTTATGCTGGGCAGAACATCCCCCAGACCGGCCCCAAGCCACGTGTGCCATGGTGAGGTGGTGGCTGGGTGATGAGGATGGAGGCTGGGAGGAAGGCTCAGAGCTGCAGCCATCAACAATGGCCCCCGATCACCAGCCAGCACCCAGGAAGGGTGGCCAGGACATCCACCATCCCAAGGATGGGGATGCAGAGGCTAATGTCACTGTTGCCACTGCATGTCAAGGAGAGGATGGGGCCAGCCGGGGGCCGCGCGCCGCAGCGCTCACCAGAAACCCACCCTGTCCCAAAATCACCTTCTGTGCTTGGGGGCAACGTACCTCCCCTGAGACCAGGCAGATGTACCTCTTCCCCGCCCCCTCCGGGGCAGGAATTGTGGCCATTATCAACGCATCGCCCCGTCCTCGGGCGCTGGCAAGGGTTTGCAGCACCCAAACCCCAACACAGGCAGCCAGGAGAGCCTGGCCCTGGGATGTCCATGGAACTGGTGGATGGTGATGCCCCGTGGGCTGCCCAGTGCCACCCCAGACTGGGAAGACCCCCAGGGCACATGAGCATCGCTTTCCCGTGCCGTGCCGTTTCTCCGGCTGGGGCTGATCAGCAGCCGGCAGGGAGAGGGGGCGAAAGGAGGAGACAACGCGGGAGGAAGGGCCGGAGCGATCCTTCCCCGCCGGCTGCCAGCCCCATCCCGGCCAGCGCTCCCTGAACAGCGACGAGCAGCCAGCGTCGCTTTGTCTGCCTTATCGGGGCCAGCAGCCGCCATGCCATGGCAACCGCAGCCTGGGGAGCGGGGCGTGCCGGGCGGCTCGCCGGCCCCGGGAAGGAGCCACCGGCATGCCAACCGCCACCGGATAAGGTCACCTTCTGCTCAGGCTCCCCTCCCTCTCCAGGCTCGGTGGCATCTCACTGGGGAGAAGGAGAGCCTCCCTCAAAGGCAGCGGTGGAGCAGGATGCTCGGGAGGGAGGGATGCTCGGGAGGGAGGGATGCTTGTGGCCACACCAGTGAAGGGTGCAGGGCTCTGAAACAGCCCAATGGTACCGCTCTCAATCTTCTAAGGGCACCGGAGGTGCTAGGGCTCACCCCAAACGCCTCTCAGCATCCCCTGCCTGTGGGAACAACACCAGGGCTGCCCTTCGGCACCCTCCCCGCTATCGGCACAGAGGGGGAGGGATCCTTTCCCCTTTATTTCGATCACGGGAGCAAAGCTGTTGCCTCCCTCCCCACTCCCCTGCCCCTGGGGTAGATTTAAACTCCAATGCAGCAGCAGCAGGCACTGCCTCTCGCACAGCCACGGTGCCACCTTGGAAAACGGGCATCTCCCGTAAGGACACGAGGCGACGCCAGCCCCACCTGGGGTGCAGAGACCCTGTCTGTGTCCAGCGAAAAGCACGAGACCCACCCTCAGGCGACACACAATTTCAGAGGTCGGTCACTACTATTATTTTATTATTAATAATAATGCACTTCTTCCAGCGACGTCAGGCTAACTGCCCCCGCTCCCTGCCCTCGGACTGCACGGTCCAGCGGCCTTACACCCTTCCACCACAGAGTGGACAAACAATTTGCATAACTTAATTAAATTTACAGTAATCTCCACCGAAGTCAGCCTGTAAGGGATGGCGTGTACACGGTCTTAAAGCAAATCACGGCGAGTGATGAAAGAGCCTATTTCAGTTAAGCAAATTATGAGGAGGCGGGTGATGTCCTCAGTATAATAATTCCATGTGAATTATTTATACGGAATCTGCAATTACACTGAGCAAAACAGTGTTGTGTGCATAAAGCACACTTAATTATCCAACCACCTGTTAGGCGCGCCGGCGCAGCCGCCGGCAGCATCCCCCAGGAATTACCCCGGGAGCAGCATCCCACGGGGCGGGAGCACGGAGGAGGGATGAGCCAGGGACCCCCTGCGGGCATCGGGGCTGGGGGGAGCAGGGGCTCATGCCCTGGGGACCCCCCACCCCAAGCAGCCTGTGACTAAAGGGGGAGCAGCAGGAGCCAGCAGGGATTTTTCCAGTGGTCCAGGAAACGGTCCATTGCAGGACAACTTCAAATGGTTACTTCCACCCCGAGAAAGACCCTGCTTAGTTTTTTTATTTTTATTTTTTTAAGCTACTGCCTAATAGATAGGTTTAAATAAAAAGGATGACCTGCTCGCATCAGTCCCTGCAGAATTTCACCGGGAACAAACTCACTTCAGCCCAGGTCCAAGGCAGGAGTCGGCCTGGCCCCCAGAGAAGGAAAAATCCCCCTCCCCCTGCCCCCAGTTCCCCACTTCACGCTCTGACGGAGGTTTTCTCGGTGATAACCCAGCGGTTTTGGTTGAGTCCCTCACCCGGCAGAGCATGTGCTTTTGGCCCATCAAAGGATGGACCCGTCCTGAATGTTTAATGGAAAGAAATGAGTGGTTTTTTCTTTAAAGATTTACCATGTATAAATGTATGAGAGTATTAAAGGCAACAATTAACTTTATTGGAAACTTTATATTCTCCAGCCTCATTAGAACTGCCAACAAGATCTATTATTAGTATTACTATGCAGATAATGTAATAAAAAGGGTATTTAAAGTGGGTAGTTTTGCACTGAAATAAAATACCTTTTCTTTTTCCCATTCTTTCTGCCTCTCCCCCTTTTGCCCTCCATTGTGTCGCGTCGGAGAGACCCGGACCAAGACCTGGGTCTTTTCTAATCTCATTTCCCACGTTCCCCCCGCGGCTTGCTGTCCCCCTGCAGGGATGGGGAGTGTGCCAGGGAGCCTGGAGTCTGGCTCCACTCCTGCTTTACCGCTCAAATTTCAACCAGTCTGGCCATCTCTGGCCGTGCTGGCGAGTGTCACCGAGCCAGGGACCGGTGAGGGAGGGCCAGCCCGCCCCGGGAGAGGAGGATGAGGAGGAGGAGGAGGAGGATGCTGAGCGTGGCAGAAAGCGTGCTGTACCCACAGCCTCCTCCCCGCTCACGGGACCGCTCCAGGCCTTGAAATCAGGCAGGTTTCTGTTCAGAATCTCCAGCACTCATTAAAACAGCAGGGACAGAACAAAGGACTGGCACGTTTTGGCCAAAAACGAGCCTGACAACCCAAAAACATTGTCCACGGGCTGCTGGAGCTGGAGCAATGTAGATGAAGAAAGTCTTCGGCAGTGTTTGCCTTTCTGTGGCAAACCTGTGAACTTTTTGAGGGGAAAAGACACGTTTCGCCAGCCTATTTATTTAATTAAACCCCCCGCCTTCTGAAGGAAAAAGTCTCAATGGAAGAATTCCTCCTGCCCCACCGCGAGCAGAGAGCGGCAGCGAGACTCTGCCTGGAGGGAAGGCTCTCCTGCCCGGGCTCCGTTCCATCGCTCACCGCTCCTAATGATGCCTAATTTTATTTCTGTTTTGTAATACATTTACATTTCTCACCTGTGACGTCTGCTCTTCTCGCAGGGCTTCCAATTTCAGTCTTGTCATCCCAAGGCTTCCTTTCACCGAATCCCTTCAGAGCAACAGGTAGCAGCAGGAGAAAAGGCAGCCTTTAAAGAATAGAGAAACAAAAAGGTTTCCTTTTGTGACACAAATGTCAGGACGCCTTCTCCTCTCGCTACGCCTGTGCTTTGAGCGATAATTTAGAAAAATGAAGTCAAAACCCACAGCAGAAGTCGGCCGAGACTCCAGCTCGGCCCTGCCCGCAGCGGTGCGGTGGGAAGGCGAGGGGATGCTGTGGCTTCGCCTCTCCCACGCCTCCGGGAAAATCCTGGGGGGAGCAGAACGCGCCCGGCTCAGCCCCCAGCACCCGGGGGGCTGTGGGGGAAACAAGAGAGCTGCCATCGAAACCTGTAAGCCGCTGGCGAACAGCGATATTTCAGCCGGCGTCAGTCCCCAAGGCGCCGCCGCACGGAGCGAGAGGTGTTCGGGGAGCCGGGACATGGACTCCATCATCATAAGAAAGAATCTGTTTAATTTGTGGGTTTAAATTTTAAATAACTGTCGGAGCAGAGCTGCTCTCCGCTCTCGACCCAGCGCTCAGCCGCACCGTTCACATTCTGCTTCTGCAAGAGTCCCCGGGGGGGATTCAAATGCCATTTAAATGAGCTCATTTCTCCTTCTTTTCTTAATATTTCCCCAGCGCAGGGCAGGGGCAGGACAGCTCTGCCTCGGGCCCCAGCTCCCGCTCATCCCCGGGATGCTCTCAGCACCGTTCATCCCTGCGGGGACCAAAGCCGGAGTTCCCCCCCCCGGAGTCCCTGAGGGCGTAAGGGGGGCCCAGCAGCTTCTGCTCCAGCAGAGCCAGGATGAGCGTTTCGGTCCCGAGGCCGGATGCGGTGGTGATGGTCACTGCTCCCGGCGTGGCTGCTCCTCCACGCTTTCCCTGGAGCAGCTCCTGCCTCCCGCGCCTGGGCGCTTTCCATCACGTTTATTACACCCTGCAGCCTAATTAACAGAGAGGAGTCAAAGGACGCCAAAGCAATGGTTGTAATAAATAACCACTCGGCAGCCGTGGAGTTAATATTCCAGAGGGGTCTCCTCCTGGCCTCCAGGGGAGAAGGGAAGAGAAATGAAGCCTTGCAGTGTGAGGAGCGGAGGAGGAGAGAAGTCCTTCTCCAAAGCTCCCTGCCCTTTCCCACTTCACCTCTTCCCCAAAACTTCACAGCAACAGCTTCTTTGGGAGCTCTTTGACACAGCATCCGGGGAGGGCCTGGGATTTGGGGATGCTCAGGAAACTGCGAAACGCTGCAAAAATCAACACGTGCCAAGTCCTCTCTTCCAAAGGGATTGTCCCAGAGGGAATGGGACCACTACATCTTGGACCACCACATCCCTCCACTTTTCGTGCCAGCCTGTAGCTCCCACCACACCAGAGTCCCGATTCATGGAATGGTTCCCAGCCCAGAAGAAGGAACACGCCAAGGCATTGGGATCACCGCCCTGCTGAGGACACATGGAGCACAAGGTCTTCATCCTGCCTCCTCCTCCAAGGGAGGGTGGCGGAGGATGGTCCGGGTGCTTCACTACATCCCGGCGCATCCCGCTTCACCACGGAGTTCTGGCCGGTTGTCCAGGTGCTGTCGCGATGCCAGAGTGCCCCGTGCTCCCCGCCGGGTTCGGAGGCTGCGATGGGATGCTGCGTGCAGCCCCATGCAATTATCTGTGGCGAGCGTGGCTGCGCTGATAACTCGTTAGCTCCACACATATCTCTACTAATTATAAATCTCAGCTGAGATTTGCATTTTTATGAAAAGCTTGTGCTAGAAATCTTTATAAAAACCCCTTACATATTAATTCAATCTAATCTCGGTCATTTCAGGTTCCGTAAGAAAGCGTTTTCATAAAGCTACAAAGCTAACGTCTCGAACTTTTCAGTTCCCCCAGAGAGCGTACCTCCGCGTTAAGTTGCACATTTATCTTCCAGATGGCGCTGATAATGAGAGCTAACGAGGTGCGAGCCCTCCGCGGCCCAGCGCTGGCCACAGCGCCCCAACCTGTGCCCCGGGCTGCTCGGCCACGGCTGTCCCCACCGAGCTCTGCAGGGGGAAGGTCAGGGGAGATACTAATTTCTACTGTTTTTTGCATTCCTGAGGCTTGGGACGGAGGCAGGACGGCACCACGGGGTCCAGGTGTCCCCCAGCCCAGGCTCCGCGCAGCAACCGCTGCTCCTTCCCCGGGCAGGGCATCTCCATCAGCATCACCCGCCTGCGGGGGTCACATCCTACGCTTTGCTCCTCAGATATTTTTCTGTTGAATCCACAACAACGCCCCAGAGAAGGTGAGGAAACACGGAGCGCGAGGCCCGAGCATCTCGCGCCGGTGACTTTCTTCCCTTTGGTGGGGACGCTTTTAAGTGGCCCTTCCCCAGCTGAGGCTCAAAGCCAGGAATTCCATCAGCAATTTGTATCTCATTCGAAACGCCTTTGTCCGGAGCCAGGGGAAAAAAAAGATTAACTTTTCCTCTCTGAAACATGGCTGCCGGATGCGAGGGAATAGAGCAGGCAAATAAGCAAAGCGAAGTTAAGCTTTGTGTACAGAGCTGGAGGCTTAACGGTGCAGATTACAGCGGCAGGCGATGAGCAGCCCCAGCCTCCGCTGTGTCGGCTGCGAAAAATCCTGTTAAACCGCAAAGGCGCTTTAGCGACAGCTCCCCGTTTCCGAAACGATTGAGCTGAAATCCCCGGGACTGGCAGCCCCCGGGGACCGGGAGGGATCCTGCTGAAGGCCAGGAGGAGTCCCGGGGAAAGCTGAGCTGTGCCGAGGGATGCACGGGGGCTCGGAGCCCGTCCTTGTCCCCCGGCTCCGGCAGGGACCCGCTCCCGCGCCTCACACCTTCCCGGCGCTGATTAACGAAGAGCAAATCCGGCAGGATGAAAGCGCGACGGGAAACAGAGCGGGCAGAGGGATGACACGGGCGAGCAACCAAAACACGGGAGGAGAAGAGCGTCTCGGGGCAAGCTCGAGGGGAGGTCAAGAGCTTTATTTATTCCCTTAAATAATTTATTAAGTGCCCATCTTCAAAGATGCTGTTGCCGAGAACAAAAACAACAGCAGAGAGGTATCGGGAACGGGGGCAGAGGCAGCGGGAGGGCGGCGGGCAGAGAGATTCCTTCCAATCCCTCCTTTGGACCCAGCTCCCGCAGCATCCGCCCAGTCTGCCAGCGAAGGCAACAGATGCCGGTGAAGTTTCTGGCCATTAGCCACTAATAAGAAAATAATTAGCTAATTAGTTAATATTTGATCCTTAGGACTGGGCTCTGTCTGCCTCTGCAGATGCGGGCTGATCTCAGCCCGCCTGGGCCCAGCTGTCGGCGGTGCCGTGACCTCCACCGACTCTGCGGGAGGGAGACAGCCCTGGCCCCGTCGAATCACAGAACGGTCCAGGTTCAGATCACGGAGTCCAACCGTCAGCCCCGCAGCGACAGAAAACATCACTCAACTTTGTCGCTCAGCACCACGTCCACCCGCCTCTCAAATACCCGCAGGCATGCGCAGAAGCCAGAATCATAAACTCGTTTACTCTTTGCTGAGAACCGTTTACTCTTTTCTGGGGGATCTGGCAGCTGCCGGGACGGGGGGCACGGGGCAGGCTACATCCCGGATGGCTCCGAACACGCCGGATCCCCAGATGAGCCTCAGAACAGCAGCCAAAGTTTTCCAGCTTATCCAAAGCGATCCTCCGGGCCCCGTGAGGTTTGTCCTTCGCTAGGAATTAGAGCCAAGCTTCCAGCGCTTTCCTCCGCCATCTGCCCCGGCTTTAGTTGAAATGCAACATTTTACTCCGGCAATCAGTAGGTAATCTTGTCAGCATTACTTAGAGAAGCTGGGTCTGTCCTGCCCATCTGATGCTCTGTGCAGCAGAGGGAAAATCACGGCTCCCTCTTGAAAGGAGGGGAGAAATTAAGGTTGACTTTGGCACAGGAAAACAAGCAATCCAGAGATGACAATGTGCCACAGGAGCTTAAAATAAGCATCAACTAATTCAAACAAAAACAAATCTGCATCGAAAACAGACTCTTCCCCAGACCACATCCCCACTTTAAAGTGCCTTTGAATTCTCCCCGGTGCATTTAGAACATGCTCTCCCTTCACAGCCTCCCGCTCGCTTTGTTTTGCTGTTTGGTAGCAGGCAAATGAGGGCTGAAGTTTGAAATGATGTTCTCTTATTAGCATGCATGCAAATGCTAATAAATCGCTCTGCACGCTGCCCCAGCTCCCGGCGCTCCCGGCTCTGCCCCGCCACCCCTCCTGCAGGCCAGTGAGCAGCCCAGCAGGGCAGGGGCGAACAGGCAGTAAAAAAAATGTGTTTCCTTTTTTTTTTTTTCCTAACGGCAAAAAAAAGCAGCTTAGCTTAGGGCACGACCTGGGCTGGGAGCTTCTGCAGCTTCAGCTCCTTCCCTGCCCCGTGCCACCGCTCCCAAGGTGAGGGGCTGCGGGAAAAAATGCTTCCAACACCAGCAGTAAAGGGAAAAAGTGCAGAAAACCAGAAGGTCATCCTCAGGCGGCAGCTGACGTGCTTGAAAAGCACCCCCCGGGCTGTAAATGGGTATATTTGGGGTAACTGGCGATTTGGTCCTTAAGGACTGCAGTTTATGAGCTGCTGTCGCCGTTTGCCAGGCTCAGAACGGAGCCGAGATTGGCACAAGCCGCCCGGCTCCCGGAGCTGTGGGTTGAGAGAGGGACCAGAGCTCAGGGTGTCGAAGGAGCCGGCACCGCAGTCATCCTCCAGCCAGCACCACGTGCCACCGATGGGCCGGCCCGCTCCTCTTCCCTCTCCACGCAGAGAGACGCTCAGGAAAAGAAGAGGGGGGCAAAGAGAGGAGAAAAGCTGCCGGGCAGCATCTCCCGCAGCCGCCGCCGAGGGCTCCTCCGCCTGCCACGCGGGAGCCGGCATCGATAATTAATAAATCTTGCGGAAGGGAGTGGAAGAGGCTGTCGGATGCGCAGGCGCTGCCGGGATTGATGAGGGCGGGGGTTGAACGGCTGCCGCTAACGAGCGGATTGTTCTAACGAGCGGATTGTTCTTCACCTGCCCCTCTCCGGCGGGGCGATGGACGAGGCTCAGGGATGAGGTCCCGATCCGTAACCTCGCATCCCGCGCCGGTGTCTGAGCTGGGTACCCGGATACGGGGGCACCTGGAAGGCGGCAGAGACATCTTCATCCGAAGCTCCTCACGGCACGGGGTGCCCTGCAGGCGTTGGGGGGGCAGGCGCTGCCCGCTTGTTGCAAGGGAGGCTGGTTTTGGGGCAGATTATGGATTGTTTGATATGGAATTTCAAATGATCGCTTAAGTAGCTAATTAGCTCGTAGCAACTTCGAGCAACCTGGGTGTAGTGTGTATTTAAGTGTTTAATGCCTTTTTTTCCCCCTCTCTCTTCCTTTCTAATTGGCATTTAATTAAAAGAATAAATAAAAAAAGAAAAGCAGCTTTGCCTGGGCTGGTTGGGTTTAAATATTAAACAGTTTGCTTCTCCTCCAGAAGAGCTGCAGCTCGGGCTCCCGCAGCAGAGGCGAGGCGGAGGGGGACGGGCGCGGGGGCAGAAGGGACGCTTCCAGGGGGAGGAAGAGCCGGACCCCCCTTTGCAGCTCCGTCCTCTGACCAGGCAGGGACGGTGCCTCCCTGTCACCTTGCATCCTCCTTCCTCAGCACGTTCTCCAGCGGAGATCAGGACTTGGCACGGCTCCCCTTGGCTTCCCCCTGCGAAAGCAGCCTCCGTGCCCCCGGGGAGGCCGAGAGGGGACGCTTGGGAAGGAAACGTCCATTAGCAAAGCACTCCATAACTTCTGCTGTCTGATTTATTGCCTTCCCTAATGTCTGAACATCGCCCAGCGCTCTGGCTGCCTCTCTTGGCGAGGGCAGGGGCGCTGCCTGGCCGGCCAGATGAAGTTGTAACAGCTTCGGGAGGGCTCCGATGTCTCTACCGACGAGGACGAGGCAGTTGGAGGAGCTCCGGAACAAAGCCGGGATTTCAAAGCCCTTCTCTCCGGAGGCGAAATTACAAAAGGGGAAAGAGGAGCACGGCTCCCCGCCTGCCACATCCCCCCGGCGAGGTCTGGGCTGCCTTCAGGGTTGTCCCTTGTCCCCAGCATCTCCCACCCCAGCGGGGACAACCACGTCCCCCATCCTCGGGGCGGCCAGGCAGCACCTCCTGGAAACTTCCATGGATGAGGAGGGAAAAAATCCTGGCTGTCCTTGCCACAGCGGGTGACCCACCCCTCAAAAAGCTGATGCCCAGAAGTTTAACTTTCCCCGTCTTCGTTAGAACTTGGGTGGACTCGATGCAAAAACCCAGCAAAAGTGCATGCCTGCGAATACCAAGCGTGTTAACAGGTTAAGGTAAATCTAAAGTAACATTTGAAAGCTGGAAGATGAAAGTAGATCACAGGGCAAAGATCAAACAATCTAGAACCACTTCTAAGCCTTTTAGTGCTGCAGATTATTAGCATTTGAAAGTGAAGAGCATTAGTGAAAGAAGAGGATGGGGGGCGCGGGAAGGAATTTCTGTTGTGCAGATACAAAGTGAAGTAAGTGACAGTGGAAGAGGAAGAACGAAAATTACCCGGCTTATTAAGCGCCACGCAGAAAGGCTGTGTACACGCGGGCGCGTACACACCAACGGGGAACCACCGGCTTATTTTTAGCGGGGCCTGGGGCTGTGTCTCCGCTGGGATGCTTCCCGGGAGCCTTCCAAGCGTGTGGCAGGTCCGGCTGCAGCAGCAAAGGGAGGAAAATCCTCCCGATGGGAGCAGCAGAGGCAGGGCTGGGACGGCTGCTCTTGGGTACCAACCGCTCAGGTTTGTCCGGCGGAGAGGCGGGGCTTTTAAAAAGATATTTAATTGTAAAATTAACCAATGCAATTTATTTCCTGTGGAAAGCCCCAGTGTGCTGTTCCCTGGCGGGCAGGAGCAGGGGAAGTCCAGCAGCCCCTGACGCGGTGGGGGAGAGGGGGGCCTGGCAAAGCCGGGGGAAAACAGAGAGCCAGAAGGCAGCGGCTCTGCTAAGACAACAGTATCGATGTCTGCTAACAAAGACGTTCAGTAACGGAATATATACGTTTACAGCCTTCCGTCTGCACCAAGAGCTTCCCCAGCTGGCCGGTTACTCTCCCCAGAGCCACAGCCAGGGCGGGAAGCGCCTCGTGGTTGGGGACCCCCAGCATCAAGCCGACTGCATGCCCTGGGGGGCAAGGACTTGGCATCCCCTGGGTACTGGGAGGGCTGCACCTCTTCCAAAGTGCTGTGTCTCATAATATAGGGCCCTTGGGAAGAGTCATTCCCCTGTGCCCCCGCCCCGCCTCTGGGAGCTGCTGCCTGGGGCAGGGGGGATGCCACGGTGGGATGCTCGCAGGGATGCTCTCGCCCGCCCGCAGGCGCTGGCGATGCTGGGCTCACTGCATCCCTGCGTCCACACGCCACGTGTCAGGTGCAGAACCTTCTCCCTGCTGATAACCCACGACGATGAGAGGCACGAGGCGAGGAAGGCTTACAGCAATGGCAATTAGCAAAGACAAGCCGTGCGGTACTCACAGCCTGAACCAGCCGCTCTGGAGTCGGTAACAAAGGAGCTTTTATGTCTTTACGCAGCACAATTGCCTTTTAGCCTCTTTCGGCTAAATGCGGCACGACTCCAGAGCGGAAGAAGGCTCGGGTTAGTTCATGCTGCTTTAACTTACACCGTGCAGTGCGTATTCCACTGGGATATTTGCACTTTTACTTGTCTGTGGCCTGCAGTCACCCTCCGCCACTGCCCTGACTTGTGGCTTCTTGGCACGTAACCTGCAACGCCTTTTTCCCCTTCTGCCGATTTACACACAGCGGTAACTGCACGCCATCAGCACGGAGCACACGTTCACCCAGAGACACCCAGCCCGCATCACTCCCCGACGCCACCTTTTCCCTCTCTTTAACGGTTGCCCAAAACTCTCCTAATGCAAGCGCCGTGGGAGCCCGTTAACTAATGTTTGCAAAAGCTTCCTGTGATATCGTCCTGTGTGTATTCCGCCGGTTACCTGCGTACCGGGATGAAAGCTGCCGTGGAGAATAAGATATTAGCCCACCCCCAAATAAAAGGTAAGTGGCTCCCCGGGGCGGAGTTCTGGCTGGGGAAGAGGGGAGCTCCGGAGCCGCATCCCTTCGGCAGCCGCATCCCCTTGTCGGGGAGCAGGGCAGGGGACTCTGTGGGTACCAGACACCCCCAGCACCTCCCCTCGTCTCGGGTGCTCATCCGTGCGGCTGCAATTTCAGGTAGTGAATTATGAGAGAGGAGAGAGGGAGAAAGCGAATGCCATATCTATTATATGCAGCCTTGGCTGTAATAAACAGCGAAGCTGACTGTTCCCAGAGGGACTTGCTAATATAGGAGATTGATTCACTGCAGTGTAACCCCCCAAGGGCTTTACACACAACTCTGACTAAACTTCCTATAAAATCAATCCAGCCTTTTCACCACTTTTGACAGGGTGTTCTAATATTAATCTACTCCCCTTGTCAGTCAGCTCCGCTAACAAAGGCTCTAATGATCTTTAACCAGGCACAAGAAATACTACACAGGCAGGTGGAGGATTCCTGCATCCCTCCAGAAGACAAAAAAGCCCATCCTTTGCATAGGTGAAGGACTCGCAACCCTGCCGAAAATATTAATTTTGTGATTATTATTAATAATGATAGGGATGAAGATGCAAACAGCTTGCAAGGCAAGGCTGGGCCGGGCGATGGATGCGTTTCCCCCGCCCCAGGAAGGTGTGTGTGCCCGGGTGAGATGCCGGGGAGGAAAAGGCTCAGGGCACGGCGGTGGCAGCACCCAGCGACGTGAGCGACAGCGCCTGGGGGGCAAAGCAGCCTGATGAGCACCCCCCTCCCCATCCGGGCTGCGCTTCGCCTCGGGCGCCCGCGGGCAACGGGGTTCTGCTGGAGAAAAAATGTAAAGCGCCTGGTGCCTCTGATCAAACCCGGCAGAGACTGTTCCCTCTCCCCTGCACCGCTCCCACATCTCTGCCCCCCGGCGAACTCGTCCCCCCCGACAGCCAGACAGACAGGAGTCCACCTCGCTTCCCTCACCCTGTAATTAGGCACATCCAGAGGCTGCCAACACCCGGCGGGATGGAGACGCTGCGAGAGCGGCTGGGAACAACCCCCCTCCATCGCCCCCGCAACTCCCCCCTGCGCCCCTTCGGGTGCCGCTGATTTTCCGTCCCCCCGCATCGATCCCCGGCGAGGTGCGAGCCCGTGGGGAGGGGGCTGTCAGACCTCATTCCAAGGTGTCGAATGGGCTTCTTTGGGTGCTAGATGTGTCTTAAAGATGAATTAGAGACCGTGGCTAGAGTATTTTCAAAGCAGAAATGGCTGTTTTCTGGCACGCTTGCTCTTCCCCCGTGCAGCGACAGGCAGCGGGGCTGCAGGGCACTGCCCTGTGCCCCCCTGGCACCCCCAGAGCATCCCTCGCCTTAACCAGAAGCATCGCTGTGGGCGCAGGGCAGAGCTGGGTGGTTTTCAGCCCTGCTCGATGCCCCTCTGTGGGGCTTCGGCAGGAGCCGTTCGCCGGGAGAGGAGCCCCGTGCGGCGGCGTGCTCGGGCGCTGCGCTAACGATGCGTCTGTTATTAAGCGAGCGAGTGAAGGGGCCCGGACAACGCATGCGACTTGTCAGCGGGCTCCTCGCTGCCACCTCCGATGGTGACGAGGCGGCTGCCTGGGGGCTGCAGTAAATTACTCATCCTCGCCCGCCCCGCTTTGTGGGTTTGCTAATATTTTGATGACTCTGCTCCCCCCCGAGGGCTTGGCTGCCGGTGCCTGCGGCTCTGCTGACTCAGCCCCAGCGCTGGGGACATCAGGGGACATCGGGGGTGCCTGCTGCTTGCCCGCACCCTCCGGTGAGATGGATGTTCAGCCTCGCAGGGCTCGTGTGGCCGGTCGGAAGCAGAAGCCAGCTCGCCGTGCCAGCCTCGCCATCTAAAAGGCATCTGCAAAGCCTGGGCTTCTGGGAGCCAGGTTCCCACGAGCATCCTCCCTCTCTCAGCCCGACGGGCTGTTGGAACGGGCGCCGTCAGCCCTTGACTTCGTGCCTCCGGCCCCAGTGCCCCCCTCGCAGCACCGGGCAGGGTGAGGGCAGATTTTCCGGCTGCGTAAGCCGGCCAAGCGCTGCGGAGCTCCACGGGGCTGAGGACGCAGGACGTGGCTTGGCTTCAGCTGAACAGAGCAGGATTTTAAAGAGAGACGCTGGAAACCAGAGGAGGGAAACTCAACAGGGAACATCGTCTGAATTGATCTAGTGGTGAACACACACACCCCCCCACACCCCGAATCTGCAGGATCCCTTCACGGGGCTTAATGAGATGGCAAGTGGAAGCGCAAATATTTATGCCAAATCACTGCCTTGCAGGCATCCCGGGGAAATCCCAGGGACGCTGCCTCAGGATCCCCTTAATGCCTTTCTCCGGAAAAGGAGGGCCGGAGCAGGCGCTACACTCGCCAGAATGTCACAAACGAGTCTAACGCTTTGCTTTGCTTCCCCCCCTCGACAGAACTCTTAATTATGTATCTTGCAAATGCGCTTGGAAAATGGATTAGCCGCACCAGCTGCTCGCTACCGTGGCAGAGCCTTCTCCCAAGCCTTTGTAGCGGCTCCAAAGCGTTATCCCCCTTCCCTGCTCCGGCAGCACCGGCGTGTGACGGGGAGGGACCCGCGCGGGGCCTGGGGGGAGATTACCGGGGCTTTGTAGCCCAGACGCAAGGTGTTTCGCGGGAATCGGTCCCAGCTGCCTCCGCTCACACGTCGGGAACGGGGACGATTTGCACAAGGTTGGTTGGCTTTGTTCCGCGCCTTGTTGTGCAGCAGGATGGCAGGAGAGAAGAGAGGAGCATCGCAAAACCAAACAAACGGCACATTAAAGGGATATATCTCACCGGCCTGGCGGGATGAGCGTCTGCTCCTGCAACCCCCGCCCCCGTGGGAGAGAGCATCCTTCTGCACGGCACAGCCCCTTCCCACTCCTGGCCAGCACCAGCCACCAGAGAGGATCATTCCTTATTTACACTGAGAGGAGCCAACACTTTGTCCTGTGTTTATTCGGCGCTTGGCATAACAACGTCCTCGCACAACGCTATGGCTCACGGGGACCCGGCGGACCGAGCAGTCCCGGGCAGGAGAGGTGCCATCGCTGTCGGTGGCCAGCCCCACGCCCGGGCACGTCGGCCCCCCACCTTCCAGCATCCCTCACCGCCTCGGCTCCTCTCCCACCTCATCTCCCATGCAGACGAGGAGCCATCCTTTCAATAAGCTCCCGAGGACACCCATTAATAAAACGCTACTTATCTCTCCGTGCTCTGAAATCGCTAGGTGGGCAGTGCACCGTAATGGAACTTTTAGCTCAAGTAGCTATGACTTTGACCGTGCAAAATTACACTCCATTCTGGCCAAATTAACTAGGTAATGCCTTGCATTAGTGTAAAATCCTCCATCAAACCATGAAGGCTGCCGTTAAAAACACTCAAGGCCAACAAAAGCATGGTGGCGGGGGAAGGAGGGCTGCTCGGTTCGCAGTCCTAGGGGCTGATTCCCCCACGCGTGGGCGAAGCCAGGGGGACGATGCCCGTGTCCCTGCTGGGGGGCAGCAGACGCCGCATCCCCGGGGGGGATGCCACGGGCAGCCAAGAGCTCCCCTTGCCCAGCCCCACCACTCCCACCAACTGACGAGGATTCATCTGCTCGTGCAAAGAGGGTTGATGGGAGCGAGCTGGCACAGCGGCCCCTCGGATAACACTAACCTGGCACCAGCGGCGGTGTTTTGGGTGGTCCCTGCCCACCCGGCACCCTGCCAGCCCTGCAGCACTTGCCTTCCCCCTGCCTTCTCCTGCCTTCCCCCTTTGTCCCTCCTAATTCGGGGACTGGGGGCTATTCCTGGGTGATCCAGAGTGATCTGGGGACCCCGGTGTCCCTGGGTGATCCAGAGAGCCTGGTGTCCCTGGGTCACTTGTGTCCAAGGAGCCTGGTGTCCCTGGGTCACCCAGGGTCTCTGGTGTCCCTGGGTGATCCTGGGTGATCCAGGGTCCCTGGTGTCCCTGGGTGATCCAGGGAGCCTGGGCAGCTCCAGCAGCAGACACCTGGAAGAACCTCCAGTGCTTCAGATGGAAGGAGGTGCAGAACATCAAATGCAGCTTAATTAGGAGAACACGACTTTCCTATTAACGCTCCCCATCCATGTGACACCGGCAAAGGGAAAGGGAAGAAACTGCCAAAGAGCTTATTTGTTTTGCAATTACGGATGAAATAAAAAATTACTTGGTCTAATTAGACCTCTCTTAGTAAGAGAACCATGCAAAATAAACTCCGCTTCATTCTCAATGCCAGCCCAAGTCTCTCTTGCGCTTTATATGTTTAAGTGAAAATGTGGAAGGTCAATTTGCTATGTAAATTTTCGCAAATTTGGCTAAACTAAAACGATTACCCTAATGTGCATGCAAATTAGTTTAATTGATAACGACTTCTCTCGGTAACTTTAAAGAAGGGGAGGGGGGAATTATTCCAATTGTGACAATCCTCTAAAGCGTTTCTTTGCCCAATAAAGGAATGATATCTTGACAAATTAAAGAGAATATAATGAAATCAGATTAATTAATGCTAAGACCAATTAGCAGATGCAAAGAGAGAGGGAGAGATTTACAGAAGCAGAATTCACCAGAGAAGACCGCGGGAATTCATCATCTTTCATAAAGACATTTATATACCTTCATTTTCTTTGGAACGAGGGGGTTGGTTGCTGGCACAAGGGGTTTGGCTTTGCAAACAGAGAGTCTGGGGGACCAGTGGGGAAAGGAAACCACTCTGGGGGTGATGGCGTCTTTGGGGGACGATCCCCTGGGTCTGCACATTGCCTGGCAGGCAGCGGGGTGCAGGCAGCGGGGTGCAGGCAGGGCAGGCAGCAGAGAGCCTTTTCCTGGCTCCAGCCCAGCCCGGACGGAAAGGTCTGACCCCGGCACAGCTCTGCTCGGCCGCCCGCGGCGCACGGGGAAACATTAATTACACCAAAATGGGAAGCGGCAACTCCAAACTCTCCCTGCCACCACTATAAAACTCACACGAAGTAATAAAAATAATTACCAGCAACACCGTATGTAATATCCTTCCTGTGCCATCTCTCTCCTGTTGGTAATAAAGCTACCTAGCAAATTAAAAACTGTAAGGGAGGGCCTGTTTATTTACCTTGTAATTAGACAGTGCTGGAAAATGGCTTCCCATGAAGCGTGGCACGAAGGGGTGTAAACTCAGGAGCGCCAGCCCACGGCGGGCACCGGCAAAGCCCTGGGAAGTTGGGAAGCATTGCCTGGGGACACCCCGGGACCCCCACACCAGGAGCCCTGCCACAAGCGAGCTCTCGCTGCGCCCTGATGGGGCTGGGAGGGGGGGCTGGCTCAGCACCAGGACCCATCCACACACAGCTGGGGCTGGAGACCCCCGAGTGCCCCATTCGAGGAAGCCTCATGCTCCATGTGTTTCACTGTGGACAACTCTGTACCGTGTCCCCTGGTTTGTTGGCACCTCTCGAGCATCTCACCGGCGTCGTGAGCTGGGATGGGCAAGGAGCAAGTGCCCTGGTCGGATAAACACCCCCAAGAGGGTCTGTCTTTCCACCCTCCTTTTATTTCCACCCTCCTTTCTCTCTGGTTTTTTTTTTGTGGCATCTACAAAGACATGCAGTGAGGAGGAGAGAAAAGCTCTGCCTTTAGATCATCAGCAGAAATCTCTCCTCGCTCCATTTTCCTGGGCGATTTGTTAAACTGTAAAACATTAAAGGGGTGGGGGGGGGGAATGTGTTTTTTTGACTTTCTCTCTCATTTGTTAATTGTGCTCATCAGCGAAAATCATTCGTGGCAGAGACGGGGGAGCGAAGAAGCCCAAGGAAGGAGCTGATCATATGCAGGGGAAATAACTCAGATGTGAAAATACTTCAGACCGGGAGATTGCACTATTTATTCACACAAGTGTCCTGCTGTGCTTCAGAAATGCAGTGATTTAATGAGCTGCTGCAAAGGTGTTTGTTATTAAGGAATCCTGTCTCTGGTTATTCTCCCCCATGTGATGAGGACGGAGCCGGCAGAAGTTCTGACTCGGCGCCTTATTAAAGATTTAGAGGCTCTCCCCTCCCGCTCCCGGCTCCGAAGCGCCTTTTGAATCCGTTCCAGAATTAAACACTGTACAAGCCGAGCGGGGGCTTGTTCGACGCAGATGCCGAGCGAGAGTTAAGAAGAAATTAGAAAGGCATTTGTGTTAACAGATGTTCCTCCTCTCTGCCTTGGATCGGCAGCGAGCGGGGCTGGCGGCGCAGAGCTTGGCAGGAGCGGCAGAGGGGTGCGGGGGCAGCCGGGGGGCTGGCAGCCCCCGCCTAAACCCCACACGGTGCCTGCAGAGGGGATGGGGGCTGAGGAGCCCCTCGGGGTGCCCCAAATATCCCCCACAGGCCACAGAGCCCGGCACAAGGATGTGACGTGTCCCCCACCGATGGCTCGCCCGGATGGGGAGTGACAGCAGAGCCCTGCACGCCTTATAGAAATTAAAAACACCCCCTGGGAGCAAAGTGACCCTGGCAAAGCCATGGAGAAGGACATTCTCCGTCCAATTAGTGCCCGTCCACCACACTGGGACCTGCTGGGATGTGGTGTTGGGGGCAGTGGTACCCGCGCCCACCCCGCTGCTGCCGAGCATCCCGGCTCTGGCTCTGCCAGCCACCCCCAGTGCCGGCTGCGGGGGTCCCCAAAGCCGTCGGGGACGCAAACTAACACCAGGGCCGATGGAGAAGACTCTGCCGTGCCGCAGACCCCAGATTTGGAACCCTCGCCACGCAGGCCGGCTGCTCCGGCTGCTCGGCTGGAGCCGAGCGCTCCCTCCTTTCGAGTGGCTGGAGCCGCGCTATTACTCCCAGGCTAAGCAGCGCTAATGGAGAACGCCTTCCAAGTTTCATTTTCCTCTGTAATGGAAAATGCAAGAGCGAGATTTCAGTCTGTGAGCACTTCTCTGAGAAAACAAATATCTTTATTGGCACTGGACAGCCTGCCAATCAGGCACAAAATTGCTGGCTTCTCTTTCTCCCCTGAAGGAATGCCTCTGCATACAAAGATACCGGAAAAACTTCAGGGCCCGGAGGATAAAAGGGCCTTCTCTGCCTTTCAGTGGGTGATTTGCAATGCATTGCTTCAGCATAATTTCCCATCTCCACCGCTCACAAAGGAAGCTCTGTTGCTATCTGTGAGTTTAATAATTTCTCTTCCCTACACCTTGCATTCATAATGCATCTTTCAACACCTCGGCTCCTGCTCTCCAACTGGGCTGCGGCTCTGCCTGAGCTCTCCCTCTTAGTTAGAGCTAAAGCGGTAATAAAAACAGAGCCTTAACATTCAAAAGACATCTTGAGCCAGGGAGCGGGCGGGATGCTCGTCTGAAGGAGGCAAGCGGCAGGCAGCACAGACGGCCCCTCCATCACCGGCTCCCGGCGCTGCCACACCGTCTCCAGGAGCTCTCCATCCTTCCGTCCCACCACGGGGACCTTCTCTGAAGGAGCATCCCTCATCCCACAGCAGCCAAGGAGCCAGTGGTCCCCTGGCTCCAGCTCTCCTAGAGACAAGGATGGCTGAGGAGCAGCAGCTCTCATGCAGCAACTTCATTCTTCATCCCTCTGGTGCCTCCCAAGCCCCTGTTGCCCCCACCCAGGGCCCAGCTGGTTGCATATTTTTGTCCCTTTGGGTTCTTTGGACGACACCAAGCGGGTCTGCACCGTCCCGGGAGGGAAACTGCAGAAAACTCGTCACCACCTGCTCTCAGATTGGAGGATTTGCATAAGTTATTCCCCAAAGCCTCCAGCCCCCACGAGACGCATTCTTTATCCATTTAGCCGGGAATGCAACTATTAAGAGCCTGTAGACATACAGCATTTGCAAAATTAGTACAAGAGGCTCCAAATAATCCATAAATCCATCTGTTACACGAGCCACGTCTGATCGTCTCTTCTCCGTTTAGCTTTCCAAGGGGAAGCGCTACCATTCCTCTAGCAACGGGCATTTCCCGTGCAGCCCCGGCACAAAACCCCCCGTTCCCAGCCCGGGAAAGGTGAATCCAAGAGACATCCACTCCAAAACTCGTGAGCAGTCGCTGCTCTTCAGCCGACGCCTGCGCAGGGACCTTTGTGGCATGAAATCAATGCCTCTTGGCTTGCACTCACCGGCGCCTGACCCTTTTATGTCACAACGCACCCAAAGCCTTCTCCCGCGTCAGGCAGGAGGCTCTTTCCCAGCCGCCGGGAGAGGAAGCTGCTCTGTTATTTATCAGGACAGTCCTTACGAAGTCTGGCCCGTGTCCCCGGGGCAGGGAGGTGCCCAGGCCACTGCGAGCATCCCTGGAGCATCCCTGGACACGCCGGCGGTGCTGCCCCGGCTGGGCTATTCACAGTCAGATTTGGGCTTTTCCCCTTCAAGGCAGCAGGGCGGCAACGGAGCGGGTCAGTGGCAGGGCAGAGGAGAGCAGTAGCCCCCTGGCAAGCTCCCACCCAGGGCACGGGGCTGGGCTGGCACTGGGCTGTGCCATGGAAAGCCCTGGGAAGCCCCCCCTGCCCTGGGCTGCAGCTCCGTGGCAGCCAGAGTCCCCCCCCCCCGCCCCGAGCTCGCCGGGCTGCTCTGCACAGGTACCAACTTCTGCAAAAACCTTCAATTATTCATCGGCTGGAGCTCCCTCGCCCCGCGCTCGCTGTGCGGATGGAGCCTTAATTATCTCCAGGATACAGCGCGGGCGGGCGGGCGGAAACACCACCCAAAACAGGAGGGGGAACGGCCGGTGCCCCCCACTTTGCCACCCACCCACCTGCAAGCGGGATGAGAGACCCATCCCGAGGAGACCCCCAGCCCAAAGCCCCCCTGCGCAGACCGCAGGGACTTTATTTATTCAGTTTTGGTACAGTTCGGCGCACAGCACAACTGTACGCACATAAATAATTCAGACCACTAAAGACTGCTGCAGAGGCGACTTTCCTGGGGATTTAATGCTCGCGTCCCTCACACTCCTGCCACAGCAAAAAAGAAAAATTACAAATTGATCTACAAGACCCGACCCCCCTCTCCCACTCCTCTGCGGCTGCGTTATCGATGCCGGCTGAGCCCTTGCCGGGCTGCGGGCAGGGGTCGGTGGGTGCTGGGGCGAGCGGTTCCCTGCCTTTGGCTCCGAAAAGAGCCCGGATGGGCCCCGGGGACCCAGCACCGCCTCCCGCCTGCTGGAGCATCCCACCGGGATGCTCACTGCCCAGGCGGAGCGGCCGGGCACGCCGGAGGCTGCTCCTCGCTCCCTCCCGCTCCTGGGGCCTCTCCTGCAGTCCTTGACATTTTCCTTCTCAAGGGGCAAGTCCCTGGTGCATCCTCACAGAGTAATTGTGAAATTATTATGGTTGGTGATTTTAATTTAAATTGGATGGAGAAATGTTGTACTGCGGCTGACTCATTTGCTATGGATTTTCACTTAACCAAATTGATTAGTCAACCAACTAGACTTAACTTGAAAGTTGTAATCATTCATTATTAGATCTAATTTTCATGTCGCTCCCAGACTACATTCGGAAATTGAAGTGCAAAGACTTTAACGAAGTTAGGGCGGAGGGGCTGAGAAACTTCGGGCTGCGGTGGCCGGAGCCAGCCCCGGTGTCCCCTTCCCGGGCCACAGGGGCAGCAGCCAGGCTGCCGGGAAATGACCACGAAACGCAGCACCAAACACAGCCTTCCCACGGCTTACAACGCAAATCGAGCAGGAAAAAGCAGGGAACTGATGAGAAATCTCGTTTCAACACAAATGCGTTGCCGGACAATGTAATTCTCCTGCCTCATCAGGTCCTGCTCGCTGCCCACACGCGCCCTGGGTGCCGAGAGGAGCCAGGAGGAGATGGTGGGGACGGAGGGACGGATCCAGACCCGGCTGGGCGATATCTCCGGTGCTCCCTGCCTCCCTGCACAGCTCCCAGCACCAGCACCTGGCCTCCCCGGGGACAGGGACGCCAACACCAGTCCCTCGCAGGGATGCGATGCTCCGCTCCCCTCTCCCGCCTGCACCCAGGTTTGGGAACGGCTCTGTCTAGAGCTCTAATTACTGCCAGGCACCGCAGAGGCCAACGCCTCTTTAAATAAGCAGGCTGCATGCCAATTAATACCTTTAATTAACAGTAAGCACTTGCTGGAGGGACTAGGACTTGCTCTCCCAGATGGACTCTCTGCCTGTCGGTGTAAACGGCGAGACTCTGCCGGGTCAGGCTGGCCGGGACCCGCTGCCCAATTACCCACCCTTCCCTGCCAATTAAAACGACTGCGAGGGGAGGAGATACCCCGGGTGGGACAGACGGGGACAGATGGACGGGCAGTGAGAGACAACTGGCACATCCCGGCCCCCTGGAGAGCACGAGAGTGCCGTAGGGCTCGGGGTAGCCCTGGCATCGGCACCAGGACCGGCACCGGCAGCCCTGTGCCACCCCAGGGAAAAGCTGTGCCCACACCAACCCCGGCAGGGGCTCCCAGCAAAAGCCCTTTATAAGCAGCTTCTGGTGCTGAGGAGGGGCAGGGGGCATCCCCCGTCCTGGCCGGGCAGGGACAAGGACCATCGCATCCACGGGGTGGGTACCCCACGGAGCACAGCTCCCGCACCCCCAGCCCCGTGCCTGCGGCGGCAGCAGGTGCAGGAGGGAGATCCTTATTCACAGCAACGTACGTGAACGTCTCCAAAAGCTTTTAACGGAGGCCATTATTCCCACCCTGAGAATCGATGCATTTTAATTCCCTCCGAGCTATTTGTTTGGCTTTGCTTCTGTTTTTCAAATGCGCGAGCTGCCTTTAACAAAACAAGGGAGCCCCGCAAGAGAGACAGCACATTGCATTCCTCCCTTCCGACTACTGGAAGTTCATTTTCAAAGCAGAGCAGTTTTCTTGGAATCAATGCATATCAACCAAAATCAATAGTTACTTTACGCAGATGGGCCGAGACACCTAAGTGATAGCGCTCTATGGCGCTGGGACCCAAAGCTGTATGCTTTTCAACAAGTCAATGCATTTAAGCAGCTGCTACTGTCTTTTCACTTAAAAATAAGCCGTTTGCAGATCGGAAGGTCCCTGTCCATGAGGCTGGTAACCCCCGATGCTTTGGGGGCTGCCCACAGCCCCCCGGCGCAGGCAGGGGACCCCCGCCCGCCGCACCAAGCACAGGTTGAGAGCTTCGCCAAATAAGCCAAATAAATCCTGCATTTAGCAACGAGCCCTAGTAGTTCAGCTCCCCCCCTCAGCCTGGGCTGGAAACCTCTGCCAGCTCCTGACCACTTCCATTTCCACTGACATTTCACAGGCTTTTTCATCTGGCTTTGCTCTTCAGTAGCGCAATCACCAGCGCGTCCAGGTGCGCTGGCATGAAAGGCAGAACGTAAGCATATTTTTGCAGGACAGAGACATTCAATTTAGTTGAAAGGCTCTGCCAAGTGCAGTGCCTTTAAGGAGAGAGAACTGCGAGTCCCACTCGTCCCAGATACTGGGGAGAACTCCAGGCAGGGAGACCGGCCAGGGCTGGCGACTGCCATCAAATGCTCCTGTGATGTTCAGAGGCAGGCGTTTTCCTTGGGTTTTTTTTTTTTTCCTCCCTTTTACTGTATGCAAATCGCCGCTCTCTGTGAGTTATTAGATAACAAAGGACTGTTTTCTCTGCAGAGGCTCGCTCGTCTCTGAACCTTGTGAGAAGGATAATTAAGGAATGCCGGAGGAAGCCACGCCAAGGATCATTTTCACCCCTTCCCCAGCAGTCTCTGGGAGGAAACCACAACAGTTTTCCTCCATCAGACACGCAGCTGGGTTTTGGTGGGGGGGAGCAGAGGACAGCACGAGCCCTGGGTCAACTGTCCCCACGTATCCCCTCTGCCAGCAGGACCTTGGATGCTCACCCTGGACCCTGTTAGACCAGCCCCAACCCGCATCCCGGCAGCGGACACCGTGAGCTGGCCATGTCACGGGCTGCACAGCTCTGCAGCCCCTTCCCTTCCTCCGGAGCCCGAGGGGCTCCCGCTGAAGCCCCCCTCGCCCAGTCCCCCTCCGGCAGAGCATCTTTGCGGGCTGCATCCCGCCTGCAGCCGGCCCTGTTGCCATGGAGAAGGTTTCTGTGCCACCAGCCACACAAAGGAAATGGCGCGTTCCCCCAGCTCGCCCGGGATGCGGAGCTAATGAGGAGGAGGAGGAGGAGGAGGAGAGCGGGAAGAGGGCTTGCTTTCTGCCTGCCTTTCCTGCAGGAATCACGGGAGAAAACAATAAAATAACAAGCGGCGCGGGAGGGAGGGGCTCAGCCCCGGCCCGGGCGGCAGCCGAGCAGCGTTGGTTCTCGCTCGCCGCAGGGCAACACAGCCCCGCCGGGAGCCGTCAGCCGTGCAGCGCTGCCAGCGCCGAAGCAACAGGTCCCAGCCCCCCTCCTTCCATTTTTGCAGCCTATTTGTGCACCGTCTGTGCAAAGAGAGGGAGAGAAGGGCTTCATCTTCACCCCCTTGCTGTCAGCATCTCCCCCACGGTGCGGCTTGCAGAAGACGGTGCCACCCCCGTGCCACCTCTGCCTGGAGCCGGCTGGTTTCCAGGGCACAGCCACCCTCTGCAATGGCACCGGGGCTTGCCAGCGTCACCAAGCAAACCCTGCTCTGCCGGCTCTCAGGGCAGGAGGACGTTCCCCAGGGAAGGCTTTCTGGAGGAGTAGAGCAGCTCACACGTCTTGTGCTTCTCCTTCTGTAGGCACAGACAGCAAGGGGGAGGGGGGAAAGAAGATGGCGATGGTCACGCCATGCCAATGGGTGAAGAGACAGATGGCGGTGGGCATCCCTGGGGCAGGTGGGATGGTGGCAAAGCAAAGGTTATGAGGCCCCATAGACCCCTTTTCCATGTCCTCCCCCCAGAGAACCACTGCAGCCCTGGAGCATGGCTGCTCTCCTGCCTCCTCGTCTCTCTTTGCTGAAACCCAAACCCAGCTGCGCCCCCTCTGATGGATCGCAGGGGCATCCTACATCTCATCTCTTCTCCCTTCTCCCACCCTCTGCACCCACCGCGGCTTCGTGCCAGCCCGGGGACCGAGCCAGCAGCGCCGGGGTGAGCGGTGTCCCGGGCACCGCATCGCTGCCCCCACCAGCCCGTTCAGGTTCATAAATTCTCATTTGCTCTCCACCGTTTGATTTTTGAGCATCTCCCAGACACTTCCTCACTTTACTACAATTGATGGGATCATGTGTAATTTGTAAATGATATTAAGTGAGGTAATAACACTCTGGGAACCGAGTGAAAATCATAAATTATTAAAAATTACTGCACTGAAATGTTACTACTTTGCTTTTGCACCTGACTGATGGCTCACATGCCGTCTTCTCTGCCCCCGAGACCTTCAAACCCGCTCTCCTCCATCCATTACACCTACACGGAAACCCGGTGGGTGAAGCGCGGGGTGAGCCAGAGGAGCAGCTTAGCCAGCACTTTCCTCTCCGCCTGAACTTGGGAAACGGCGCGAGAAAACTCACGCCTTTCCCGAGACCTGCAGGGAGACGGCACGGACAGGCTGTCGCTGTGTTAAAAAATCCTCTCTCTGCAGCCTGGCCCTGAAATTTTCCTGTCCATAGAGCTCTACTTGTATTTCCAGGGAGCGCATCGCTCCGGCTGCCCTGCCCCCTAGCCATTGAATCATTGCATGGTCTAGCTTGGAATGGACCTTTACAGGTCATCTAGTCCAACCTCCCTGCAATGAGCCGGGACATCACATCTTCAACTAGATCAGGTTGCTCAGAGCCCCGTCCAACCTGACCTTGAATATTTCCAGGGATGGGGCATCTCCCACCTCTCGGGGCAGGAAATTTCTTCCTTAGATTTAGTCCGAATCTGAATAAGGTCTCCCCGTAGCTTTCTCTTTTCCAGGCTCAACAACCCCAACTCTCTCAGTCTGTCCTCATGGGAGAGTGTTCATCCCTCTGACCATTTTTGTGGCCCTCCTCTGGACCCGCTCCAACAGGTCCATGTCTTTCCTATGCTGAGGGGGCTCCAGAGCAGTCCCTCCCACACCAGTTGGTCCAAGAGCCTCCTCCCTCTTGCTCAACACCCATCATGGTCAAGCAGTAGAGACCCCAGAGACCCCGGATCAGCTGCTGAGAGTCACGGTCCCCTCCCCGTGGCAACCCTGTTATCTGAACAGCAATGGCAGCGCCACAGCGGCATCACATCCCGGTGCCCAGGAGCATCATCCCTCGGTCCCACCGCCCGGGGACAGTGGCACCGGGCTTGCGACCTGCGCTCCTCGACACCGCGGGTGGGCTGGGTGTCCCTGGCAGTGCCAGGACATCGTGGGACAACTGGATTTTTCCTGGGGGGAACTGCAGTAAGGAACTGCTACCCACAGCAGCAAGCACAGTGTGGTGCGAGCCCGGCGTGGAGGCGGCTGGATGCTCTCCTCGGCTCCACGGCTGCGGCTCGGGGCAGCGGGGGGATGCTGGAAGCCTGAGCTCCCTCCCGTGCTCTCAGCGAGGGACACCCTCATGCATTTTTCAGGGCGATCGATGCAGCCAGGCACCCCGTAGACATAATGACTGCATTGGCCTGAATGCAGAGACGGGCTGGGCCAGCGGCTCCACATCTGGCGTAATAGACAGAGCCCTGGGAGAGCTGGGCATTATTTATAATTTAACTTATAATTTGGTGCTCAAACCTGGTGGTTTAAAGCGGTTGGATGTCAGCGTGCCTTTGGAGGAAGGAGCGGGATGGGAGCGCAGAGACGGCACTTCCCCGCTTCCCAACCCCGGGCGTTTGAAAAGCTCCTCGCTCGGGTTCTGACCCACTTTGTGTGGCAGAAGCAGCCTCCACCATTAACAGAAAAAGCCAAAATCGCAAAACAGGCCCCAGCAGGCTGCGGGAAGAGCCCGTCGCTCCGCACAGCAGCCGGAGGCAATTTGGGAACAAAGCTGCCGGTGATGATCAGCTCCCTCCTCCCCGCTCCCTGCACAATGCAAGGGGAAGCCAGACTGGGGGGGCACTGGGAGAGGAGAAACCTGCACTGGGGCAGCTTCTCCCTCAGCCTCTGGCGTCCTGGGGGTGCTGCCCCATCCTCACCCTCTGCTGGGCTCCAAAAACATCCCCAAAATGCAAGGGGCAGCGGCGCGAGGGCCGTGGAGGGGTGCGAAGGGCTGTGCCCAGGAGACGAGGTGACTTTGGGCGAGCCAGAAGCGAACGTCACGGTAAAAATGTTTTTTCAAAACGTTGTTGTTTTTTTTTTTCTCCCACAGAAAACAAGGGTTTCAGTCAAACCATTTCTGGTTGAAAGCGATCCGCTTTCTTTGAACGGCTTTCCACATCCGGCAGTTTGGGCCAAAAAACCTTGTTACTTTCAAGCCAGCTCTTTTCTCATCTTTTAGCAGATTATTTTTCACTTTCAACAAAGCCATAAGCCCTCCTCTGCCTGGCGTTAGGCAGGTTATGAGCGTGTAGCCATCCCGAAGGTTATTTTATGTGATTAAGGTATTTGAGATGTCCCTTTTTGTACCTGCCTCGCAGCCCCGCGATGTCTCTCTCCTTCCAGGGAGCATCCCGCAGCACAGGGACCCGGTCCCTGCCTGGGCTCGGCGCTGGGGAAAGCTCAGCTTTCTGCTTCCTTCCCTCTGCGTGTCTCACCCAAAACGCCCCAAAGCATCAAAAGCTCCCCTGCCTTTAAGGGGAAAGCAACGAGGGGAAAGGCAGGAGGGAGCCCCCGCTTCTGTGCCCAAAACGCATCGCGCCACGGGTGACAAAAGGGGCGAACGCCCCGTAGCCAAGTCCCGGAGGTGGGAGCTCGTAGGTGGAGATGCTTTTGCTCGAGCTTTGCTCAAGGTGCTGCGAAACCAAGTCGCGACATGCCGAGCTGCAGGACCCGCGGAGGCTGCTCCCACCTTCGGAGGGGTCGGGGGGAACGGGGGGGATTTTGCATCCCTCCTGTTTCCAGCCGAGGCTGTCGCCTCGGTGCGATAGCTCGTAAGCCGTCAAGCCGCATTTTCGGAAGCAAATTGCTTTTATAATTAATTTAATTATTACACCGCCGAGTTTTTGTGTTGGCTTAATAAACACAATCAGGTTTTGCCCTCAGCCTCCTTCCCGACGCCTTCCACTTCCTTTCGTGAGTTGGGCAATTTGGGGAGGGGAAGGAAAAAAACCAGGCGCAGGCCGAGTAATTAAAGTTTCAATTGTTGTCATTCGTTAAACGGTACACATTTTAATTATCCTGCCAGTCTGCCCATGCGTTCGTGTCACCGTGGCTGGCGGAGGAGAACCCCCAGCGCCCGCTCGCTCGCAGGAGCGGCAGCCCAGGAATTGCGCGTTGCCATGGAAACCGGCGATGGGGCAGCTCAACCAGCTCGGTGCTGCCGCGGGTGTCGGCAGAGCTGAAAATGCCCCCCAGCCCAGGAGGAACCCCCAAACTGCTGGCGAGGCCAGCTCGGTCCCTGGGGACAGCGGGTCCCCTCCTGCCGCCGCGGGGAAGATGCTCGCTCCCGTCGCAGCCTCACGCCGGTGCCGGCAGCTGAGGGACCGTGGGGACCCCGTGCCGTGACCCCCGTACTCTGGGCCTCCCCGGGCCCGGTGGGGGTGCCCAGCAGCAGATCTGGCAGGGAATGTCCAACCTGGAGCCAACAACGCCCTGAGGACACAGCCACTTGTCCGTGGAGAGCAGCTCGGATGCTTAATTGCCCTCACGGCACCCGCTTTCTGACCAGGAAAGGGGGACACTGGTGGGGACGCGCCACCCAGGAGGGTGCCATGTTTCGGTCTGCAGAGCGAGACCTGTCGCTCAGCCCCTTTTTAATCCCCTCAGCGCCCGCCGTGCGGCCCTTGCTGCCTTTCAGCTTCTCCATCCTCAAGCTCTAGAGCACCAACCCAGCCGCCTCCCGAAGCCGAAGAACACTACATCAGCATCGTTACCTTTATCAAGCAAACTTGTAATCTAATCACAAAGATATCAACTTAGTTTGGCAAGATCTATTTTCCCTGCACCCGTGTTGATTGGCATTTATTATATTACCTCCTTTAATTTTTTATTAATGAGGTCCCGTATCAGCTCTTCCATTATATTGTCCAGGATTGATGTCAGCCTGACAGGCCTGTAATTACCCACATTATCCCGTTGCCTCGTTGGAAATGCTGGCTCGGCACTAGGTTTCGCTCAGCCCCCGGAGCCTCCCCGGCCAGGGCACCCAGCGAGCAGTGTGCCCGCTCCCGGGGCCACCAGGGAGCCACCGTGCCAGCGCTGCGCCCGCAGAGCCCGTCCCCCCCGGCAGCTCTCCGCCAGCCGCAGCTAGTGGGGCTCTCTGGCCTGTCGTCTTATTAATTCCTAATTTCCAATTTGCAGGAGGAGAGAACCTTAGCCCTCCATCACGCTAGCCCAGCAATCACAGCGATGAGCCAAGTATCTCTGGACAGTCTTTAATTTATTTCCCGGCGCACACGGACACTGCTGAGAGACTTGATGGCACCAGCTTAAACATAATAAATTACTCAAGTACCAGAGATTAGTTAATAAAGTGTCAAGCGCCTGTAAAGTGCTGCTTTGTCAAAGATACAAAATATTCCTATGTTTCTCCCAAGATAAATAGCTCCCGCGGAGGGAGGAGCTCCCCGTCTCCCTCGGCGCTGCTGCCTCCTGAGGGGATGCTCCCCGGGAAGCATCCCTGCCCCAGGACCGCGGTGCCGGACGCGTTCCCAGGCACAGGGCATCCCTGCCAGGACCTCAGCTCGCCCGGCCTCTCCCCATCCTCCTCGCTGGCTCCGTGCTCGCCAGCGTGGCCAGCTGCCTTGCGGGCACCATCAATCCTAAAGGACACGCGATGCCATCGCTGCCCGAACGGCTGGAGTCCCCCGGCGTCGCGGGAAACCTTCTGCTGCCTCAAGGACGGAGCCAAATCACCGCTCAGGCTGAAAATTCCCTCTGACTGGACGCCGTTTGGAGGACATCCCAGGCAAACAGAGCGTAGCCCGGGCCAGCGGGCCGGCCGCTCGTGGTACAGGCTGTTCGGAGCTGCTAGCCTGCATGCCAAACCCGCTGGCCACCAGGGCTGCAGGTTGAGGCGAGGGGCACAGCTCCGAGACCCCTTTGGTTTCACACTCGGATGCTCCCAACTAATGGCAGAGATGCTGGGGGAAGCCCTGGGCAGAGCTGGCACCTCGCTCCCAGGGCTGGCATCCCTTCCGTCTGCTCCTTCATCCCCGTGGCCCGGGCGGAGGCTCCCGGTGGCCCCCAGAAGCCAGACATTAAAGAGTGTGTTCCCAGTGAGCGGCTTTTGAGGCCGTGCGTGAGAACAGAGTGATTGGCAGCTCCGAGGTGTCGATGTAACGCCAGAGCGGAGCTCACGAGGTGTTTTTGCACTTCTACCGCTTGATTTAATTACCAGACAATGGGAAATGCAGCTAGAGAAGAGTAATTAAAGAGGGAGGTGGGATTATTGGGGGGTGAAAATATAAAATATTCTGCAGGGAGCCACCGGGAGCCTCGTGCGATGCCCACCGCTGCCCCTGCGGTGCCGGGGGCGGGCTGGGGGCACCGACGGCTCGTGCTCTCCCTTGCTCCATTGCCCAGCAACAGCGGTACAAGGAGAAGATAAGATATTCAATGAGGCTTTCAGATCTCCCGTGTCGTGACCAACTGTCTGCAGGTTGTTTGGGCTTTTTCATTACCGAGGAGCTCCGTATTTAATCAAAATGTAAGAGTGATTTCATACTGCCTGAAATGTGAATCCGCGCCCGTCTGCCTCCCCTCTCCCCGCCACAAATCACCCTGGCTTTGGGCCACGCCGCACGCCGAGACAGCTCTTTCTCTCCCGTCTCCTTCCGAGAGCGACAGCGCTGAATTTCCCTTGTCAGAGCGGGTGTATTTATCCCACCGGTGCCTAGCGCAGCGTCGCCGGCTGACTCACGCACACCCGGAGACTCATTCCGCTCCTACAAAATAACAAATGAGACGAAGGGTTTCGAGGAAAGTTTCCTTGATAGGTCGGGTTCGGCTCCTGGAATCGCATCCCTGGCTGAGGGAGGGCAGGTGGAGGTGTTCTTAGGGGCCTGGGGGGAGACGCCGCGCGCCCGGTGTGGGGACAGAGCCCAGTCCCCAGGTTTCCATGGGGCACTATTCCCACTGCCTCCTGAACAACCCTATACACCTCACACAGCGTATGTATATTATACATGCAGGCGAGTGGGGACTCTCCAAAATTGGGAGAGATATTTTTAGTGTAAGCATTCCTCCTCTAACCAAACACACAACTCAAGACACCCCAACCTGCTTCTAGTGGTACCCACACGCCACGGCAGAGCCCGAGCTGCGGCAGCAACCACCCGTATTTCACAAAGACAGAAATAAATGCAAGAATAAAGAGGGCCTGAGACTCCCACAGAGCACCGCAGCATCCCCCAGCCCCGCTCCATCCCCTCCCCGCACCGGGACCGGGCAGGAGGGGAGGCTGGCGAGGGAGAGGGTCCCGAAGGCTGCTCAGACAGAGCGTGGTCCACGCTGGATTTAGCCGCCCGTGATTTTCCTCTTCCCCCCCCTCCGGCTGCGGGGTTGCTAAGTGATGGGGAGAGCAAGCCCAGCCTCGCCTGCCCTGCAGACGAGATAAACCCTGCTGGGCTGGAACGCTGTGTCTCAGCCCACGGTTTGCAGGGTCCCCGGTGTCCCCACGCTGGGTGCCCCCCCCCCTTCCTCGCCCTCGGGAAAGGGACCCGTTGCCAAGCCAGCCCCCCCTCTCCGGCAGCGCTGCTCCCGCACGCCGAGATTTCCTTCTGGGCTTTAAACCCCCTCCGCTTGGATCAATTAGAGTATTGACACGGACGCGCTGCAGATCAAAACTGCCACCCCTGTTTACACGGTGTGTGACTCCCGGTCAATAATCCTTGTCGGAAAGATCTGGTATATTTGCTCGATACAACCTTTGGGGCTGGGAAAACCACCAGGGCTTGAAAAAAAAAAAAAAAAAAACAAACCATTTTAAACAGGATTTCCTTATTTAAGCCTTGGCACAATAACCGAGCCATTTTCCTGCTGGTGTTTCCTCCCTTGCACGGAAGGAGCACGGTACCGGCTCGGCAGGAGAGTCCCGGTCCTCAGCAGCATTAATAATCCGTTAAGGAGCAAAGCCTGGGGAAAGGGGATACGCAGGGAGCCAGGCACACTGACACCCCCTGTGTAAAAACATAGGGTGGCGAGAGCAAAACCACTGCTCTTGTGTCCTTTACACAACATTATGAGTGTGAGGGATGATGTGGGCGCAGCCGGGATCCTGGTACCTGCAGGAGGTTGGGTCCATGGCTCCTGTCCTGCCCCCTGTCCCCCTCACCCGGGCGAAAGACGCTTGTCCCCCTCTCCTCCTCCTCTGCCAAGCAGATGGAGAGCTGGGATTCCCACTGCCCCACTGGGAAGGCGGCCGCCGAGGGGCCGGGAAGCTCGGGGATGCAGCATCCCACAGGAGGGGATGGGATGCTCCTGCCATGGGTCCAATGATTCCCCGGAGCAGAGCCTCACCCAGCGCCGGGGAGCCCTGGGGGACCCCGGTCTCCGGAGAATTTAGGAATGCACTTTGTGTGTGTGCACAGCATCTGCAGGGATAGGCAGATTATTCAGGAGCCTAAGAAACATTCCCTTGCTGCTCGGATGCTCCTGGGAAAATGTGGCCCAACATACGCAGGCAATTAATACGATTTCAGAAAAAGAAAAAAAAACAACAAAAAAACTCTCCCCCAAACAAGCCTAAACAAACCCAAAGACAAACCACAGCCCCCACTGACACCAGCAGCATCGGGCTCAGGGAAGTGCAAGCGCTGCTGAAAGGAGCCCCGTTGGTATTTTGAGTTTTTAGCCCCAACGCTGAAAGGAGAGGGCTGCGGGAGCCACCCGGGGAGACGGGTACCTGCAGGCAAGGCTCCTACGGGATAAAGTCCATGGTCAGCCCCAAGGAGAATTCAGCGGCCGTAACTCGGGGCAGGCCCCTTGGGAAACGCTAGATGAGAATTCCTTCTTCAAGCAATAATCCCGATCAGATTAACCAACCCCCCGGATCCGATGAGCGCCAAAAGATCCCGCCGTGAAATACGGAGAATTCCAATCACATTTTTGAGCAAACTCCAACCCGTTACACAAGAATCCGTAATTCCCTTGTGTATATCTTTGCATGCTTCAGTGGAGTTTGTGGAGTCTATTTACCACATCTAAGACCAATTTCCTTCCCTTCAGATGCTTTGAAGATAATTGAAGGTCCTTGCATTGTCTGCTTTTGAATGTAAAAGCCGGCTAATGCCGAAATCGATGCTTCCCAGTTAATGCCGCCTCTCCGGCGGCATCGAGCGCTGTGTAACACAGCCCTGGGTGACTGGAGCAGTAGATCTTTGCCGGCCAGGTACTCTGTTAATCAGAGCAGGCCGGGAGCGAGCCCCGGACCCTCAGACAGCACCAAACATATTGAGTTGTTAAGTCCAAATTAAATATTTAATAGCGAACTTCGCAACGCTGCGCCGCGGGGGCAATCTCCCCCGGCTGTCCCTGCTGCCCGTGGTGCAAAGCGCCAGCCCTGCAGCATCCTGCCCCGCATCCCGCCCCGGGGATGCTGCGGGCAGCAGGTCTGTGCCCCAGCCTCCCACCGACCCCGGGTCCCGTGAGAACGAGGAGTCAGGTTTTCCCAAGCCCGGGATGAATTTCACACAAAGGATTGGTTTTCCACCTCGAGCCGCAAGCACCAGCCTTTCTTTGTCTCCAGACAATGAAAATTTATATCAAACTTAGAGAGAAACGGAGAACGTCCTGGGGAGCTCGGGATGGCACCAGGCAGGGGATGCCAGTCCCCGTCCTGAGCCGTGCCCAGCATCACCACGATGACAGGACCGCTCACGTCCCCGCCTGTCCTGATCCCTGGGGACGCTGCTCCTCCAGCAGCACCCCCCCATCCCTCCAGCAGCACCCCACCGTCCGCGCTCCCCCCGAACACCAGAAACGGCTGTCGTCATTAAGAGCAGGACAGGTGACATTTACAATTTGGCGTTGTCGCTTGAAAAATGCAAATGAAACGGGGAAATTATAGGAGGTGCTTTGCGAGAGGCACACGCCGAGCGTGACTGTGGGACGTGGATGGGGCAAAAGTCCCCCCGGGACAGCGGCCACCCGACAGTGGCCTCTGGCAGCCGCCGTGGGGAGGCCAGCAGCCCCCAGGCAGCGCACACCAGCCGCTGCGGAGCTTAGATCTAGAGAAACCATAAATCCTCTGGAGGTTTTGAATGGCAGCGGAAGAAAAAAAAAAAAAAAACAACAAACCACCCTTTGGGGAGCTGAGCTGCCGTAAAAGAAAAGCTTTGAGAGGAAGGAAGGACCAGAAATGTCAGGCTGGAAATGGATTGAATTGTGCCACAGTCAATAAAACAAGTGACCCTCGTGTGAAGCCGTAATGGGGTGGCGGGTTTTGGTATTTAATTCATAGACTGTCGCCCTCCACACGCGCCCGGCTCCTCCCCTGGTACCCGCACATCACGCCGGATGGCACCCAGCCCGCCCACCTCCCCAGCCGGGATGGAAACGCTGCTCCAGGCCAATTCCCACCATTCTCAGAATTACTCACTTGCCGGGTGCCCGGAGCGGCCCCCTCCCCGGGAGCTCCCCCCGCCCCGCGCTTCCCCAGGTGCCTGCCTGTATGGGCGCCGAGCCTCGCTTTTTTTATAACTTCCATAAAGTTTATTGCGCGGCAATGAAAACTCATTATTTCACCTGAGCCTGCCGGTTCGTAACGATCCGCCGGGCACTTTTACGAGGGCGCTCGGCCGGGCGGGTCTGGAACGAGCGGCTCCCGTTTATGGAGTTACCGGCCGAAGGAACACACGCATAGACCCAGCACCCAGGGACCTGCAGCACGTCTCCGGCACCCTCTCTCCAGACGGGACCGGCCCTTCTGCGCCTTTCCCGAGGGGATTACCGCCCGTCACACGGGCTCACACACAGGCACAGGGCGGCGGTGGGGCCATCTCCCCCCTCTCTGATGGCACCTGAGAGCTTTGGGGAGGAATTTCTGACTTTAAGTCATCGCTCGGGAGGGATGTCGGAGAGCGGGTGTCTGGATCCCTCGTGTTGCGCTTATCATTGGAGGAGTGGCCGCTTTCCCTGCCTCCCCCCTCCCTCCCAGCCAAACCAGCGCCGGCTCTGGTTCTCTCCGTCTCCTCTATCCTCCAGAGGATAGGCATCGTTGCCCAGGGGGCTCTCTGCTGCTCAAAGGCACCGTGTGTGATGCAGAGGAGGGTGTACATTGTGGGAATTGCCCCAAATCACTTCAGGACTTTCCCATCCAGCCTCTTTTCTCCGCCTGCGCTGGGGAAGGGGGGGCTCCTGAGGCGCAGCCCGGCTCCTGCTGCTCCAGGGCACCAGGTCGCCTTTGCGTGGTCCCCTCCCTAAGAACCTGATGCTTTCCCGGGAGCCTCTTGGAGGGCGTTGGAAATGCCACCCGCCTTTGCCTGTTTCTGGCCAGTGGCCCGTGGCCTGACCCCGGGTCTCCGGAAGGCGGCTGCTCCCGCTTTGCCTGCGGGACAGAAGCCCGGAGGCTCCTCCAGCCCGGCACGGAAAGGTCCGCGCCGCTGAACAGGTGGCCCTTTCCCCTCTCCCTGCGATGGCATTTGCAATCGCACGCGAAGGCAGACGTAATATGCAGAAAAGCACTTAAAACACGGGGCATACAATTTTAATTATGACCAAGTCTGACCCAGATCCTTTCGCATTTGTACATACCTGTTCCCGGCAGTAACACCCTTGTCCTTGTATGACTAAATTAAAAGGTTTAGAAAGTACAAAAGCGGCGCGGAAGCTAATTGTATTCCTAAAAGACACTTAGAATAAGAAGATGAGTTCAGCTTCCTTTTAATTATGCAGAGAAACCTGCTGGAGCTGCCGGAGCTCCCTGGAAGCCGTGAATGTTTTAGCAGCAGCTGGGCAGAGGGCTGGCGGGCGGAAAGCAGGGCATGAACGGTGAAGGAGCCGGGAAGGGACGCCGGGAAGGGATGCTGGAGCCCTGCCACAGGCTCTGCATCGCCTCTCTTGACTATTTATAACCCCGGGACACAGAGTGTGTAAATATCTCCCAGCTCGGTATTTATGGAGCGCTGACTGGAGCCCTGCGATCACCCCGGCAGTGAGCATCCCGCACGCAGCAGAGCCCGGGGGTCCCTCGGGAAGGGAGCCTGGCTCACCCGAGGATCCTGGGCACGCACACCCCCCCGGCCTGCCTCGGTCCTGGGGTGCCCATGGCATCGGCCGCCTCCTGGCCTTTGTGTGCCCCCGGGACCGTAAAGGCATTTTTAACCTCCATCTTCTCCTCCTTGGGCCGGCGAACAGCTGTTTAACAAAATGGATCTGCACAGAGCAATGATTTTGCTGCATTACTTAATATAGCTCTCGGCTAAAGATATAATTGAGTTGGTTAACTAATCAATCTCTCCATAAGCAGAGATTGCATTTGGGTGCCCCATTTACAAGAAAAAATAATAAATACAGAAAGCCGGCGAGCTAAAAAGCGGCAGCGACAGGGCCTGGGGCTGCTGGAGTCAACGAGGTCTGAGCTTTTACTGAAAAGGCACTCGGAAAAATTCAACGGGTGGGCTGCAGCTCCGGGGGACAAGCTGCTGCGGCCACCACGACCACCGGCGAGATTTCCAGGGGAAAAACACGGGAGGGATGTTTCTTGGCGAGGCTGGTGTGGGCAGTTAAATTTACCTGGATTTGTCTGGTTAATCGCCCTTTCCCAGGACATATGTCCCCAGGTCTGAGGGACTGGGAGGGCAGGACACGCTCCCACCCGATCCCGGGGAAAGGTCCCCAGATGGTGACTAGAGCCTCCAGGAGCGAGCTCGCCATCGGCCAGGCTGCCAGCCGGCTTTCTGCAGCTACACACGGCCGACCATTTCCCTTCCAACGGCACTCCCTGCTCCAAGGGAGAGCGAAGTGCTGGGAGCCGAGACCAGCGTGACCTCCTGGGTGGCCCAAGAGGCGAGTGCTGGGTGCTCCGGCACCCGCCCGTCACACACAGACCCGGCGAATCTCTTCCCAAAAGCCCTGCCAGAGCCGCCGTTAAAAGCTTCCAAAAATAACCCCCCGAAGCATCTCTGACTCAAGCCATCTAATTCAGGCTCAGGATTGATCCTCCTCCAACTGTTGTTTCACGGTGTTAAAAGCAAGATTGATTGTAAATTTATGTTGTAAAAGTGCATCATTATTTCAGCACATTAATGCAGCGCCTTTCTGTGCAAATTGATGTTATTTTTATGATGTTGTTTATGGGCTTGAATAATCGGATTGATTCTTAATTTCTAAGGCACTGTTGGGAACACGAGGGGAGACTCCGAAGCCAGGCTCCATCCTGGCATCTCCGCGCAGGTCTGGGGAGGGAGGGGAAGGACGGGGACTTGGGATGGCGACCTCTCAACCGAGGTCCTCCCACTGCGGGGACGGGGCCAGCACCCCCAAACCAGGCCCTGACGGCCCCCGGGGCTACCGTGGCCACGCTCTGGGCATCTCCATTTAAAGCAGTGCCGAGCTGGGAAAGATTGACATCCTCATCACCTACCCATGGAATTTCACAGCTCTGTTCCAAAGCCAGGGTGGGAAGTCATTTCCCCTGGGGACAGATGGCGATATTAAAGGGCTGGTGTTGGCCGGGGCAGGCTGGGGATGGCTCCCGGGGGGCTCGGTGGCCGCGGGAGATGGGGAGAGCAAACGGCTGGAGGCAGCAGCGGCTTCAAAAAGCACAGCTGTCTGCAGAGCCTGCGGCCAAAAAGCCCGGCCTGCAAATATTCCTGATTATTCTGGCGCTGGCGAGGCTCCTCCTGCCCGCGGACCCCCACCCGGCTCCGGAGAGAGGGGGCACCACGTCCTCCCCCCGGCCTGTGGCCAGCCCTGCCGAGAACTCCGGAGGGGTCACCGCAGCTCGCCCTCCCGAGGGCTGTCCCCTTGTTTTAATTGATTTCCAGGTGTACAAGCCAATCCTGCCCAACAGCTGGCCGTGAATAATGAATTCCCGCGTCCCCGCACCCAGAGCTCGGCGCTGGGGGGCTGCTCCCCTCCATCTCCTACCGCGTTTTCCCTCCCCTGCTTTCCCCTCACCAAGACATGACAGACACAGAGGGTGAGAAGCGGCTGCCTCTGCGGAAGAACTTTGTTACGAGGCCATTTAAATCATTCTAATTACTCCAGAAACACACCATTAACTTTTCCAATGAGGTCTGCAGAGGGGAGAACGGGGAAAAATATATATATACACATCTAATGTATTTTATGCAGCATATAGGAGTAATGCAGAGGAATAAGACAAGGGCAGAGAGAAAATAAACAGGCAATGTAATGTCCTGACATTAGGAATTCAGAATTCATTAGAAAAGCATTGATTGCCATGGACTGATTTAGCACAGAGCGTGATTCTCAGGAATACAGTAGAGCCCGCAGAAACGCATTGTAATTCAGAATTACTTTTAAAAAATAACAAGAGAGAGCAGTACTGCAAGGGGCTATCCAAAGCGCTGCTCCTGCTCCCTTCTCCGTCCTGGCAGGGTTCTGCCCCGCTCGGAGGCACGAGCTGGGCCGGAGGCGAGGGCTGCTGCTTGAAAGACATCAGATAGGGCTGCTCCGGCTTAGAAAAAAATCAGCTTCTGCATCCTAGGATCAGCCCAGATCCCATATCGTCCGGGGGAAATGCCCCTCTGGGGTCCCCACGCCGGCCGGCACCCATCCCTCTGGAAAGCATGCAGCACCCAGCAGGGCGGCATCAGCAGGTATCAGGAGATATCAGCAGCTATTGCCAGAGATGCCCTGGCCACCAGACGGCTGCTGCGTGCAGGGAGCTCCGCGGGCCCAGCACCAGCCTCACGTTACTTCACTTCCCGGGCTGGAAACAAGATTTCAGCCGCTCCTCATTTTTCATTTGCGCAAAATTAAAATAACAATGCGATGTTCCGCTCAGCCAGTCGTTTCCTGGGGATTTGGGTCCAGGCCGGCACCTGTGTGGGTCATTATTTCCCTGGAATGCCCCCGGCGTCCGGGAGGCAGCTCCAGGCTGTCCCCACAGCACAGGGCAGGAGATGAGACTGTCAGCACGGACCTGGGGGACACTCACGTCACCGCAGCTCCTACAAATACGATTAATCAATTGCCAGGTGATAATCGGGTGCTCTTAAGGGGCTTTTTGAAAGATTTAGGCTCAAGTTTCCCTATTAAAGCTCCCGTCAGAGCATCCCTGGTGGGTGCTGCCTGCTTCCAGGATGCCACCTCCCGGCACGGCACTATTTGGTGACCGGCTCCAGCGGTGGCAAATCACACCTCCCACCTCTTCACGTCCCCTTTTCAGCCCGGGGTTGGAAGGTCCACTAATAAGCATCATTTTTTCTATACGTTCCCTAACTGTTAATTACTCCACTCCTGTGTTCGGCTCCCCACTGTTAATTAATGTGCTTTTTTGCATCGGCGGATCCCGGCGGCTGGGGCTGGCAGACCCGACCCTCCCCACAAACTCCCCAGGCGCAGCCCCTCTTTCTTTTGGGGTCAGGGGGGGACGATCAGCCAGCGCCGACACCAAATCCAGCCATCCCCCAGCATCCGGAGCTCCGGCGAGGATCAGCGTCTCCTCACAGAGTAATTACAGGCTTTAGTAAAGGAAATAAATCCTGCATCACGAAGAGGAGTTGGGGAGGGGCCCAAACCAACCCGAGAAGATGCTGCGTTCGCCCAGGAATGCAGGAAAGGCTCCGATGGGCTCTGCTGGGGTGAGGCTGGAGCTGCCGGGGTTCAGAGCAGGGAAACCGTGGGCAGGGGGTGTCTGATGGGGCAGGAGAGACTCGGCAGTGCCCCCGCCCCCCCTTCGGCAGCTCTGCCCTTCCATTGCCCATGCCAAGGCCTTCAGCTCCCCTCCAAAGGGCTTTGCCGGGGTTGAAAAACCCATTTCCCACAAGCAGTAACATCCCTGGCTTGTTTACGTTTTACCCCTGAGCTGCCTCTAAATATTTGGGGTTGTGTTTTCCTTGTTGGGAAAACAATGCAGAAATGCCCTCCCGGGGCGGGGGATGCTCGTGGCCCTGGGGCAGCTCCAGCCGGGGGTCTCTGAGCCAGTCTCTGCTGATTTTGCCCGAAAAGCCCTGATCTGCAGGTGTGCCGGGGGTGCAGAGGTGGGAAGGGAGGTGCTCCCTGGCCAGAAACCCCAGGGGAAACCCCGAGTGAACCGAGTTCCCATCTGCTCTGCCGGTCCCCAGCCTCTCCATCTGCCCGGCAGAGCCCCCCCACCCCCTCAAGGTCAAACCACCGGCTTTGGAGACATGGTGCACAAAAGCAATTAGGCAATTAGTGCTACACGTGCCGCTCCTGCGATTAATTATGTGACTTTAATCAAGAAAAAGACAAATCGCCAGGGTTTTTAAAAGGGATATAAAAAGGGAGTTGTTAAAATAATATTTTTTTGGTCCCTCGAAATCTATTCCTTTTTACTGAGGGCACAAACGAGGCCCCTTTGATGGCTGTAGGAGTTTGGGTGGGATGGGTGGCCACAGGGGGGTCCCAGGGCTCCCACCCCGGGGCTCCCGCAACATCCACAGGACCACGGGACGCTGAAATTTATCAGACCGGGCAAAATTCATGAGAGAAAATGCTGGGGGGGATTCGCTCCTTCCAATGGCACCGGCCGGAGAGCCCGGCTTCCCGCTCCCAGCCCTCGCCTCCTGCCGCAGGCATCCCATCCGCCGCTTGGCTTCGGGCTGAATAAGCCAATCTCTTGCTAAACGGAAAACCGGGAGATCTTGGATGTGAAGAGACACTTATTTATCCTTTTACCAGACGGTCTAATGAATAATTTCATGTTTGCAAAAGCTCATTTTGAAATTTGAAGACAAGAGATATATTGCCAAGACGGCTGGGAGACTGCGACATTAATTTTGTGCTGAAAGATTTACTTAAAAATTAGATTTTACAATTTTAATGCCTCCATTCTTTTCTTTAAATAAGCTGTGAAATGCAGTTAATTAGACTTAAACCCTAGAAGCTTAGACATTTGGGCTGCAGCGTAAGCTACAAAAGAAAACGATCTTTTTCACTTGCAAATTAAATCTAAATTCATTACCAAGCGTCCCTTTGCCCGTACACCAGCCCAAAAGCGGCTGGGCTGGGAGGACCGGGAGCAGGGCGGGGGGGCCCACCCCAGCAAAACCCATGGGGTCCCCCCCATGTGTGTAGGGAAGAGGGAAAAGAGGGTGAGAAGGGCAAAAGGGAGGGTTTGGCTCCTTCGCCGGGCACTGAACATACAACAGAGGGAGCCAAGGGAGGGGGGGGAGGGTGTGTGTCTATAACCATGGATTCGGGGCAGGGGGGGACAGGTTTCTGCCCCAGGCTCCCGGCAGCAGGGACTGAGGGTCTCCCGGAGCATCCCCACCTCTGAAGGCAACCCAAAAATCAAGGCAGGACGCCTTCAGGCCACGAGCGATGGCTCCGTTTGCTGCTGCAACAGCTCCCCGGGGACGTGCCTCGTGGCTGCCTGCAGTCGCTTTCCATCCCAGGGCCACTAATTAATTTTCCAGGAAATCAGGTAATGGCAAAGACCCCAATAAATTCAGCCCCCGGCAGTTCAAAAACAAGGGGAAGGGGGAGGCGCCGGGTCCCAGGAGGGAGGGATGGGGCAGGACCGGGCTGCTTCGAGAGGGGGAGACGTGCCCACGGGGGCTCGTAGGTCCCACCCCGCGGGGGGACAAGCCCCATCCCGCCCCTGGAAGGGGAAGGCACCAAAGCTTCGGTCCTCACACAAGAGAGCTTTGGCTTTATTCTCTGCTGGACTGCATCGGCTCGAGCTTTTCATTTTAATCCTTTGGAAACACTTCATTATTCTGGTATTTCCCATTCTTTGCTGTGACGAGATTTGTATTTTTACATGAAAAAGTCCTTGTGAACTGGAAAAAAAAAAAAATCTACCTTCATCAAAAACGTCTAATTTCAAAACTGCGAAGGACAAGAACATCAAACCAGGAGCCTCCTCCCTTGGTGCCTGCGTGGGGGAATCCCTGGCTCGCACCCACTCCCCATCCCGGAGCGGGGGCAGCCGCCTGCCCGGCCCAGCCGCCACACAAAAAACTCATTCCCATTTTTAACACATTTTCTCTCCTGCAGCTTTGCCATCCCGTCTCACCAAGGCTGCAGAAAACGCCTTTTCCAGCAGCGGCGCCCACGAGGGCAGCAAGTCAGCAGCGCGGCACAGGGCAGACCGTCCAGGGAGGGCGGAGACGGGATCCCAGCACCCTGAACTCAGCAAAAGCTTATTTCCAGGCTCCTGGCCACCCTTTCTGGAGCAACGCGTGGCCACACACCCCGCGGGGACCGAACAGCAGCACCCGCCCAACACTTTTTCATCACTCCTGGCTAAATTCTTTTTTTTTTTTTTTTGCAAAGATTTTTTTGGGGGATGAACAGATTTCAGAAAGATGTGTCACCCCCCCACCGCGTACAGGCAAAAACCCACGTCTGTGGGAGCGTTACCTGCCCTGCCAGGAGCTGCTGGGGACCGGGACAGCCCCGAGTCGAGAGAAGAGGGGACAGTGAGCACGCCGCTTTTCCAAGCCCCTCAAAGGAGAAGAGAAGCTCTGTGGCCGCTGTGATGAATTATACATATGTGTATATATACATATACACACATATATAAATATATATATACACAAAAGAACCCCAGTGCAGGGCCCGGGAAACAGGCACCGGTGAATTCCCACCAGCGCAGGGATGCAAAGGTCGCGTTAAGGGAACGGGAGGACGGGGCCGGGGAGCTGACACGACATGTGTCCTGGCAGCTTCTGTCGCTCCGGAGAAGTCGGTCCCGCACGTGTTTAACGGGGAGCCAAGCTCCTGGGAGGCACAGCGGGTGATTGGGAATAGCCTCAAATATAAAAGGCATCTCGGGGCCCCGGGGGAAGTCTGTTAAAACACGAAATTATGAATAGTGTTAAACTGTGGAAGACAAAATGATGTCTCTGTTTAGATGCTGAATTTACAGTAAATACCAAGCTCTCCCTGTGGCTGCTGTTGTATTTATTAATATCATTTGAACACATCACAGAGCCTGCGTTCAAACGGGCTTCCAGCAGCAGCAATAAATCTTCTCCAGGTGCCTCCACATAGAAGCTGCTGAAGCCCCGAGGGCTTCCACCCCTGGCCCAGAGGCTGAAGGGCAATTCCTCTGCGTGCCCAGCCCTGGGCAGGAGGAGACCCTTCGGTCCCATCACCTCCCGCCCACGCGACAACCGTTTGTCCGTCCCCCCCGATTCCGCCGGCGATGACAAAGCGCGTATTGCAATGAGCGCGTGGCTCTGAGCGTGCCCAGGCCGTGTGTCAGCATCGCTTTGCGATACCGGTGGCAGAAGGATCTCAAGATAATAGGAGCCTCTTCATCTTCAATGGAGCTGGATGGGAGCAATTGAATGTCTGCGGAAGATTACAAGCCGTTATGGATATTGCTTGTCACGCTGCCATCAGCAGCCGCCGCCTCCAACTGACTGGGGGCGCGCGTTTTCACAACGGGGAAATGCCGGAGATGGTTAACGTGGCCAGGACGGGGTGGCCGTGGCCCTGGGGAATGGCAGGGCAGGTCCGGGCAGGTCGGAGGATGCCCAACTCGCACCACCCCGACAGCCCGGATGGAGGATGGGGCCGAAGAAATTACCCGCAGAGCCGCCTGCCTACGCGCAGGGACGGTTAACCAATTAATGCCTCTGGCTACCAGCCAGCCAGCAACTGGTTAATTACCACGCTGTCGCCGCTGCCGTGTTAGGAGGTAAACACGGGGTTACGTGCCATCTGTCTCCCAAACCCAAATGGTTAACCAGGAATATTCATTTTGTTCCTATTAAGTGTAATTACCCTCTAATCTGTAGGAGCCTTTTATTTCTATATAATTACAGGATATTTAACAAATAAGCCAGAGAAGGGTGGAATCGGCGGGGGGACGGGGCTGGGAAACGAGACCACGCAGGGGCCGTTTAGAAAGTCGGAGGGAAGTGTTTGGTTTTGCTGGATGAACACAGCTGTGTTAGAGCGGGAGCAGCCAGCGTGAACGGCCGGGGAATACTCAGCAGAGCAGAAAGCCGATAGGTAGGGGCCAGCCACTCTCCATCACACCTTCCTCGCACCGTATCTGCTGCAAACGCAAATCAGAGGCTCAACACCCCCCCAGGCTCCCCCACAGGGCCACGAGGCTGCAGGGGCTTGGACCTCGGAGGGAGGAAGAGGAGGAGGAGGAGGGATGGGTGAGTCCAAGTGCTCACGGTCAGCTAATCCTGATGTTGGCTGTGACTCCACATAGGGGCCACTTCTCGCTGTGGTGGCCACCTTCCCCAGGGAGTTACACCAAGCCTGGGTGGAAATACGCCCCCACTCAGGACAAACCCTGCTCCTGGTCCCTCAGCATCCTCTGCAGAGCTGCTCCCTCACCCCGGGGTGTGTTATTCCGTTCGTATTTATGAAGGTCAGTTTCCCGGGGATCACAAGATAATCTTTGCCTAATTTACAGCCCTGGCTTCCCCCCCTTGAAGAGCCCAGCTATTTATTTAGCTTATTTATCTATCGCTTCTCTCCCTCCCTTTCCTGCTTGCATCAGCTGCCTGCATGGCTGTGGGAGGAGGCCCCGCTGCCTTACGCTTTGGCACGAGCCGGCAGCGAGGGCCACAAGCTGGCAGAGGGACCTGGGATGGACACCCCATCTCTGCCTGGACCAGGGCTCGGTGCCCTGAGCTCTGCTCAGCGCCCACCGAGTCCCGTGCCAGCGCCGTGGCAGAGGCAAGAGCGACTTGTCGTCTCTTAGGAAACCAGCCGAATGAGCTCCGGAGCCTTCCCGTGCAATTCCTGCTGGCCCTTCAGCTAGGAACTGACTTGGGAAACCCAGTGTGACCAGCATCTCACCTGGTAGCTTAAGCCACTGTTCTCTGGGCTTCTCTGGGGAGCGGCAGCACAGCCACAGCATCCCCTTCATTTTATCCGAGCATCTCTGCTAAAGATGCTAAAGATACTCACTGGGCACTCACTCGCCTGTCCTGTCCAATTCCTGTCCCCCCCGTAGCCTGCGCAAGCTCTTCTAACAGCCACGGCTCTGGAATTACCCGAAGGAGGAGAAGAGGAGGCGTTTTCCATGTGTCCTCAGCCTCACAGCATCGCACCGACCCAGCCTTGCGTCAGAGCGACACCTCCACCATCAGCATCGCGGCCGGCACGGGGAGCTGTGCGATCCCCACACAGCAGCTATTACACACACAACTGAAGCACCTTCAGCCAATGGGTGTTTTAAAGAGAAAAAAAAAAATCAAGGGCATAATTGCTTAATTTAAAGTGATTTATTCCATTAAGTAACTCTTTACCATAGGCCTTTTTTAGATGTTCAAGTGTATTTTTCATTAGTGCTGCATAATAACATAATTGCAGCCATAGGACGAAATTCGTCCTTTTTTTCAGAAAACCGTACTACAGGAAAGCACACCTTTTTTCTGCCCTTTCTGCCACAAAAACCAGAGGGTGGCCGGGAGTGACAAGGGAGGAGGTTCAGACTCTCTGCAAGGCGGGGACCTTTCTTTCCCCTTGGGGTGAGGCCCCGAGAGGGTCCTTTGTCCCCAGTGGTGCCCCTGCTGGGTCTCACCTCGCAGGTGTGCACGTGGGTGTGTGCACCAGTGACATGGATGCCGGCACTGGGGACACGGGTGGCCGCCACGGAACACCCACCAGTGCTGGGAAACAGGCGATGTGATGAATGTGGGAGCACTTGGCGCAGGCAGGGAGGGGGGCAGAGGTGAGGATGAGGATGCTGTGGCCGGGTACCACTCGTGCCGGGCAGGCAGCACAGCTGCAGGAGCATCCCTGCCTCCCGCCTTCGCACCGAGCACACGCGCACAGCGATGCTGCAGGTGTGAAATACGGACCTGCCGGCCCCAAGACGAGGAGAGAGAGGCAGCCCAAGGAGGGTGTCAGGGCTCCGCTGCCTTCCCTCCGCCGGTAAAAACAAAGCCCGGCCGCTCCCCGAGGCCGCCGGCTCCGCAGAGCCGAGGAGAAGGCAATGGGCTGAGCTCCCCCTCATGGCTCCGCAGCAGCAGTGCCTCCCCGCCGCCGCCCGGGGATGCTGAGGGGATGCTGAGGGTACAGCCACTGGAGCCTGGCGGCCGCCTCCCCAGGGAACGAGACAGATACGCTCCCCAAAGGCAGGATGGTTTGGCGAGGGCTCGGCAGCACGGCACAGCCCTGGCGAGCCGGGTCAGTGGGTTTCCCGCGCTGCTCAGCCCACCCTGACCACCCAGCAGTCCCAAACTATCCCACCCCACGAGCATCCCTGTCCATCCCTCCCTCCCCGGGTGTGGGGACTGCAGGATCCCACCGGGGCAGCATCGAAACCGAAAGGCAATCAGGTTTATTTGGGAAGCGCTGAAGCATCTGGGGGTTTTCATAATCTTCTCCTCCACATCATCTTGGCCAAAGCTATTTGCCAAACTCTGTCTCAGCTGCTTAGCGGCACCGGCCCTTCCCAGTGTCAGCGGGGAGATAATTTGCCAGGTGTTGGGAAAAACACCCAGTCTCCTACCTCTAGCCACCAGCTGCTTTCAAGAGTACACCTCGTCCCTGTCCCTAGTTTCTCGTAATTTATTCTGGGACAAGGTGCCCAGCTGCATCTCCAGACAGTTTTTGCAGGAGGACAGTAAGCAGGAGTTGGGCATCCCACAGAAAAAAAACCTGCGGCTCTGATTTCTCTGGTAAAGACAAAGAGGAGGAGCAGGCAGGTGCTCCATGGAGACAGCCTCTCCGGAGCGGTTCACGCATGCATTGAATTTAATAGAGCTGTTTGTTTCCCAGGTACAGCCTGTGCCAGTGTCAGGCGGCATTTGAGGGACTGGTGTAGAGCCTGACCCAGCAAATGTCCCCTTTATTGCCAGCCCCGTGTTTGTTTCCATGAACTAATTAGGGCAAACGAGCGATCCCATCAGAAGGGTGGGAGCGGGGACCTGGGATGCTGCGATCCTGCTCCGGCAAACGGCGGTGCCGGGCGGGCAACGAGCATCCCAGGCAGCGCCGCCGAGGAAAGCCAAGAGGTCTCAAGGAAGGAGCAACCTCCCTGCGTCCCCTTCGCCTCCCTCATTCATCACTGTCGCATCTGGAGAGGGTTTTTTATTTAACCACCAATTTATTTCCAGTTTGACTAATCTGGGGCTGGAACATCTCACATAAACTCACCGAAGACGCCGGGACCAGACTGACGAGCCACAACGGTCAATAGAAACTCCCATCGGAGTACGTCGGGCCAGCGAGACCCTGGAGGGAGACTGCGGGCCACTAAAATACGCAAGTGGCTGCAGTAAACATCCCTCCTCCTCCTCCCCATGGCCACCGCTGGGGCCTTCCAGCAGTTTAAATTTATATATTTGCCTTCTGGATTGCCCCGTCTCACCTTGGGAAGGCAACAAAAGCCTTCAGAAACAATTTATAGGGAGCTAACGGAGAGGGGGGCAGAGGAGGAGCCGTATTTCTCGGGGAGCAGCTCCCAGCACCGTGTTCCGTACCCTTGCCGGTAAGGTCACGTTGCAGCCGTAGATGTACTCTGGCACAACAATTACTCTAGATAAGAAAAATCTAACTGGATAAAGGGACAGCTAATCAGGAGCCTACAAGCCCCCGAATCGCTCAAGGAATCCATATTGATCTGAACAAGATATCAAATGTAAAATAAAGGGTTTTGCTAACTCCACAGGCTGCTTCAGCCCTGCAACCTGGCACCGGACCAGCAAGCGCAGGAGCCGGCAGCCCACAGCTCCTCTCCCGGCAGATAAAGCCTCCTCTGCCCCTTCAAAGGCAGAACCTGCTTTTTCAGCTTTTGCTCACAAAAAGCACCCCCTGATTCCCATCTCTCCACAAGCCCCCAAACGGGGCAAGAGAAACTGCTCCCACGAGGGTCTCTCCTCCCTGCTGCTCCCGTCCGGAGCAGCGGCAGCTCCGTGGGCTCGGGGTCTGTCCTTTGGGGACAGGAGGGGGTGCTGGGCCCCCCATACTCCCGAGCATCTTAAAATCCTAGGCCAGCCCACCACGACAGGGGCAAACCCCTCCGTCTTCACGGGGCTGCAATTCCTTTCAGCCGGCACGTCCTAAGGAGATTTAAACCTTCCCACTGGAAAAGAGCCCCAGCGCCGGCAGCCCCGGGGCTGCGCCGTACCCCACGGAAGAGTCCTCCTTTCACCTCTCACCCTCCAGCCCTGTAAATCGCAAGAGCGATTCTCCCTCTGTCTTTCTCCCCCCTTCCCCATCCCCTCACTTATTCTTTGGGCTCCCTGCTCCTTTCACACTCGCTCTCTACCTTGGACCGCAAGCACTTTGACAGATGGATGGAGCTTTGCCTGGCTCCAGCGACTCTCCCATACACACCAACAAAATACGAGGCCGTAATTCCTCCCACCGCCAAGTCACAGCAGATATACTCCCCTCCAGCGAGAGCACCCATCCCCCCCCCAGCCCCAAAACGGGAATATAGATGTGTGAAGGGCCGGGCTGGCTCTCTGCCCCACACCAGCATAGATCAGGAGTCAGCGCCCTGACATCGATACGCAAACACCAAGACAAGCGAGAGGAAACTCAGGCCTTAACATCCACTATTAATGCACTGTCAGAGGCCATGGGGCTCCACGGCAAAGAGCTGCTCCTGCCCGACAGCCCTGAAGGGGCTGAGCCCCCCCAGCCTGTGCCCACCGGGGCTGGGGAGCACACCGTGAAACACCTCCTGAGGAGGTGAGCTCACAAACGGCCCCGGCTGTTTGCCAGGGGATGCTCTACCAGCCCAGTTGATGCTCCGTGTCCTATAGGAGGTGTGAGATTCCCACCTGTGCCCAGGTCAGCATCCCTGGTGGTCCCGGCTGGTTTGGGAGGGCGTTCAGGGCACGCATCCCGCTGCCAGCGCATTATCCCCGGGAGCCTCTCCCAGCCCCAGGCTGCAGCCACCCAGTACCCAAGCCCCAGGGGAGCAGATGAGGATGGTGCCAGCCCTGCCCTGGGGCTGAGGAGGAGGAGGAGGAGGAGGAGGGCAGTGAGGAGCCGAGATGGATGCCCTCCCCAGCCCCGCGGAGACCGCGCCAGGCGGCCCCTGAGTTATGTCTCTGAACCACACGCTGCTCCCTGCTCCCGCATCGATTTAGTAGGGGAGTTGGTTTATGCTAAACAAACACTGCTTGATTATTAAAAAGCATATTTATCGAGGCTTAGCAGCTCTGGTAGGAGAGACGTGGCTGGAGCTAGTGCCAGTAAGACAAGTGCTCCTCGTACAGAGCTGCCCAGTGGCAGGAGGAGCCGTGTCCCTCCGGAGCAGCCCACGGAGCCACCAACACCAGCGACCTGTGGCTTCAGTCAGTGCAGAAAACCCAGCATTTTCTTCTCTCCACCCACTGTTTGCACCCGCATCGTTTAGCATCCAGAAAGGAGGTGACGGGGGCCAGCGGTGCCTCAAGGAGCGGGACAGGGGCTGAGTGAGGGGCAGCCGAGCTGAGCCCCCAGCACCCTCCGACGGAGACAGGACTGAGCATCACGGACCGGCACAGGGAGTCACCTTCATCTCCAACATCTCTGCAGCCAGACAGGGCTCAATGGCGGCTCAACGGCTCCTTCCTTCACCAGTCAAACCCAGCTTTCCTTCCCGCCGGGCTCAGCTCAGCCTCTGCCTTCTCCTGGTCCGGGCTGAGCGGCCGCAGGGAGGAGGCACGGGAAGCCCCCCGGGGTGGGCAGCCGCCCTCCCGGCTCCACAGGAAAGCATCTCTCGCCCACTTGTGTTTTGATGTTGCCATGGTGATTGCCGAGCGATAAATCTTGATTATTATTGCCCAGCGCTTTCAGCCGCAAGCAAAGGCAACCTTTCCCAAGCCGCCGGGGTGCCTTTGTTTCCGCTCCCCACCCGCTCCCGGCTTTTCAGCACAAAGCCCCCCCTCGCCTGGGTCACGAACGCCCGGCAGGTCACGCCGCAGAGCGGCCGGTCCCCAGCCCCGCATCACGGGAAGCGCCACCACGCTCCCCTGCCTCCATCCTCACCTGGGGAGCACCACCTAGGGCATCTCGCAGTGGGGTGCCGGGCACCTACAGCCCCCCCCCCCCCAGGAGAGTTCATTTCACCCACATCCCAGCCAGCTCTAGACCAGCAAATCCTCCTGCGGATTCACACGAGTACCTCCCAGACCGCTTTTGCGCTGTTTGCCCAGCTCTAATCGGTACCGCTCGATCACTGGGGGTCTAACGGGCAGTTATCGGCTCTCCCACGGTACCTGTGCCCAGGGTGACCCCCAGGCTGCCCCCCTGCGCATCCAGCCAACAAAGCAGCCCTGGAAAGCTGGGCTTTGGACCCCCAGACTGCGAACGCCCCCGTTGCAGAGCGAGCTCGGCTGTCCCTCCCGGACAGATGTCATTTGCAATGTATATTCCGGGCTGCGCTTTCATCTCGGTCCCTTTCGTATTTTGCCAGAATATTTCTCTGTGTAATTTCACCCAGGGGGAAAGAGGCGTCTGAAATTCTGCTTTTAAAATTCCCTTTCCTCTGCATCCCCGGCTCTCTCCCATGCTGGCTCCCCGCTCTGTGCCGGCACAGCCGCAACTGCCGGGGAATCTATAAGCCAGCTCCCTTCCCCTTTGAAGTGCAACCGGCGCTGCTTGGATTCCCTGACTTTTTGCTCCTTTTATCTTCCCCCCGTTTCACTTGTGGATATTCAGATCCGCAGATTGCATTTGTCTTCCAAAATTGCTTTCTCAGTCGGTAGCTCCTTCCCCAGCTCATTCTTACAGGGCTTGTTCGGTCGCTTCTGCAAAGCGTCCCGTTCCTGCTGGCTCCGTGCTGCGGTGACACCGGACCCATGGGCCGGGGACCGGACCCCCACCACCAAACTGGGGGAGAGGGGAGGAGAGCCCCAGGACACCCCAGGACCACTGGTCGTCCTTTTCCCTTCTGGCAACGCCCATCAGGTGGCTTTTGGAGGGGCTGAAGGGAGGATCCAGCCGAGGGAACCTGGACGGATCCGGCCCTGGCCGCCAACATCAAAGGAAGATAATCAGGGCTCCGCGCCGCTTCCGGGGAAGCAGATGTTGCGGCGGATGCTTTCTGCTGCTCGTGTCCCCCCCCTCCTCCCTCCTCCAGCTCCCTTTCATCTGCAAAATCAGTGGTTGAATAAAATCCCCGGAGGGGACGTGGGGACAAGCTCCACACGCCATCCAGGTCTGTGCTCACCTGGCTGGCCCGGTGCAGTGCCACGGTGGCCAGAGCTCAGGATGAGGAGGAAGAAGCTGGAGGGAAAGCGATGCTCAGCCACCAGGTAGCGATGGGTCATTCCCTGGAGGGGACGGAACAGTGTGGCCACCTCCCACCCCAGGGACCCCATCCCGCATCCCCCCCTGCACAGGGACGGGCTCTGCGGGTCACACCGCCCAGGGAAACCGCAGCGAGAACCAGCCCAAGGTTTCCCTCCATTTATCAAAGCTCCAGCGGTTCCTCTTTCAGGGTGAGCAAAACAATAAAACACATTGAGCATAGAAAGCGGCATCCAGAACACTGTATTAAACGCGGGGAGAAAAAATAAAGTAGAGACCTGTTGGCTCATGCCATCTCTCATTCTCTATCAAATGCCTCGGTCCCAGACTAATGGTGTTATGTAGACTGTTATATTGGTTCTTTGCTTTACGGCACTGTACTTCCACCCCTAACGCTGGAGATTTATTCTCCTCTGCTCAGCAATTACTTGCCATATTGTCCTCGAACACCGCTCGCTGCACCGTGCCCCGGGGTGCGACGCCACAGGGGAAAAACCAGGAGAGGGGGAACCTGCATTTCCCACCAAAAACCAGCCCCTGAAAGCATTTACTTGTTGTCCTGGAACGGGAACCATAGTCTGGCAGTGGGGCATCCCCTGGGACCCGCTCTGTCCCCTCCGGGGCTGTAGGGGAGCACAGGGATGTTCGCTTGGGAAGGGGTTTATCATCGGCAGGATTATTAGCAGGATGTTCTGCTCCAGAAGGATAAATCAGTTCCTTCCTCAACATCTGACTCATCTGAACGCCTCATTTAAGCCTTTATCTTAGGGCACGGCACGCGATCCTCCTTACAAACCGAGGTGTTGCACGGCGCGGGGGGAGCTGACACCCTGCCGATGTCCCCGGCAGCGTTCTGCCACCCTGAGATTTCACATCGCGCTCGTGACTCCTGTTTGTGCGGGAGGTGTAACCATCCCTTTTAAACAGTGCCACTATAATTAAAGTTTCATATAAACCTTCCTAAAGAAGGGGAAGGGGGGGGAGGGCCGCCTGTGAAACCTGCTTACAAAGGGATGTCTCGGAGGGAGAAGGAGAAATGTTGATATGCTCAGAAATCACCGCGGCTCCGCCTGCCGTGGCACGAGAGGCAGCATCCCCTGCCTGCGCCCTGCCTCCAGCCATTTCCCTGCCCCAAGCTCCACGCGGCTGCAAAGTGGGGTTTTCCTGAGCACCCTCAGGAAAATCGCTCCTTTCAGCACGGTTTTACTGAGGCTGGAGGTACCAGAGGCACGGAGATGGAACTGCAGGTCTGCAGGAAGGCCTGGGGCAGGGCGTTGGGATGCTTCGCTGGATTAGCCGAAGCTCTCGACATCACAGATGCTGAACCAAAAGCTCCTCTCGGCACCGCTCGGTGGGAGCTGCCAGGGCCACCGTGCCGGGCAAAAGCAGGATCTCGTCCTGTGCCGGGAAAGGGCTGCAAACCCAGGGGAGCAGATCGGGGCGCCCCCCCCTAATTTGATACTGAGTAAGGTGTGGGCAGGGTCCAGGAGAGATGGGTGGTTTGAGAGAAGAAAAGGCTCTGGGGAGACCTTAGAGCCCCTTCCAGTCCCTAAAGGGGCTCCAGGAAAGCTGGGGAGGGACTCTGGATCAGGGAGGGGAGCCACAGGACAAGGGTGAAGGGTTTTAAGCTGAAAGAGGGGAGATTTAGCTCAGATATAGAGCAAGAACTTCTTTGCTGTGAGGGTGGTGAGAGCCTGGCCCAGGTTGCCCAGAGAAGCTGTGGCTGCCCCATCCCTGGAGGGGTTCAAGGCCAGGTTGGAGGGGGCTTGGAGCAACCTGGTCTGGTGGGAGGTGTCCCTGCCCACGGCAGGGGGTGGCACTGGGGGGGCTTTCATGTCCTTTCCAACCCAAACCATTCTGTGATAGGTGCCTGTGCCATGGTGGGTGCCCTTGTCCTCCCAGACCATGGGATGCTCCAGCTGGGAAGGGAGGTCCATCCTGAGGGCAGCAGCTCCTCTCCTCTGCCTGCAGCACCCCTATTGACAAACATCCCTGTGCCAGCACGAGCTGCTGCCTGCGGGGGACAGAAATCACAGGCTTTTAAGTGCAGGAGGAGGGATTTACGGCCCAGTGCTATTAGCGTTTGGCATGGCTTCCCCACAGCACATCACTCAGGCACCGAAGCTCGAGAGATTTATGGGAGGTCAGGGTTGGGGGGGGACGACACACGTAATCCCTAATAGCGTTGCACTAATTCTCCGCAGGCAGAAAGGGCTGCGACAGCACGATGGGCTCGAAGATAAGCAGATTATCTTGTCCTGCCTCACAGAGGAGCACCGACCCCTGACTCGCCGAGCCCAAGAATGAGGATGAATTAACCTCCAGGAGGGGGGTTTAGCGGTGGAGGACAGAGGGTGCTGCATGGCAGAGCTTCCCCGGCCCTTTCTCACCCGGCAGGACTCGCGTGGATCCTGCGAGGCAGAGGGAGCTTCTCCCGCGGGACCGTTTTGGGGAGACGCACCTTGTCGCCCAGCCTGAGGGAGGACAGAAAGCCACACTGCGGGCAGAGACTCGCTGCCAGCGCACACGTGTCCTGGGAGCGAGCAAATTGCAAAAATCCAGGCAGAACGATGCAGAAAAAGCAGACAGAGGAGCCAGAATTCCTCCAAGCTCTGTCCTCGAACAAAAGAAGTCAACCCCCTTGGTCAGAGACTGCGGAATTCTGTGTGATAACACCCACTCCCTCCCAGGCAGCCTCCGACTCGTTAGGAGCGATGCATCATTATCAACCCAGGGAGGCAGGAGCAGGCGAAGCAGCGAGGTGGGGGAGGCCGTGCAAACGCGGCACAGGCTCCTTGCCCCTGCGGGGGCCGAGCAGCCCCCCAGCACCCACCCGCACGGGCTGCACCCCCGGGGAGAGGGGGCAGCAGCGAACAAACCCGAAACGGTACTGCAAAAACATCCCAGGGCTGCGGAGACAGCCCCAGGGAGAGCCGACATTGCGGCCAAGCTGGCGTCATTCCGCGTGCCGAGTGGCACGTCCATGGTCTGGGATCAAAGCAGCGAGAGCTCCCACAGTTCGGGCGTTTGCTCGGCACGGAATTGTGAGTAGATTCAATCACTCAGATTGTAAAGCCGGCACCAATAAAGGTATCCTCAAAGGGCAACTTTCATCCCCCTTGGATTTTTCTTTTTTTTGCCTTTCCCTTTGCTTTCTGTCATTCACGAAACATTGCAGATAAAAGTCTGAGGGAAGATGCCTGCGAGCACGGCAGCAAGGGGAAGCAGAGCCTGACTCTGCATCCCCCCGTCCTGCACTGGGTCCCCCCCACCCCACTGCCCCTCCGAGGCTCCAGGGTATTCAACTCGATAATCCAGGCAAGTCCATTGCCTTCCCAATCCCTCCATCGCTGCCAAGAGCCCCCCTATCCATTTCCCAAGACTCACCAAGGGGCTTCATTTCCTTTAGTAGCTCTTACCTCTGCCCACCCGGGGCTGAGCCGGAGGAGGAAAACACCCAGCAGAGAAAAACCCGGGAGGTTTCTCAACGCCACGGAGCACGTTTGTTACAGAAAGACAGATATTTATTTATTTAAGCGTGTGACAATCCGAGCCAGCCTTATCTGACCCAAACACTTTGTTGATCAGAGCGAGAGAAGCATCCCGGGCAGCAGAGCCACCTCAGCGCTGCGTGGAGAAACGCCGGCGGACCCCCCCCCGCCGTGTTCGGAGACAAGACATCTCCTTGGAGTTCAAAGACTGGGGAAGGAGATAGTCACCTTGGAAACCAGAGCCCTGCCAGGAGACTAGGCTGGTGCCGGCTGCCTGGTCCCGGGAGGATGCTAGCCACACCCTGGGAGGATGGTGGCCACTGGCCCGGCAGTGTGACGCCCAACTGTCCCACACACAAGCCACAGGCAGGGCAAGGGATGCATCTCTCCGGGATGGCTGCTCCAGCAGAAGGAGCAGCCTTGGGCTTCTGAGCCTTAGTTTGATCTTTATGAAGTCGCTTTTATTCACAGTTGTGGGGGGGAAGGAAGGAATTCATGCAGGGGGATGGCGGTCCCCAGCTGCATTCCCATTGCCCCTCTCCTTTTCCCTTAAACACAGGGATTGCAGCTCTCTCAACCAGTTCCACAAAGAAAACGTCTTTTACGGGTATTTTGCTTCAGTGCTGACATGTCCACAACAGGTACGTGCTCAGAGCAATGTGACAAGGAGGGGTTTGAAGACCGGGGGACAGTACACCCCCCGAGCACAACGGCTCTGCAGCTCGTTACCTACATCAGAGAGACCCCGGGCGGGCAAAAAAAATCAGCATATGGTTAATGAAAGCCCAGAGCAACCTCCCTCAGCCGCCCAGCGACACGACGCTGGGGCGACTTTGGGCCGGTAACGCTCAGAGTTATCTTCCTTTCCCGCGGTAAGAGAAAGCAGCAAACGCAGAGATGAAAGCATTTCGGAGCCCAGCAGAACGCGCCTGCGGAGCGCTGGCAAAGCGTCGCTGCCGGCCGAGGAGCCAATAACACATTCCTGAAACCCGGCAGCGCTGCCACCGCTACGAGGATCACAGCGCTCCCCGCGGGAAGGAGCCTGCCCTGGGGCCCGGCCGGCCCCTCACCGGGGTGTCGGGGCTCCGAGCCCCCGTGCCCAGTGGGGAACGCCGCCCCCAGCACCACCACCGCAGGGGACACTGAGATTAAAGTTATCCCTCAAAGTTGGTGGGCTTGCTTTTAGCCCGGTGAGGCGATAGGAATCATCAGCTTGGCTGCTGCTGCTGCCTTTTCTTTATACACACACACACATATATATATATATTTATAAAAACCCCAGCTTGGAATTGATGATGCCTGATATGAAGCGGTTTGTCACCTGTGCTTTTATGATTACAACAACTAAGGGGAAAGAGATGTCCTTTCAGATAAGCATTGAAGGGGGGGGTGGGGGGTGGGAAGGAGCTTTCAAAGGGTCTTTGTTCTCTTGAAGTGCTCTCGCTCCCAAAGCCGGCAGATTTCTCCGAGGAGAGGGAGGAGGTAAGGATTTAAAAACAAAACGTGTCCTCGTTTTCAAACTGTTTCATATTAGCAGTCATCAATTACGGAATTTGCCTTGACTAATGTTTCAGGCCATTATATCACCCTCCATGTTTGTAATTGGATCCTAAATTAGGATTAATTCTCCAGGAAAAGGTTCAGAGCTAAACAGGTGATTTCTCTCGCCGGAGCTCCGACGACGTCCTCGTTACTAAAACAATCATTTACTTTTTAACGTTTATATGGAGAAACTGAAGACCCTGAGGACCTCTCACAGGTCCCGCTGGGCTGTGGTTTTAGGGAGGGGACAGAGGCCAAGGGCTGGTGGGGACCCCAGGGGCTGGCCAGGGTGCCCCAAACACCCCGGGGCCCGTCCGACGACTCGGCAGTGAGGTATTGTTATTTATTAAACACTCGGGATGTTTCTCAATAGAAATTTCATTAGGAGCATTAGGTATAGATAGTCGCCGGCCCAGAACCTACAAGTAATTATGGTTAATTATTATGCCTGTATGTTTGGAATAGCGATAGCTCCCGAGCTCCGAGATTAAGGAGCTGAGTCAATCGGAACAGGAGCTATTTTTTATTTTTTCTTGCCTTAACAGTTCCCCTCCATTCTTAATTGGTTTTCACGTTTCTCAGCCATGGGTAAGAGCCGGCAAGAGACATGGCACCATATCCATCCCTGGAAGACGCCCTTCCCAGGGCGATTTGCTCTCCCCAGCAGGGAAGAAGGGGATGGGGACCACTTTCCCAGCGCAGGAGGATGCTCATCCATGGGGCAGGAGAGCAGGGGCGGGTGGGAGCCCGGGGGGAAGCACACCGGGCACATCACACCTCTCACCGGCTCTCCCCAGCCCCCGACACAACCTGCTCACGCACCTTTCCCTGAAAAAAAAACAGGTGCTGAGCTCTGCCAAGTGGTTCTGCGGATGTTTTCCTTTATCTTCAGCGAGCAGTTTGAGCCCCCAGCCTGCCCAGAGCAGGGGGGTCTCTGCATTTCGGCTCCCGGCCCAGCAACCTGCCCCTCGCACGCTGCTTTTGCCCTAATGAAGAGGATGCTGAGCAGGAGCACGAAGGCAGCACCACCCCAGCGCAGCCCCTCCAGCCCCTGCCAAGGGCACCTGCCTTCCCTCGCACCTCCCCAGCTGCACCAGCCGGGAGCCTGGAGGAATTAGAGCGTTTGGGAAGGAAAACAGAGCTACAGAGAGACAATGTTGAATGTAAATATCAGTTAAATATGCATTACCATATGCCTGCGCCTTCGCGGTCTGTTAGGAGGCAACACGAGCCAGTGAGAAGATGCGAGAGCAAAGAGCTGGAGGCTCAGAAGAGCACGCTGCTTCCCTGCCAGCCTGGCACCCCCGGCCCGTGCCGGAGCCATCGCTCGTGGAAATAAGCAGCTGGGGATCCTCTCAGGCTCCGCTCCCCAGCGAGGGCAGCCCCGCTGCCCGCCCATCACCCCCCGAGGCTGCGGCGAGGGGACCCCTTCCCGGGGGAAGGGGATGAAGCAGTTTCCCCACCACCAACACGCAGGAAGGTGTGATCCACCCCCGAGGGATGCGGTTGCGGTCCACTCGTGGGACGATGTCCCCTCCACCCGCGGCGGGGGCACGTCCCCCAAGCAGCCTCCCCGGCTCTGGCAGCAACAGCCCTGCCCGGGCGCGGGTCTGCATGAGCGCAGAGCCCAGATGGCAACCCTGGCTGCCTAATTACACATGCAGACGATATTAGCCGCAAAGGCTTGATCCTCGCTGGAGTTTCAGGGGAGATGAGACAGCAGAGGCTGCTCAGGGTGCGGGGATTAGGCAAATGGGATAATTTGTTAGCAGGCGGCGCTGCGTAATTCCATCTTCGCTGTGCACGGGGTCCCGCCGCCTGTCTCATCCCCACGCCTCGTCCTGCTGCTCATGGGGCTTCCCATCCCCATCCAGCCCCCGGGGCACGGCCTGCCCGCGCTTTGTGTGCTCTGAAGGGGGAATCGGGACTTGTTTTGCTCCTGGAAGAGTGGTTTGGGGCAGGACGTTCATCCTCTCCCTGAAAAAGCAGCCAGCCCTGTGTTCACTCCTTCCTCACCGCCGTCTCCCAGCACAACAGGGGACCAAGGTGGGCTCTGGGCATCCAGCATCCCTTCCAAAGGGAGAAAAGAACCCAAACTGGACGTTTCCCATCCCAAACCCTCCTCTACCAACTGCTCCACTCCCACAAAACCAAGGGCTTGCTCCTCGCTCGCAGGAACGCCGCCGACATCCGCATCCTCAGGGCACGTCCCAGCAGCAGTAAAAGTCTTTCCCCGCGAAGGTTCCTGCGGCAGAAGCGGCCCCGTCCGTGCGGGCTGCGTGGGCAGCTAATGAAGCCCACCTGACTCACGGCGCGGGGAAGGACGGCCGCTCTCCCACATCCACTCAGCATCATTAGGTACCGACCCGGACCTGGCAGCGCCGCCAGTCCCGCCACGCAATTATCCGCTTGCTTAAATTCCAGCACATTTTCAAGTGCTTTGGTTAATTGGAAATATATTAAACACGGGTTTATAAAAGTTAAACACGCACTTAAATACTTTGCAGAACTGCAGCGTGGGGGGGGGTGGAGCCCCACCAAGCTGCACCCCCGGGGTGAGGGCAAAGCCCCCGCCGCTCGGGAGCGGGGGGGGTCCGTGGGTACCCGCTCCCACAGAAGAGAACTTCAGCCCTCCCCTTAGTGCCCATCAGCAAGGCCGTGTGAGCAGAGGGATAATGAACGGTCATTTAACTTTATTTTGCTATCAGTGCACTGGCATCACATTTAATGGGTGTTTTACCAGGTGCCGGGTGCAGCAGAGCAGCCTCCGGCGGGCTGCGAGGGCAGCAGCCCCATCACGCTCGCCCATGGCTGTAACGGGGGTCCCTGCCCTGGGGTTTTGTGATTATTCACGCGTTTTCTTTAGAGAGCTCCTTTTCCCAGCACGATACTGTTCCATCCTGCCACTCAACAAGCAAGAGCGAAGAAATTCAGCAAAAAGGGGGGAAAATGGAAACTATTGGCCCGGTATGGCACTACAAGGGTTGCAAAACCAGCCCATTGCAGGTTCTTTTCCCGCTGGCTTTGTGTCTGGCAACCTCCAGAGGCACATTCACGGCTTTTCCACCAGAAAGGCTCCCTTCCAGTTTATTTCACATGAGATCAGAAGCGTTAGGAACACACCAAGTACCACGAGACCCACAGTGAAGTCGCCCGAGTCGACTGCAGAGGTAAAACGCAGCAGGAACGGGGGTTCCCCTTCCCTCCTTCCCCCCCGGCAGCATCGCCGGGACCCAGCCCCTCTGCAGCGCCCTGCTGTTCACCCAACCACGCCGGCACGGGGGGGCTTCAGGCAGGGAACCTCTGGGACCAGCAGTGCTGGGTACCACAGAACGTAGCTCACCATCACCCCATCAGTGCGAGGACCACAGGGCAGGAGCCGAGCTCCCCAGGTCCTGCCCCTGCTCCCCAAGGATGCTCGCAGGAGGTGGAACGGGCTCTGGGAGAGCTCATCATCCCAAAATCAGGCTGAAGGGAAGGGGAGCTGTGAGGACAGACCACCAGCCTCCAAAGCCACATTGATCTGGAGTCCATAGCCTAAGGTCTCCCCACCGAAACTGTGTGCAGGACCCACACCCCTCCCCACAAGTGCCCCCAACGCTCCCCAGCCGGGCCAAAGGGACAGTGTCGCCGCCAGCCTCGTGCCTTTGCAGTCTGCAAACACTTTACGGGGTTACACAAATAAACCTTTCCCGACTCGCTCTTGAGTGAAGGGCTTTTAAGAGGTGATGGTGAGCAGGGAGGAGAAAAAAAAAAAAAAAAAAACACCAACCCAGAAACCAAAAGATAGACTGCAGCAGCAGCTTTACAGCTCTCCCCAGGGAGGGTCATCCTTAGAGAAGCTGTTCCAGGAAAGCGAATTGACAGGCAATTACCGGGATGTCCAAAGAAGTCAGGCCCAGCGAGTCCCTGCAGCGCGGCAGCCACGAGCAGACACCGCGTCGATACAGACACGGATTCACGGGGACCGCGTCTCGCTGCCCGAGAGCTCACGGCCCCGGCTCTCACCGACGCGACGGGCCAGCTCCCCCCCAGCCCTCACCGATTTCCCTGGGATCAATACACGCCGACGCACTAGCTAGCACTCACGCCGGCTTTTCCTGAACCATGAGAGATGTGCTCAAGGGCCCCGGGTGGGATCGATGCTCAGGGACCGCTCCCAAGCCCCCGGTGGGGACAGACCCTGTCCCCCCACTGCATCCCGCTGTGCTCCTCCTTCTGAAACCAGCGCCAAGCATGGGGAAGCCACACTTGCATCTGTCAGGGTGGTGGGCACAGCCCCTGCGTCCTTTAAGGGACGCCCAAAGTGGGGGCCACAGGTCACAAAGCCCCTCGTCCGTGCTAGCAGGGGGGACAGGCAGCCAGCGAGGGGAGGGCTGGCCCAGAGAGCCTTTCTGGGCGAGAAACAAGGCTTTTCTGGCTGGAGAGAGCGCTGCGGCGTCTGACCTCGCTTTGTTCTGCTTCTCTTTGCAACTCTCCGCAGTTTTTGGCCACTCTCCAGTTTTCTCCAGCCATTTTTCAACTCTCCTTCTCAGGCGCGGGCTGGGGACAGCCCAGCAGCAGCTCTGCAGTGATAAACCTCATCCGGAGCACGGGGCGGGGGGGGGGGGAGCGGCGGGCAAGGGGTGCCTGTCCCACCCCAGCGCCTTCTCCTCTCAAAGCCTTTGGCAGGGACACAGCCAGCTCTAATTGCAATTTCCATTCTGGTGGCTGCGCTCTGCAGGCAAAATAGGTTCTGTCTATATAATGAGTCACTCCTGAATATCAATCTGCGCAGGATAAAATGGAGACAATAGCTGCTTACATGCATAGTGAGTTAATTATGAGCATCTGCTATTAATCTTGCTATCAGACTGCTAATTGCTGCTTCTCCTCCACAAAGGCATGCTGGAGGTGAAGCGGCTCAGCGCCCTTCCCCGATCCCCGGCTCCGTCCCCACAGGAGGTCCGGGCTCATGGCCCCGCAGATCCCGGCAGCTGGGAAAGGGTTCCCAGGGCCAGGGCTGCACCCGCGCACTCCGGTGTGAGAAACCCGCAGCAACTTATTGTCTTTCAGACAATTATTCCATCACCTGACAGCCCCTCCCCACCCGGGAAGGGGAATCAGGGGAAAACAAGGAAATGCAAGGGTTGAAGTGCAAATAGATTTAATAGGATAAGACTAAATAATTAGCATTAATGATATTAAAGAACCAGTACTGATCCTGATACAAACTATAAAATAGACAAGGCTTATCCCCAGCCCATTCCATCCCAGGGAGCCGTGCACCCCCAGCAGGGACAGCCAATGTGGGACCCTGCGGGCGCCGCAGCTTCAGGAGGAAGGGAAGGGCTCAGGGCTCCAGCACCGGGGCAGGGAGTTCTTGGGATGGCAGCCATCAAAGGAGAGCGCACTACGCAGAAAACTTTCTCTAATTGATATTGAATGTGACATTCTTGGTATGAAATAACCCTGGTGGCAGTTTGAGACAAGTGCCCGGGTCTCACTCCTCCGCATCCCCGCACCTGGGGAACTCGAAAACACCGAGACCTTGAATCCCACAGACCAGAGCTGGCTGTAAAGTAAATATTGTCACGAATTCAGACACTAGAGTCTTCTCAAAGTGCAGTTTTCCCAAGCAGAAGAAGATAAATTAGTCCCGTGTTGCTCAAACCAGGACACCTCCTCATCACCTACTGGAGCGAACAAAGAGGTGCAGAGCCCGGGACAGCCCATCCTGGAGGAGGATGAGCCAGAGGAGACCCCGGTCCCTGCCTGAAGTGACATCCCCATGGGACCGAACAGCCGTGGGACAGAGGGCAGGGGATGGACACTGCCCGCAGGGTGCCAGGCTGGGAGGCAAAGCCACGGGGAGGTGGGTGGCAGGTCCCCTGAGGCTGCCACCCCCGCCAGGACCCTGTCAGGCGGCTGCTGCCGGAGATTGAAGCCTTTCGGGGGGAGGCTGGTGGGCAGGAGAGCTGTCGAGTCACGCTCTCGCAGGTGAGGACTTGACATCTCGCGTGTAATGAGGAAAGAAATTGCATCAGGAGCGTTTGGGGGAAGATGACAGCGGATCAGAAATGCCTCCTTCTCCCACAGATTTATTTTGTCAACCAGTCACTCAGGGAAGCGGGAGGAAGGCTCTGTCAGCGGCGAGGGCACCGGGAGGCTGAAGAGCCCAGGCCCTTTGATCCGGCGGGTGCTCAGCAATTGCTTTAGACAAACTCCCGGTGATTGCGGAACAGGGGAGCAGCCAGCACACCCCAATTAGCCGCCTAGCAAGGTAAGAGCCGGCGGTGGGCTCTCATTAAGGAGCTGCCTCGCTTCCCCCAGAGCACAGAAACGCAGCGCTCGGGGAAGGCAGTGAGGTCTGAAGCGATGGGGAGCAGCAGGCGGGGGACACTGACCCCCCACTCTCCGTCCCACCCGGGCAGGGATGCAGCCAAGGCCACTGTTTGCCTTTACAAAGCTTTTCTCGCCCGAGGAAGGGGTTGGGGAAGCTCAAACAACAGTTCCTGGAAAGGGATGCTGAGGACCTCATCAGCATGTGAATAAAAGGGAGATTAAATCTCGGGCTTGAATATTCACGGTGGGATGTAGGAAATGTTTCCTCCCGGCTTCTGAAAAGCCTGAGAGGAAAAACAAACCCTCAACAGTTTCCTCCTCCTCGTCCCTGTCCCCGCTGGGGCTGGATGGGTACCCTGTGGGGCTGGGGCAGCGCTGAATACTCACACCACCCACCACACACAGACCGACCAGCCCCCCCTGGAAAAGAAGATTTCACACTTCAGGCTGTGAGCTGATCCCCCCTAAAGCTCAGGGAGACTTTCCAGTTGCCATTCCCTCGGGACACCGCTCTCCTGGTGCCCCCACACCTGCAGCAGCAGGAGGCCAGGTCTGAGCAGGCTTTGTGCTCCTCACCACCAACCAGCCCTGCCATTTTCCGGCCAACCCCCCCGCCCCGGAGCCCCCTGCCCGAGGCTGGGCAGCGTAATTTGCAGAATACATATAACCTTTTTTTTAAAAAAAAAAAAAAAATGGAGAAACTTGTGTGTTTATTTTTAATTAGTTCCCTTTTCCCAGCTGCCTGAAATGTGAAGTTTCTCGGTGCCTTGGAACCGCCGCAGTCCCCCTTCCCAGTGCACACACAAGAGGACTCCCGCAGCGGCTCCCGCACACCACCTTCTTGCTGGTTATTGATGACATCTCTGCCCCAAGCCCATGCCCTCTCCAGCCAAGAGTTTTGTCACCAGGAAGCCGAGGTCCAGGCACCCTCCAGCCCGAGTTAACCGGGCAACGGTGCCCGCTCCATCCCTCCTGCCCACGGCTGGAGGCCGGGAAGCAGACGCTAGCTCCGCATCCCCCTCTCCCGCCCCGGGTTGAGCCTGAAGCCTCATCTCCCCCTCCCACGGCAGAGCTCCACTGAAGCCAGCACGCAGCAGCAGGGAATTTAGGATATTTTGAGGCACTTAGAAATCTTCCGCATCGATTTTCCCTTCTTAGTAAGTAGATGTAGCAATTAGGCTCTGCTTCCCACTACATCGCCGGGCTGCTTTGAGCGCAGCCTGCCAGCAGCGTTTACCTCGGGGACGCGAGAGCAACCTCATCCACATGCAGAGCAAACAG